>NW_027187369.1:1152016-1202959 GCF_028583685.1 Petaurus breviceps papuanus | reverse complement strand
ATATATATATATATATATATATATATATATATATATATATATATTTGAATATTAGGCTTTAAAACTTTGAATTCCAGATTCATTCCCTTCCTCCCTTGTCACCCACCCTTACTGGGAAGATAAGCAATTCAGTATAGGTTGTACATGTGTGGCTAATGCAAAACAATAACATAGTAGATATATTGTAAAAGACTGACTATATTTCCCTCCCTCCTATCCCACTTCCCACTTGTTATATTCTCTACTTTGATGCCCTCCCTTTTCAAAAGTGGGGGCTTCCAACTTCCCTCCCCCCCAGCCTTCCCTCCCTTCCATCATCCCTCCTCTCATCCCCTTCCCCCCTACTCTCCTGGAGGGTGAGATACCATATTTAGTGTGTATTTCATTCCCTCCCTGAGCCAAATTCAACGGAAATAAGGTTGATCCATTCCCTTTTGCATTCCTATTCTTCCCCTCCATTGTGACCATTTTCCCTTGCCTCTTCTATGTGATATAGTTTACCCCATTCTATCTCTCCCCATCTCCTCTCATTATATTCCCCTCTCACCTCTTAGTTTCACCTTTTAAGTATCATCCCTTCCTCTTAAATTGGTCCTGTGCCCTCTATCTAGGTATACCTGTAAACATATGCCCATAAACCTTTATATATATATATATATATATATTTCTATTCCCTTCAACTACTGAGAAAAGTTTCATAAGTTACAATTATTGTTTTTCCATGTAAGAATGTTAATAGTTCAAATTTAATAAGTTCCTTATGATTTCTTTTCCCTGTTTACCTTCTCGTGCTTCTTATATATCAATGTCAAATTTTCTATTCAACTCTGGTTTTTTCAACAAGAATGCTTGAAAGTCCTTTATTCCACTGAATGACCATATTTTCCCCTGAAACATGATATGCCATTTTGCTGGGTAGGTGACTCAAGGTTTTAATCCTAGCTCCTTTTGACCTCCAGAATATCATATTCCTTGCAAGCCCTTCGATCCCTCAGTGTAGAAGCTGCCAGATCCTGGGGTATCCTGATTGCATTTCCACAGTATTCAAATTGTTTCTTCCTGGCTGCTTGTAATATTCTCTCCTTGATCTGGGAATTCCAGAACCTGGCTATAATATTCCTAGAAGTTTTCTTTTTGGGATCTTTTCCAGGAGGTGGTCAGTGGATTCTTTCAAGCTCTATTTTGCCCTCTGGTTCTAAAACATCAGGGCAGTTTTCTTTGAGAGCTTCCTGGAGGATGACTTCTAGGTTCTTACTTTGATCATGGCTTTTAGGCAGTCCAATAATTTTTAAACTATCTCTCCTGGATCTATTTTCCAGGTCAGTGGTTTTTCCCATGAGATATTTCACATTGCCTTCTATTCTTTCATTTGTTTGGATCTGTTTAACAGCATCCTGATTTCTCATAAAGTCATTAGCTTCCATTTGCTTCAATCTAATTATGAAGCAATGATTCACCTCATTGAGCTTTTGAGATTCTTTTTCCATCTGGAAAATTTGGCTTTTTAACTCATTCTTCTCCTCATTGCCTTTTTGAGCCTCTTTTGCCATTTGAGTTAGTCTAATTTTTAAGCTGTGATTTTCCTCAGTCAGGCTGTTGACTCTCATTTCATAATTTTCTTGCATTGTTTTCATTTATCTTCCCAATTTTTCCTCCACTTCTCTTATCTGCTTCTTAAGCTCTTCTGTGGCCTGTAACCAGCTCGTAATTTCCTTTGAAGCTTTTGGTGCAGGAGTTCTGACTTTACTGTCTTCCTCCTGTTCCATGCTTTGCTCCTTTTTGTCCCCAAAATAGGAGTCTAATGTTGGAATCTTCTGTCTGCTTTTTTCCTTTGCCTGGTCATGTTGCCCCTCAGTTACTTGACCCCTGGGCTGTTTGCCACATTAGGACTCTGCAACCAGACAGGGGAGCTTTCGTCCCAAATGCTGGGGTTTTCTCAGTTGCCGGAGGTACTAGATGGGTGCCCTCTCTGGGGCCTCCACAAGCTCTGGCAAGCTGGACACATACACAAGGACTTCTACCCTAGACTGCAATCCAGATCCAAGAAGGTTAAAGTGAGAGCAATTACCCCTCAGACTGGTGCTTGGTCCCCCTACACTCTGTAGGCCAGGAGCTAAAGCCACAACATGGTGCTGGCTGGCTGTGCTGGTGGCTCAGGTTTCTTGCCCCAGGGGCAAAAGCCATGCACTCTCACTTACTGGGTCCCAAAGTCCAGACTGCACTGACCTCTCACTTTGTCCTTTGCATCTGTGTGTTGATAAATCTGGAAACGGCCACAGCTGCTGCTGATCTGGAGTCCCTCTGGCCAGTGGCTGGTCAGGCCTGCCCTGGGGCTAAAGCCTCGGGGTGGGGCTGGGCTGGGCTCCCAGAGTGCTGTGCTGGCTGATTCCTGCTGGCCTGCTGGGCTGTCCTCAGTGGGAGGTTAGCTTCTTTGTGTCATTTTGTGGGTTCTGCAGCTCCAAAGTTTGTTTAGAGTCCCCTTTTACATGGATTAGGGAAGGTGGAAGCTTGAGCCGAGGGGAGGTCCTGCTTCTATTCCACCATCTCGACTCCACCCCCCCCCCCCCCCAGGAGCTTTTATTTCATTGGGGAGAAAGAAAAAATCAACAAGTTATGAAACAAAATTTATATACAGCACATGTAAGGCAATTTGATGGCAGAGAAAAGTAATCACCAAGTAGAAGTGGGAAGGTGGGGATTGAGGCCAGTATGGTTCCCATAGAGGATATGGAAAATATATAGAAATATTTGTGTTTAGTGATAATCATTAAATTCATGACAAAAAAAGAATACTTAAAAAAAAGAATGAACAGAGTTGACTTGAAGGCTAAGTCATTGAATCTATGCTTTTTCTGACTCCTGCTTTCCTCCTTTTAAAAATAATTCTCTCAGTTTTTAAGATGGTGGGTTGGTGGCAACCCAGCTGTATTCTCTCAACACTCTTCTCCAAACAATTTAAAGATAACACCTCAAATTAAATTTTGGAGTGGCAAAGTCAACAGAAAGTCAGGGTGAGTTATTTTTCTGGCTTCAGAAGATTTAGGAGGTCAGCAGGAGAAATTTGTGACACCAGGGTCAAAGCCTGTCTGGAACCCACACATGTGGTGGCAGCAATAGTGGCCACAGAAGCAGCAGCAGTTTTGAGAGCTCTCAGATCAGAGATAGTAAGGGAACCAGATAGCTGTTCAGAAAGGGCTTACAGGGGATCATTTACTAGCACTGGGTACAATTGGCACTGATCGGCTACTCTATTGCTCATATGCAGTTCTGGGTCACAGTTTCAGGGCAGATGGGAACACTGAGGGTTGGTTACAAGAGAGCAGAGGTCACAGGTCCTGGTCATAGTTCCAAACAAAGAGAGTGCTAGCCCTTGTGGCTTCAGGAGACCAGGGGCTCTTTCTGGGTACAGATCAGAACACATACCATGCTTCTCCATGGATCACACCACTTTGAAAGGACCAAAAATTTTGTGACCCCTAGAACTAGCTCTGAAAACAGCATCACAAAAAGCATGAAGCTTGAGACACTGCCTCCCTATCCCCAGGAAAACAGAACCCAATTTTAATATAGAGTTAAAGGAAAGGAATAGGTTGGAAAAATGAGCAAACAAAAAATAACAAAATAATTTTACCATAAAAAACTACTAAGTTTGGGGAGGCCAGGTGGTGCAGTAAGTAAGAGAGGTGGCCCAGGCGTTGGGAGACCCAGGATCAGTTCCGGCCTCAGATACTTGGAACCCACACAAAATATCTGGCCGTGTAACCTTGAGCAAGTTACTTAACCCCAATTGCTTTTAAAAAAAGCTACTAAGTTAGCAGGTAAGAGCAAGGTATAAACTCAAAAGGAGACAACAATGTGAAAACAGCTAAAAACAAAGCCTCAAAAATACTAATTGAATTCTCCGTTTGATAAATGGTCAAAGGATATACAGAGGCAGTTTTCAGATAAAGAAATCAAAGCTATCTTTAGGCATATGAAGAAGTACTCTAAATCACTCTTATTTAGATAAATGCAAATTAAAACAACTCTGAGCTCACACCTTATACATACCTCACACCTATCAGATTGGCTAATATGACAAAGAAGAAACATGAAAAATGTTGGAGAGGATGTGAGAAAATTGGGACACTGATGCATTGTTGGTGAATTGATCCAACCATTCTGGAGAGCAATTTGGATCTATGCCCCAAAGTCAACCAAACTATGCATACTCTTTGATCCAGCAATCACTACTATGTCTATATCCCAAAGATATCATAAAAAAGGAGAAAATTACCTATGTGTGCAAAAATATTTATAGCAACCCTTTTCATGGTGGCAAAATATTGGAAATTGAAGAGATGCCTATCAATTGGGGTAATAGCTGAACAAACTGTGGTATATGAATGTAATGGAATGCTGTTGTGAAATAATAAATGATGAACAGGAAGATTTCAGAGAATCCTGAAAAACTTGTATGAACTGATACAAAGTGAGATGAGCAGGAAAACATTCTACACTGTATCAGCAACATTGTGTGATGATAAATTATGAATGACTCAAGTCTTCTCAGCAACACAATGATCCAAGACAAGTACAAAGGACTCATGAAGGAAAATGTTATCCATATCCATATAAAAAAACTGATGGACTCTGAATGTAGATCAAAGAATATTTTTTCACTTAATTTATTCTTTTTTATTTTTTCCCTTTTGATCTCTTCTTTCACAACTGTGAGTAATATGAGTTTTTTTACATGATAGCACATGTGTAAACTATATCAAACTGCCTACCATTTTCAGAAGAAGGGAGGGAAAGGAGGGAGGGAGGGAGAAAAATTTGAAACTCAAAATCTTGTAAAAATGAATGCTAAAAATTTTCTTGACATGTAACTAGGGAAAAATAAAATGCTACTAAGCTAAAAAAGTAAAACTGCTATTTGAAAAAAAAACACAGAGAAGTGAAAAAGTATACCATATGGTTTTAAAAAACAAAACCAAAAACAGTGCTAATTGGACCCAAGCGCAACAAGAATTCCTGGAAGACTTAAAGAAAGAGAAAGGGTGGTAGAGAAAAAAATTGGAAAAAAAATGAGAGTGAAACAAGAAAATTATAAAAAGAGGATTAATGGTTTGATAAGAGGCACAAAAATAATGAATAAAATAATACCTTAAAAAGCAGAATTGGCTTAATGGTAAAATAAGCATTTATTGGACATGACCAATGTTGTAATTTGCTTTTAATTTTTGTTAATTGAAAAAAAATTTAATTTAGAAAAAAAGAGGCACAAAAATTTACCAAAGAAGAGAACATCCTAAATAAAAGAATAGGCCAAATGGAAAAAGAGGTACAAAATATAACTGAAGAAAATCTTTAAAATTTAGAATTGGGAAAGAGGAAGCTAATGACTCATGAGACATCAAGAAACAATAAAATAAAGTCGACAAAATGAAAAATAGAAGAAAATGTGAAATGTCTCATTAGAAAAATAACTGACCTGGAAAATAGATCAAGGATGGATAATTGTTGAACTACCAGAAAGCCATGATCAAAGAAAAAGTCTAGATATCATATTTCAAGAAATTATAAAGGAAAACTGCCCTGATATCCTAGAACCAAATGTTTAAAAAAATTGAAAGAATCCACTGATCACCTCCTGAGATGGATCTCAAAATGAAAACTCCCAGGAATATTATATCTGAATCCCAGAGCTCCTAGGTCAAGGAGAAAATACTGCTGCTAGGCTAAAAAGAAGTGTTTGATGTATCATGAAGCCACATTCAGGATCACACAAGATTTAGTAGCTTAAATGTTAAAGGAACAGAGGGCTTAGAATATAATATTCTGTAGTCAAAGGAGGTAAGATTACAACCATGAATCACCTACGCAGCAAAACTGAGTATAATTCTTCTAGGGAAAATATGAATATTTAATGAAATTGAGGACTTTAGAGTATTCCTAATTAAAAGACCAGAGGTGAAAAGGAAAATTTACATTCAAATACAAGACTCAAGAGAAGCATAAAAAAGTAAACATTAAAGAATAATCATAAGGGACTCTGTAAACTATTTACCTTCTTATATAGGGTGATGATACATGTAAACTACTAAAAACTTTATCATCATCAGGGTAGTTTACATAGACAGAGGGCATAGATGTGAGTTAATTATGTTGGAATAATCTCTACAAAAATTGAAGGGGTGAGAAAGAGGGATGATGCAATGGGAGAAGATGGAAGGGAGAGATAGAGTGAAGAAATTTTTCTCACATAACAGAGACATGCAAAGAAGAGTTTTTACAGTGGAGGGCAAAATTGGGGTGGTGGTGGTGGTGGTAGGCAATGTTTGAACTCTACTCTCATTGGAATTGGTTCAAAGAGAGAAGATGTTATGTACACACTTAGTTGTGTATAGAAATGTAACTTATCCAATAAGGAAATAGAAGAGGAAGGGGATAAGAGAAAATGGGGGGTGTGTGTGATAAAATGGAGGACAGATTAAGTGAGGCAGTGGTTAGAAACAAAATAGACTTTTGAGAGAAAGGATAAAGAAAGACCGAGAGGAAGAAACAGGAGAAAATGGGATGAAGGGAAATACACAGTAATCATAACTGTGAATGTGAATGGGATGAGCTCACCCATAAAGAAGAAGCAGCTAGAAGAATGGATTAGAAACCAGAATCCAACAATATGTTGTTTACAAGAGACGCACTTGAAACGGAAAGATACACATGGAGTTAAAATAAATGAGTAGAATCTAATATGCTGTATCTGAACTAAAAAAAAGGCAGGAGTAGCAATCATGATCTCAGTGCAAGATCAAAAATAGACCTAATTAAAAGGGATAGTTAGTGCAGCTAGGTGGCAGAGTACATAGAGTGCTGGGCCTGAAGTCAGGAAGACTCATATTTGTAAGTTCAAATCTGGCCTAAAATATTTACTAGCTTTGTGACACTGGTCAAGTCACTCAAACCTATTTGCCTCAATTTCCTTATGGGTAAAATGGGTGGAGAAGGCAGGGGCAAACCATTCTATTATCTTTGTCAAGAATATCCCAAGTGGGCTCAGGAAGAGTTGGACACAACTGAAAAGGAAACAACAAGAACAATGACAGCAACAAATCAGGGAAACTACATTTTGCTACAAGATACTATAGAAATGAAGCAATATCAAAACATTTTCAGCAAATATTGATGATAAAAGTCTTATTTCTCAAATATATACTGAGTATAGAACTAGGTCAAATTTATAAAAATAAAAGCCATTCCCCAATTGATAAATAGTTAAATGATATAAACAGGCAGTTTTCAGAAGAAATCAAAGATATCAATAGTCACATGAAAAAATGCTTGAAGTCTTTATTGATTAGAGAACGACAAATTAAAACAACTCCAAGGTACCACTCACACTTATCAGAAATGATATATGCTAGAGGGGATGAGGGAAAATAGGTACACTAATGAACTGTTGGTCAAGTAGTGAACTGGTCCACTCATTCTGGAGAACAATTTGGAACTAGGTCTAAAGTAATATAAAACTGTGCATACTCTTTGACAGCACTACCACTACTAGGTCTGTATCCCATAGGGATCAAAGAAAAAGAAAAAAGACCTATGTGTATAAAATATTTATAGTAAGTCTTTTTGTGATGTCAAAGAATTGGAAATTGTGGGGATACTCACCAATTGGGGAATGGATGAGCAAGCACATTGTGGCATATGATTGTGATGTGATTGCTGTGGAGAGTAATTAGGGGGGTGGATTAAAAAAAAAGTATGGCAAGACTTATATGAATTGATGCAAAGTGAAGTGAGAAGAGCCAGGAGACCATTGTACACAGTAACAACAATATTGTAAGGATGATCAGCTATGAAAGACTTGGCTACTCTGATCAGTATGATAATCCAAGACAATTCCAAAGGACTGATGATGAAAAAAATGCAATCCACTTCCAGTGAGAACTGATAAACTCTGAGTCCAAATAGAAGTATGATTTTCTCACTTTTTTCCTGCTTGTTTTGAAATCTGGCAAATATGGAAATAAGTTTTGTGTGAGTTCACACGTGTAATTGTGGGTGAGGGAATGGGCAAAAGGAAGGGAAAGAATTTGGAACTCAAAAATTAAAAAGAAAAGAGTGTTAAAAGTAAATAATAAATAAAAAAATACTTGGTAAAATAATTATTTTAAGTCAATAATAATAGTAATAATGAATGAAAGAGCATGAACCTTGACAGTTTCAATGGACTCATAAAGAAAAATGGTATCCACTTCCAAATAGAGAACTGATTGACTCATAGTGCAGATTCAAGCCAATATTTTTCTTTTTCTTTATGTTTCTTGTTTCTTTTCCCCCCTATAACATGACTATGTGGAAACATATTCTGCATGGTTCCATATGTATAATGAGTGTCATATTTCTTTCTCAATGATTGGGGGAGGAATTGAGAGAGGGATAGAATTTGGAATGGAAAATAAAAATTAATAAGTAATCCAAATAAAATTTAAATAAAATTTTAAAAAAAGGAATGCACTGAGGCTAATAAGGAAACCTGAGGACAACAACAAAAAATATTTTTGGAATCTGCATTTGGAAAACTGAGGATGATCCAAAAAGAAATAGGAGTCCTAATCAGGTGGAATGAGATAAAAAGAAGACTGAGAGAGTTTCTATGCCAAGGAGAATGTTTTGAAAGGAGAAAGGAGAACAAAACAAATTATAACTGACATATGTACAGCTTTTCAAAATTTGCAAAGTACTCCATAAATATTTTCTCATTTTAGACTCACATGAGCCTTAGTATGTAATCTCCAGGCATTATCATCTCTCTCCCTTTTGTAGATGAGGAAACTGAGGTTCAGAGACATTAAGTGCCTTATTCATAATTGCAGATCTGGAAAGTTTCAGAGGTGAGATGTGAACACATATCCTCTGGACTCTGAGTTCAGTCCATCTGAATGCTACTACTCAAAAGTGTTTAGTTCCCAAGATAAGTAGTGAGATTGCAAGAGAGCATTAAGTGACCTTTGAGTAGTTCAAATCATGTGGTTCACACAAATTATACTCTATGGGTCCTACCAAGATAGCATTTGTGATTTGTTGAGCCATTGATCTTCAAATGATCAAGGAGATAGGAAAGGTACCATAAGATTAGAGAAGTATTAGTGTTCTGATTTTCACAAAAGGGAAGAGAATGGAGTTTGCAAACTATAGGTTGACTGTGAACTGGTCCAGTCATTCTGCAAAGCAATTTGGAACTATGCCCAACTTGACCCAGTGTTACTACTAGTTCTATACCCACAAAAGGATCAAAAAAGAGGTAAAGGATATGCATGTGTGTACACATATATCCATATATGTGTGCATACATACACATATGTTAGGTTATTTATAATATGCTTTTATGGCGGCAGAGAATTAGAAATTGAAGAGTGCCCATCATTTGGGGAATGGCTAAACAAGTTAGGGTATATGAATGTGATAGAATACTATTTTGCTTCAAGAAATGATGAAGCAGAAAATTTTAGAGAAACCTGAGAAGACTTGCATGAAATGATGCAGAGTGAGGTGAGCAGAATCAGGAGAACAATTTATATGTATCCATACACACAAATATACAACTTCATAAAGACAACTTTGAAAGATTTAGGAATTCTGATCAAAATGACCAAACCATGATTCCAGAGGACTCACAGTGAAACATGCTACCCACCTCCTGACAGAGAAATGAGGGGTTCACATAGAGACTGAGGTTTTAATTTACTTATTTTTTGGACGTGGTCAGTGTGGTAATTGTTTTGCTTGGTTATACACATTTGTAAGAGAGAGTTTGTTTTTCTTTCTCAGTCATGAGAGGTGGGGAGGTGGGAAGGAGAGAAGGAGGATATTCATTGATTGAAAAAAAAGTTTAAAAAAAGCCAATGTAATCAAGTTGCACCAAGTCAGGCATAGTATTGAAGAGTAAGGAGGTACTCATCCTGCTGTCCTTGGTCCTGCTCAGGACATATCTGAAGTAATGTTCAGTACTGAACACCACATTTTCAACAGGACATAGATAAGGTCAAAAGCATCCAGACTTGGGTGGCTAAGATGAAGAAGGACCTTGAGTAAATGTCATAAGAGCATAAGTTGAATGTTCTGGAGATGTTGAGTCTAGAGAAGAGAATATTCAAGGGGAATGTGATAGCTGTGTTCAAAGGCTATCACTTGGGAGGGGGATTAGACTCATTCTTGCCTGGCCCCAGAGGGCAGAACCAGGTAGCAGAGATAAAGATTTAGTCATGATATCAGGGAAAATCTACTCACAATCCTAACTGGCTTAAAATAGAATGGGCTGCATCTGGAGGTTGCGGACTCCTTGTTGGTGGTCTTCAGGCAAAGGCTGGATGCCCATTTGGAGTGGATGGTGTATAGAAATCTCTCTATCCAGAATCCAAACATTTCTATCACTCCCAGGTCTGGGAGGTATCCCTGTAGAATGATCATCATATGCCTCCAGCAGCTAGGCTGTGGTAGAAATCAGCCCAAGCACTTGTTTTTGGAGTGGGAATGGGGAAAACTCTCATTACTTTCCTTTGTGTTACCAAGCCCAAAGTCCCAAGAGTTCACCTCATCACATCTTGTTTTAATGACCTGGCTTGTTCCTAGCTGGTCTTTGGATCACCCCTCAGGGGTCAGAAAAATTCTCATTATCATAACAATGACCACAAGGCGCTACCAAACTTCTGAATTATCAAAGAAAGTTCAAATTCCATTCTGTTGTAAATGTAGTTTGGTATATGATTTTTTTCTGTGAAACAGAACATTTTATGCCCCCAAACATGTCACCACCTAACCAATTTGGAGAATCAAGAACTTTAATGGATTTGCCGCAGTCACAGTCGGCCTGTAATGTAATACAGCCTGTCACGCATCTCCACAGGAGAAGGAAAAGGACCCATGGTTCTCAGCCAAGTCATCCACTTGGAATTCTCAATGAGACAGTGCTGATCATTTAAGTTTGTTCCAGTACAGAGTTTGCACCACATATGGCTCCACTCTGGGAAGCCGCCAAAGCTTCATCCTTCATTTAAGGTTATGGCATTTCAATCCTTTCTGCCTCCTGCCTTGCCTTGTTTCCCTGAGCCTGTGTCTGGCCGAACCTTGTGACATATGTAGCAGATGTAACCATAGCCAGAGGAGAGCACACACATCAAGGAATTATTGTGTTCAAGCACCAAGCTCATGCCCTCAGATGTCCTCGGAAGCATTCTGCTTTAATAGGATGAGCCTCAGCCTTCAGAGGGACAGGAAGTCGAGCGCCTCCAGAGTAATCTCCTGTGGGATTCATCTCCACTGCCAAGCATGGGGCCCAAGCTATTTTTCTTGGTAGGGGAAAGGAAGATTTTACCTTCTCAGATAAGAGATTATGTAGGAAATGTAATGCACAAGCCCCAAAAGCAGAAAGTTCTTTTCAGTTTTTTTTCTTGTTTGCTCCTATTTTCATAATATAGCAAGGATCTGCAATTTCATTGACACAGATTACAATCCCTCTCTGCTTTGCAGCTGCTTTGCATAAGATGCTGTGGCAGGAAAAACCAAACCATACCACCCCCCCCACCCTACCCTCATCCCCAATGAGGAGCTTCTGCAGACTTCACCAGGCTGGTCTTTGGATGACAGATTCCATCTGTCCGTCACCGGGTCTTGTCCTGGGAGCCCTTCCAGCCTCATAGGAGCTGCCAGTACTTGGGCTCTGCTGGCAGAGGTCACCTCCACACCAGGATGAGGCATGGGAGGAGGATATTGGCAGATGATTTGAGTCATTAGGGAGCTTCATCAGTGAGCCTGTTTTCTGGCTTTTACTCAGGCCAGTAGGACTCGGTAGCCCACCAGTGTGGCCTTCCACCCACCCATAGTCACCACTTGCTGTAGGCTATTATTGGCCTAGACTCCCATTTAATACCCAAGAGACTTGGTAGAAAAGCATCCCTAGGACCAGGTCAAAGGTCAAACTGTAAGGAATATTGTTTTGAGGAGTCCTACATCCATCTACTCCTTTCTCCAGGTCCCAAGACAGTCATTCCTCCAATAGACTAAGCACTCTCAAATGACCATGCCAGATAATTTTAAAGGCTCCAAAGAAAATCCAATGACTGGATTGTCAAGAGATAGTGTGGTATAGTAGACAGAGCTCTGGATTTGGAGTCAGGAAGACCTGAATTTAAATCTAGCTTTAGACACTAGCTGTGTGTCCCTAGGCAAATTACTAAACCTCTCTGTTTCAGTTTCTTTATCTGCAAAATGAAGGGATTGGATTTGATGACTTATGAGATCCCTTCTACCTCAAAATCTATTATTCTTT
Source organism: Petaurus breviceps papuanus (assembly GCF_028583685.1). Classification (NCBI taxonomy): domain Eukaryota; kingdom Metazoa; phylum Chordata; class Mammalia; order Diprotodontia; family Petauridae; genus Petaurus; species Petaurus breviceps. Next base: position 1,190,640 of record NW_027187369.1, on the reverse strand, counting down.
TTTTTCCTTTTTGGAGGGGGGAATGCAGGGCAATTGGGGGTTAAGTGACTTGCCCAAGGTCACACAGCTAGTAAGAGTTGTGTATGAGGTCAGATTTGAACTCAGGTCCTTTTGACTCCAAGGCCAGTGCCCTATTCACTGTACCACCTAGCCACCCCCAAAATCTATGATTAGTGCTGTCCTTACAATAAGTTGGCAAATGCATTTCTCCCACAGGACAGCTGGTTCGGGTTGTACTGGTAGGAAGACTGGTAGGTTTGTGTTTGTGATATAAAGCCAATAGGGGAGAAAATAAACAAGGCCTTCTCTACCTCAGGAGAGCAGTTATTTTAGAAAGAGTATTAGATTCTGGGTTCAAGTCTTGACTCTCACATTTGTCAGCTGTGTTACATCTCTGAGCCTCAGTTTTCTCATCAATAAACTGGGGATAATGACCCTCACTCTACCTGCCTCATGTTATGAGGGAAATGGAAACTTTAAAGCAGAAATGGGGTTAGTAATATGCACAGGCATAGTTGCAGTAAATGAGAGCCCCAAGGCAAAGTGCCATGGTATGTGTTCACTTGATAAAGCTGTTAATGGGATCTTTCCCATTAACCTTTTTAAAATGTTATATTGATTCTCTTTTCTTTTTGAAAATATCTCTGCCATGTTCCAAAGGCTTGACCCCTCGTAGAACTCTTTTTTGTAACACAGACATATAATCAAGCAAAATAAATCCACCAATCTATAAGTAATCTTTAAGAGCCTGCTTTGTGTACCAATCCACCAATCCATAAGCAATCATTAAATGACTACCCCGTGCTTAGTGGTATTCAAAGAAAATATAGCATCACTCTTCTAAGAAGCATAGCTCATGGGACAGAAGGGCTCTTAGATGAGCACCTATGAGTTCAAATCTGGCCTCAGAAACAATGCAAAAACTAGCCGTGCGACCTTGGGCAAGTCACTTAACCCCAATCACCCTCCAAAAAGCAAAAAAAAAAACCCTCAACCAACCAAAAAAAAAAAAAAGAAGAGCATCTAGTCACAGATCTTTGTTTTACAGATGAGGAAATTAAGGCTCAGTGAAATGGAAATGACTTGATCAAGGTCATACAGCTGCTGGCTTTAAAACCGAGGCCTCTGACTCCAGAGTTAGGGCTCTTTCTACTCTGCCAAAAGAAGTTTTCTTCCTGCCCTCAAGTTGCTCACATTCCATTGGGCAACAATATCAATATGTTGACCATGTCTGAATTCGTCTGCTTCATCAATTAATAATAATGCTAAGAATTTTTATATCAAGGTTTGTAAAGTGCTGTACATAATTTTGATCACTGCAACAAACCCACTTTACAGATGAGGAAAAAGAGGCTCAATGACTTCCCTGGGCTAATGTGGCTAGTACATGTCTAAGGTGTTGTTTGCACCTAGGTTCCTGATTGCAAGTCCAAGACCCTATCCACTATGTTGTCCAATAAGTTGCTTGTAGGTAGGTAGTTCTTTGATCATTAAAGAACAGGCTTTATTGTGGATAGTACTTAACCTTACTGACTTAGCCTTGAAAGCAGTAGGGTTGGGAGGAGATATTTCAAGTGTTTGCCATTTCATGAAGTGTGAGTACTCCTGCCATCAATGTACATGGTAATTACTCTAAGGTTTGACCCCCTACAAGATCTTCTGGAAGTGTTGAGCCTCATCAATTTCAGGGGCAGTGTAGTGTGATATATAGAGGGATGAGTATGGTGTCAGGAGGGCCCATGTTTAAATTAGAGATTGGTGCCAAATGGCTTGGCCACCCTGGCCAATGGTAGTTCCCAAGACCACCTGCATCCACACATAGTCTCCGCTTATGTACACCAACTGGTCAGACTGATAGCTATGTGAACCTAGGCAAATTGCTTTGCCCCTCTTGATCTCAGTTTCTTCATATGTAAAATGGGAGTAATAATGGTACCTAATTCCTAGAGTAGTCATGCAAATCATATGAAGTATTTGTAAAGTTCTTTGAAAATTTCTATGTCAAATCCAAAAGACTCATGATCGAAAGAGTTATCCTTAGCCAGAGAAAGAGCTGCAGGGTCTGAATGCAGATTGAAACAAACTACTTGCTGTGTTTCTTTTTCTTGTTTTGTTTTGTTCCCTCTTTCCCACTGATCATTCCATCACTTATAATCCTTCTTTACAACCTGACTAATGATTTAATGTGGAGATATTTGTAGGTCCTATATTCGATTGCATGCTGCCATGGCGGGGGGAGGGGGAGAAAATGTGAAACTCAAGGGACTGTGGAACTGAATGTTGTAAACTAAAAATTAATTAATTAATTAAAATTTTTTTAATGTTAAAAACTTTCCTTATATGTAATTGGAAAAAATAAAATAGCATTTAAAATGTTTTTTAAAAAAGAAAATTGCTATGTCAGTGTTGGTTATCTTTGTCATCCTGAAGACAAGCAGGTGGGGGCCTATGGGTGTGGAACACTGCTTATTATGTCAGGTTCCAACTCAGTTGGTATACTGGCTAGTTTTACACAATTCTTCTCTTCCTCTTTCTTTGTCACTCATTACAAGGAATGGTTTACTGTGGAGTGGAAGGGGAAGGAGAATACTGGGAAATGAAGGTGATGTACAAACACAAGGTGAATTAAACATTTTGAAAAAGACAAGCTGGTAGATGAGCCTCTCTGGGCTTAGACCTTCTTCAGAAGACAGGAGAGACCATCCCAGGAGCCTTTATACCTGGGTTGTACCTCCTAGACCTTGTCCTCTGTCAGAACAGTCTTTGAGATCTCACCTTCTCCTTCACATCCTGGAGAGGAATTGGAGGGAGCCTTTAGTCAACATAGGGTGACAGTGAAGAAAACAGTGCCAAATGCTATGCCTACAGTACATCAAAATCCTTGGCTGCAAAGGTGGGGGGAGGGAACCATCTGCTGAGTTCTCTGAAGTATCATGTGGATGAAAAATGTGGAATTGGTTCACCCTCTTCCCTAGGTCAATCCAACCAGTTGGTGTGCACAAGCAGAGACTGTGTGTGGATGCAGGTGCTCTTGGGAACTACCACTAGCCAGGGTGGCCATGCCATTTGGCCCCATTCTCTAAAAATGAGGTTATATAGACAGCCAGGGGTTGGAGCAATGTTTGGAGTTATGTGGTGCTCATCCTTAAAAATGGAGTTCTTTGGGAGCTCAGCAGCTCTTTGAAAATAACTTACAGACATAATGTGAATGTAATGGACTATTACTACACCATAAGCAATAATGAATAAGGAGAATTCAGAGAAGCTGGGGAAGAGTCACATGAATTTATGCAGAGTGAATTAGGCAGAACCAGAAAAACAACAATAGCAACCACATGAACACTATGTATTTATAATATACAAACTTGGCCCAGAAGAAAAGATGCACAAATGCATGGTTTGCTGAGGAGGGAGACTGTGACATTGCATACTTGGCTGATAGATCGGTCAGTTTAACAGAACTGCATTGGTTCCCATTATTGTGTTCTTTGTTATAAGGGTTAGCCCTCTGGAAAGAGTGACAGAAAGACGTTTATTGGGAAGAAGTGATATAAAAACAAAAGACATTAATACAATATTATAATTAAAATGGGGTACAGAGACCCCTTGGGGAGGAGGAAGAGTGGAGACTAGGGCAGACTTGGTGGAGGGGATGTGCCAGTTGGTTTTATAACATTTTTGTGGCTTTTTTTTTCTAGTTTACAAAGAAGCTTTATGGGAAATGGAAGTTGTCCATTACCCCTAGGCTTTATAAGAGAATTGAGCAAATGAAATTTGCTGGACTAGATGCTGTTTTTACAAATTATGGTCTGTGATGTTGCTTGAGTTTGAGGATGTCTAGAAAAAGGCAAAGGTTTCAGTCATGCAGTGATTATTTTCCCCTGTGGGTGAATCTCGAAAGAGCATTTGGGTTCTCGGCAGTGCCTCATTCTTGGCTAATGTAATGGGATCTACTGCTCTGTCATCAGGCCTTGGAGTTTCTTTTCAGAGGCTCCTTGGGGACCTGCATTCAAATCATCTCTATTCCCAGCAAATTGCTCAAGAACCTCGAGCACTGAGAGTATTGAACCTGCTGTTCTAGGACTTGTGCCTCCTAAATGGATTGTGGCAGACAGTTCTGGGGGAACTTGTACCTTGGCAGGGAAAGATTGGGAGAAGCTCAGTGAGAAATACCAATTGTCCCATAAATGACCTCTAGCCCACTTTGGATGCTATATAGTGGCATACACATAGTCTCTGAAGCCAGAGGGCTTGGGCTTCTGTCTTTATGGGACATTGGGTAAGTCACCTGTTTTCTCTGTAAAATAAGGAAGTTGAGCTGGGGGAGGGGCTGCTGAGGTCCCTTCCAGCTCTGGATCTGTGATACTGTGTGACCTTGGAAAGGTCACTTCACTCCACTGGGCCTCAGTTTCTCTTTTGTAAAATGAGGGGGTTAGACTAGATGGCCACTTCAAGCTCTAGATCTAGGATGCTATGATTTCAGAGATGCTTTTATTAGAGAATGGTGAATAACAATGAAGAAGAAGAGAGAAAAGGTGGAAGAATAGGGAACAATGAGAAGCCCAGAATTTGCAAAAACAAACCCGAAATTTGGGGAGGTCTTGACTTCTATCAGTCCTCCATTTTCCTTGGGACTGAAGAATGTGAGAAAGGGAGCTCTAGCTGACTTTCCACCCACACAGACTTCCACCCAATTCTTGAGTGATTACTTTTTTTTTCAAACAATGACTTCTCTATCTATGGTAAGCACAAGCCTGCTACGGTGAGTCACCAGGGAGATGGTTTCTTGGAGGAATGGAATGAAAGACATCATCAGAGCTATGTGATCCAAAAGAGAGGTGGAGTAGCCATATACTGAGAGAAAGGGGAAGCCAAATATTGGGTTATATTGTAATGATGACAATGAAATAAGATAGACCTCTAGGAACACCTCAGTGATCTTCTCTGGAGTGTCTAAGGCCAGTCAGAGATAAGCATTGCCCGGCCAGGGAAGATATGGATCTGTTGTAATGAGTAAGGTTGGAAGGAATAAGGCCACTGGTGAGACTTTAGATACAGTGCAGGATTAAAGAATTCTTCTTGGATTTTGGATTTAAAGCATAACATCATTTCTGTTCTTGCAAAGACAGAATTTCATTGTTTGGGTTCTTTTCTCTGTTAGAGAAGAAAAAAAGGCAAGCTGGTTTGATCCTACTTCTTTATGCCTCTAATTTGGTGCTATATTTAGTTACTTCTTCTAGAGAGCAGTAAAGATCCCCTCTCTTGTTTCAATATGTGAACGGACAAAGGAAAAAACACAAATCCATGTTTGGGTGCCTGTCAGTTAGTGTGATGAGAAATAAGAAATATATGTCCACCAGGCCAGCCCATTTGTCTTTCAAGAAAGGGAGCCTCATGCTAGCAATGGCTCATCCTCCTTGAGAGGAGGAAATGAAAATAACTCACCTAGCTGGCTTGGTTTACAAAAGAGAAAACTGTCTTTCAAGCCAATTCCTGTATTATGAAAAAAAGTCTGAAGAAATGCTCTCATATCTCAGTCCTGTAATTTCGGTGGGGCACTGCCCTTCCTTGGGCCTCAGTTTTCTCAACTGGAAACTGACAGCATTAGACTAAATGATCTGGAAGGTCTCCTCCATCCCTGATTCCCATGGCCTTAGATTTTTGTTATTTAGAGATAGATCATTTGAAAATCAAGAGAAACTGATAATTGCATTGATATCCCAGGAACTAAGCTAACACAAGCTTTTTGGTGCCATTCAAATGAGTATCCTCAAGTGAGTGACACTAATTACAAGTGGACCATGCTCAAATATTGCCAGGGAATGGTAGAGGGGAAAGAACGCTGCCTCTGGAATCAGAGAATTTAGCTTCCAAACCTACCTCTGATTCATAGTACCTGGGTGACCATGATCTCCTTGAACCTCTGTTTCTTCTTCTATAAGATAAATGCCCCCAAGGTTCCTCCTATCTCCAAATTTGTCACCATGTGATCCTATGTGTTACCTTTGCAAAGTCATTTCCCCATCCTGGGCCTCAGTTTACTTCTGTATAAAATCAGAGGGGATGAACTAGCTGGCCCCTTCCAGCTTTAGACATAGGATACTTATGGTGATCTTGGGCAGGTCCCTTTCCCTCCTTGAGTCTTATTTTATTCTTTCATAGAGGCCAAGGTTTCCTGCTGCATCTGGGGACATATCCAGTCATCTTGATTTATATCTGGCCAGTGGGCCCAAAATGGCTCCAGAGGAGAGAGTGAGGCTGACTTTGCACAGCCCTGTGTCACTTAAATCAAATTCACTTGCAAGTCATGGCATCACCTCCCTGATATCATGGTGCTCTTTGAGAAAGAATAAACGACAATACTACTTCCATAAATGGGGAGGTCATTGTTAGATGGATCCTGAATGTCCTTGCACCTCTAGATAAATCTTGGTCATCTTAGGGTTAAATCATCACATCTCAGGGTTGGAATGAACCTCAGAAGCCATTTCCTCTAACTCCTACCTAGTGTGCTTACTTTCTATAGCACCCATGGCAGGTCATCTAATGGGATGCTTACAATGGTGGGAAGCTCACTACTTTACAAGACAAGTTACTTGAGTAAGTGCTAGATATGCTGTATAGCTATTGACTCTGAGTCCAGTATTCTTTCTACCCTTTGATAAAGCTTCCACATGTACATATCCAATTGTCCCAACTTAAATTTTCATGATCTCTCAAACCAATATGCCATATTTGATTTTTGCTCCTTCTAGTCTTGTGGGAACTGTGTATCAGTTTCCAATGATCATCAAGTGCCTTCTGTGTGCAAAGTATCACACCAAATGCCATTGCCCTCCATGAACCTGGGATATTCCCTGAGACCTTGTGCCTAACTCTACCCAGTGGTGCATCTGATCAGGGACTGTCCTGCCCAGGGAAAGGTACATTCCGATGGCCAAAATCTGCCTCCTTACCTTGGGGTTTACTGGCTAGATTTCTTTCTCAAAGACCAAGGCCTTAAACCCAATTCACTCTGGAACTCAGATTGGACAGTAGGTCCCTGCCCTCCTAGCACAGAGTGAGTTTAAATACTAAATAGTAACTATTTCTCTCTTGGCCAGGGTTTTTTTTTTTCTTTTTTTGATTAAGGGGCCATTGCTTGAGTAATTACTTAAAGAGGCCTATTCACTGAATGGGTATTGACTCACTCAAAGTGAGAACTTGAAAAGGCCTTAGCCTAAAAGGGCCAGAGTCTCCCATTGCATGCTGGGTCATCTCCACTCATCCTGATGAATATCTGGTCACTGGACCCAGATGGCCCTGGAGGAGAAAGTGAGGCTGGAGACCTTGCCTAGTCCTTCCTCACTCAAATCAAAGACAACTACAAGTAATATCATCTTCTCCCTGATGTCCTGGTCCTCTTCCAAAACAAAGGACGAATACAGTAACACTGGCTATCTCTGATTCAGGGAGGTCCTATCACTAAAAAGTAGCAAAGTCAGGTCTTGAAGAATGCATAGGCCCCAGATATCCTCGCTCATTTGTCCTGCCAGCATATCCATATGTTTAACACCACTGGAAAGGGAAGGCAGATTTTGCCCAACAACTTTCTGTCACATGCTAATGGTGGTGCAACTTTGGCTTTGCTCCATCTATTTTCAGCTATTAACAATGTTCAAAGAGACAAATGTGCTTCCGCAGAAATGTCTTTTGTCAGATGTAAGTGACAGGGTCAGCGGTCATTCATCTTGGCAGCATGGACTTCACGGCTTCGATCAATGGGCTCCCTGTAACATGAGTGATGAAGCCATTGGCAGAATCCACTCCAGTGCCAGGGGGCCGGCAAAGGCTGCCATTTTCTTTATTAGCTCTTTCAATGGTCTTCTGCTACCATTTCCCCACCCTGGGGCTGCTGAACTTAGGCGACTGAAAGAATGGCAATAATATATTGACACAACAACCTGGCACACTCTGTAATTGCTAATTAACTTTCTGAGCAGCTGGATATCATGCTGCAATGGAAGTATTCCAAAACACTAGCGAATTGTTAATGTGGCAAAAGCATTCGCTATGATTTCTTTCAAAGTATCACTGAGGCATCCAGGTGGTCCAACACAAATATTCCCTTCCACCAGATCGGCCCAAGGATTAGGAGGGAGTTGTGTCTTTTGCCTTAAGCTCCAGGTCAATGCATCAGAAAGCAAGGGCCAATTTTGCCCATGTGACAAATTTTCTTTTATATCAATTTAGGATATCGGTGTTCAATCCCAACCTGAGATGTGTGTGTGTGTGTGTGTGTGTGTGTGTGTGTTATACATGTATGTAGAGGACAGGTCTCCTCTCCCCTGCTTTTTCCTTTAAAAATCTGGTCATAATCTACCTGCTTTTCCTAATCAGCTTGGATGGATTGGAATTACTCTCTCTTAGCTTCAAGAAGCATTTATAATCACCTACTGTGTACAGATGAGGGAAAGGATCCTAGATCTGGAACTGGAAGGAACCTGAGAGGCCACTGAGCCAAACACTTCATCTTCCAGATGATGAAACTGGCCAAGGGAAGGGGAAGGACTATATAGAACACCTACCTTCCCTGTTTTACAGTAGAGGAAACTGAGGCTCATAGACATTAAGTGATTTGTCCTAGATCACACAGGCCATAAGAGGCAAGTGAGGGTTTGATCCCAGGTTCTCTGAGGCATGGTGAAGAAGTCAAAGAAGATCAAAATGAGAGAGGTCCTAGAGATTTGAACCTAGGTTCACTGGGGCATGGTAAAGAAATCAAAGAAGACCAAAATGAAAGATGTCCTAGGTCTACAAAGACAAAAATGGGACAGTTCCTGTACTTGAGGAAGTTATAACCAGAACACTCTAGGAATTAGACATAGTGACTCCTGAAAATCCCAAATCAGGCTTTGCTGGTTTTGTGGAAATTGCCACCATTATTGTAAATTCATCTGGTTGGCATGATCCAAGCATCCAGGAGAAGCACAGGTTGCTTCCCTTGCCTCTCAAACCTAGTTGTGTCCTAAAGCCCAAAGAAAATGGAGTGTTTCCAGGTGAATTTCTACCCAAATGCCAACTTCTCTGTCCTCAATCTTCTTCTTTGTCTAAGTTCAGTAGTGGATGAATTGAGCTTTCCTTGGGCATTAGAACTGTCTAATACACCATGAGGGCAAAGGATAGTGAGTCTGAAGTCATTGTGATCATGTGTAGATAGCCATTGGTTGTATAGACCTTGAGTGACCATGTTTGCTGGGTCAGGTTACCTGGGTTAGTCGACCACTGGCATCCATTAACTTGAGTTTGAAGTGAAAATACTTCTTCATTTTGAGTCCATTTTGAGGACTGTCACCTTCTCAAAGGAAACACTGTCTCTTTGGGTTCCCTTATAAGCCCTCCCTTCCCCCAGGATATAATAAGGTTCTTTGTGGTCAGGGGACCTGAATGCACTTCCCATTTCTGATGTTCACTACCTGTGTGATCATGGGTGAATCACTTCTACCTGGGCCTCAGTTTGCCCATATGTACAATGGGGGGGTTGAACTAGATGACCTCTGGGGTCCCTTCCTGCTCTAGAGCTAGGATCATGTGATACTAAGGAATTCTATTTTAAATATTAACTCATTATCTCTTTTAGAGGCAGTTAGGTGGCCCAGTGGCTTGAGAATTGGGCCTGGTGTCAGACAAACCTGAGTTCATATCTTGTCTTAGATATTAGCTATGTGATCCTGAGGTAAGTCACTTAACCTCTGTCTGCCTCATTTTCTCCATCTTTAAAAAACTGGGATAATAATTGCATTTACCTCCCAGGTTTCTGTTGAGAATAAAATGAGTTAATATTTTAAAAATCACTCTCTAATTATAAAATTCTAGCTATTATTATTTTAAATAAATAATAAAAACTTATTCTAGCTATTATTATTTTTAGTAAGAGAAATATAATTCATAGAAAATGTAGTGTATAGCATGAAACCTGTAGTTTCTTTCTTTGGGAATCTTTTCAAGCAAATGCTGACTAGTTACAGAGAAACCAAGACAAATGGAACTTTATATTAAGAGACAGGAGTGGTTGTTGTTCAATCATTTCAGTTGTTTCTGACTCTTTGTGATCCCATTTGAGGTTTTCTTGGTAAAGATATTAAAGTGGTTTGCCATTTCCTTCTCCAGCTCATTTTACAGCTGAGGAAACTGAGGCAAACAGGATTAAGGGACTTGCCCTGGGTCACACAGCTAGAAGTGTCTGAGGTCATATGTGAACTCAGGAACAGCCATCTTCCTGACTCTAGGTCCAGTGCTCTATCCACTGCAGCGCCACCTAGCTGCCCCCAGAGACAGAGGGCAAGGGTTCAAATTCCAGCTCTGCTACTTATTATCTGTGTGACCTTGGGCAGTTCACAGCTTCCTTCTCTGTCAAATGGGGGGCTAACCTAGATGACCTCTGAGGGTCCTTCCAGTTCTAGAAATAGGATATTATGTGTGATGTTTGGCAAGTCCCTTCCCCTCTGTGGGCCTCAGTTTCCTCCTCTGTCAAATGAAGGGATTGGACTAGTCGGCCCCAGAGGTCCCATCTAGTTCTAGATAATCTGTGATTCTATCTATCAAAGTTGTTATCTGATGGCAGAATGATAAACCACCCAATGTTTTTACCTCAGAAACCTCTTAATCATAAGACTCAGCAGTCTCTGTAACTAGCCTCCTTGCAGGTGTCCTGCTCCACTCACAAGGGAAGGGAAGACAATTGCCAGGAAGAGACTTGACCAAAGTAGAGAGGGAGATACCAGAGGACTTGCAAAGCTGGCAACCCATTTTCTCAATTGCTTAGCACAGCGTACTGGCGCAGGTGTTTCCATAAAGGTGACACATGGGGGGGAAACTCCCAAGTGTTGAATGGTCCTTGATTTCTCATTCCTACCTTAGAAGAATGTAGTTTGTGAATTTGAAGGAATAGCAGGGGAAAAGATCATTCAAGATTTACTTTACTGTGTTTCAGACCACTTAGCAAGTTTATGGGCTAAGGACAACTCATGGGAGTCAAGTCTGGGTGCTCAGCCATGATTCAACTGGGTGAAATTTTGTTAAAGGATATTTTTTGAAAGAAAGAGAGAGAGAAAGAAGAGAGCAAGAGAGAGAGAGAAAGAGAGAGAGGAAAGAAGGAAGGAAGGAAGGAGGGGAAGAAGGAAGGAAGAAAGGAAGGAAGGAAAGAAGGAAGGGAGGGAGGAAGAATGGAAAGAAGGAAGAATGGAAGAAAGGATGGAAGGAAGGACAGAAGGAAGAAAGGATGGAAAGAAGGAAGAAAGGATGGAAGGAAGGAAGGAAAGAAAACAAGTAAATGAAGGGAAGAAGGGAAGGAAGGAAGAGTCCATTCTGCCATCAAGGTTCATATGTGCATATGTATGGATTCCCAGATGAACTCTTACATCCCATATCCATGAAAGTATATATTCACGCAGATTGAGTTGTAGCTAAGGGAAGAGGGGAGGCATTAGGGAGTCTTGAAGACTTTCCTGGGAAAACAGTAGAATTTGACTGCCCAATTCAACAAGTGGAAACATGAATTTAAAATATAGCCTATAACTTGATGTCATAAATTAGCTTTGCCCTCCTCAAAAGTGGGTAGGAGGGCATAACTAATGTCCACATGTTACCAAGTTGCCCCAGATTTTGGCTATAGACAGAGGAAGCACGGGGATGGTGAGGTGGTTTGCTTAGCTCTTCACTAGAATCACTAAACTCTAGCAACACTAGATTCAAGATATGGGAGTATAAGAATATGGTTTCACATACAATATAGTATATGATTGGGTCTATCTAGTTGTCTGGGCAGAGAAGTGGGACACCCACTGATCAGGAAAGCCAGGCACCTGGGCATCTGGCCATTTGTCCTGCTGCTGCCTTACTTCTGGGCCAAATATCCAGATACCATGACCACTGGTCCCCCTCCAGGTAAAATAAGGATGGGGATTTAAGAATGCTTTGAAGGACTAAGCACATTTTTGCTTTAAGCGACATAACTGGTCCTACTTTGAAACTCCCACCTATGGACTGAGCTGTCCTGATTGGAAGGTGAGAGTGCAAACTCATGTAGCAAGCCCCAGATCATGCTTCATACATATCACCTATCCCAGTCCACCCCCAACATCAACTGTCCCCCATCTGCCTACCTAAAACAGCACCCTACGGACCACTCCTAGTCAATCCATTCAGTTTGGGGATTCTGCTGCAAATGAGTTGTCCAGAGTGAGTGAACCCAAGCTTATCTGACCATTGTCTTTGTAGCTGGTATCAGACTGAGCTATACATTTCATCCAGACATCCTGCTGCAGTAATCTCCTCCTCCCACCCACTGCCCATGCCATTTCCCATGTCTTGTTCTGGGGATAGTAATAAAATCAATACTATCATTGCATCTGGAGGGGAAGTGACAATCTGCTGTCCTCCGATTCCACTCATAGTTGCCAGGACTCCTTAGACCAAAATTCCCCATCTCATCTCCCCCTCCATTCCCTGTAAGCTTTGTCGCTCTTTACTAGAATGTGAACTCCCTGAAGTCAGGGACTGACTGACTTTTGTATTTGGGTTGGCACAGCCTAGCACAGTGCGCAGTACATAGTAGGTACTCAACAAATATTTTTGCTTTCATCACCAGAAAGGAAGATTCCCTTTCTTTGTTGGCTCCTCTTAGACATTAAATCCTTTTTATGACTCTCTCTCTCTCTCTCTCTCTGTGTTTCTCTTTGTCTCTCTCACATCCTCTGTCTCTTGTCTCTGTCTCTGTTTCTCTCTCTCTCGGTCTCAGTCTCTTTCTGCATCTCCCTTTCTGTGTCTTTGTCTCTGTTTTTCTATCTTTATCTCTGTGTGTGTCTCTGTCTCTCCCTCCCTCTCCCCCACCCCTTTCATGCCTGGCTCTGGACCTTAAGCAGCCATCTGCTCTCCTGAAGATGGTTTATCGTTTGCCTTTGGTCTGCTTCTGTACTTCCAAATCTCTGATTTCAGAGGTGTGGGTACCACCTCTAGAGATGTGGAGAGTAACCAACTCATGCTTTCTATGTGATTCTTGTCCATGTTCTCTCATAAATCCTGTTGACTCATTGGTCATTGGATAAGGATCTCACGTTAAGAGTCTCAGAAATTAACTTGATGTTCACAGGCAGTCTAAGAAATGTATGATGCTTAGCGTCTTCTGTGCCCATTTCCCATCACTCAGACACTGTAGCTGTGCAAATGGAAAGGAAACACAGAAGGCTAAGGGTCCTTTTCTGTCTTTCTTTACTTCATAGGTTCTATTAGATTGTAGGCTCCTTGAGAGCAGTGACTTTTTGCCTCTTTTTGTATCCCCAGAACTTTGCGCAGTGCCTGATACATAGTCATTGCTTAGTAGGTCACATAAAACTCTCCTGTTATCTTGGCCAGTCCAGGTATATAAAAATTCCATCAAGAGGACCTTGTCAATTTCATAAAGGAAATTATCAATGAAAGCATAGAGTAGAGAGGGAAATAGAGTTGGGATACATTTCCCTCAGGATACCACTTAGAAATAATAGCCACTGAAACTCTTGTTGTGGGAGTGGAGGGTAAGTAGAGATTGGCTGGGTCTCTATAGGACCAAACCAAGGTTAAAGAAAAGTAAACAAAATCATCTGATTATCTTACAATTATGTAGCTGTGTGGGGAGAAAGGGAGGATAGTGTTTACTTAATAATAACAATAGCAAGAATTTACAGTAATGCTTTACAAATATTTTCTCATTTTGTTCTCTCAATAAGCCTGGGGCGGTAGAGGCTATTATTATCCCCATTCTACTGATGAGAACACTGAGGCAAACAGAAGTGAAATGACTTGCCTAGGGTCACACTGCATCCAGACATCCTGCTGCTGGAGGCTGGAAATGAGCTCAGGTTCAGGCCTTTATTTTCTGCAGAAAGGTAGCATGCCATAGTTAATAAAAAAACTGTCCTCAGGCGCAGCTAGGTGATGCAGTGAATAGAGCACCAGCCCTGGAGTCAGGAGGACCTGAGTTCAAATGTGGCCTCAGACACTTAACACAAAAAAACTATCCATGTGACCTTGGGCAAGTCACTTAACCCCAATTGCCCTACCTTCCCCTCTCCAAAAAGCAAAAAATAAAAAAAAACTGTCCTCACAGTCAGGAAGACCTGAGTTAAAATGCCCTCTCTGGGGCAGCTAGGTGGTGCAGTGAAGAGAGCACCAGCCCTGGAGTCAGGAGGACCTGAATTCAAATACAACCCCAGACACTTAACATTACTAGCCCTTTGACCTTGGACAAGTCACGTAACCCCAATTGCTTTTTCTTCCCCCTTCCAAAAAATAAATAAATAAATAAATAATGAAATGCCCTCTCTGACACATGCTGGTCTTGTGACCCTGGGCAACTGACTTAACCTCTGTCTGCCTCAGTTTCCTCATCTGTAAAATGGAGATCATAATAGCCTCTTCTTTCTTTTCAGAGTTGTTGTGAGGATTGATTGAGGATAACATTTGTAAAACATTTTGTAAATGCTGAAAGCAATATGGAAATCTTTGCTATTGATGTTGTTGTTCAGTCATGTCTGACTTTATGTGACTCCATTTGGGTTTTTTTTGGCAGAGATACTGGAGTGGTTTGCAATTTCCTGGTCCAGCTCATTTTACAGATGAGGAAACTGAGGCAAACAGGGTTAAGTGACTTGCCCATGGTCATACAGCTAGTAAGTGTCTGAGGCCACATTTGAACTCAGGAAAATGAGTCTTTACCATGAACTGTGCCATTTAGATGCCCTTATTATGAATTAAGAAAATGCTATCCTTCCTTCTCCCCACATATAAACATGCTTACAAAGTTAACCAGCTGAAGATGATTTTTTTGGCTTTTGTTTTTAACTTTGGTTTGGTACCTGGAGACCTAGTCCCTCTCTCCCCAGTTGACTCTCTAGGGCTATTTAGTGCAGGTCTGGTGCTGATCAGCATTGATAAAGGGAGTTCTCTCACTCAGAGCTCCCTACATGCTGAAATCACTGATCTAATTTTTAAACAGATATTTACTACATTTAGTTGCAGTGGAAAGTTTTCTAGACCAGTTGTCTGGAGACTGGAGACTCCACCTTGGTTTGCTAGTCCCAGTTCTTCCACTAACTAGCTGTGTGACTTGAATCATTTCACTGATATGGACCTTATACCTCAAAGGACTATTCTGGGCATCTGTTCTTTGCCTTTCCTTTTGAAGACGACGAGTGACATCACAGAGTGAAGTCTTGAATTGTGTGTGAATTGGATTTAAATGAGACTGAGTTGCACAAACATGTCAACCTTACTCTCTCTGCTAAAGTCATTGAAGTCCAGTGGTAGGACAAAAGTCAAGACAACAATGATGGCCTGGGATACAGTAGATGACCTTGGGGCCTTGGGTGACTGACCAAGCTCTGAGTGCTTCACAAATTGGGAAAAATTGTTCTCATTTGCCCACTCCACCAGGGGAAATCTTCATGTACTTGGGGTCTACAACCCCCAGCTTATTTATGTATTCAGAGTCTCGCGGTTACCCTCAAGCTGCTTTAGCCAGTTGGCCAAGATGGTTTTACGGGGTGTGGCTACTGCACTTGATACAGCTTCTTGGAGCCCCAGGAGAGAATTGGGTGACCCGTTGAACCCCAAAGGTGGATGAGCAGTCCTGAAAAGGCCTCAACAGCACTCACACCAGAAGCACTAGTCATCCCTGAACACCCCATAGACTCTGCAATGAACATCCTGTATTCTTAAGGTAAAATCGCCTAGTCAGTCAGTTTCCTTTACATTTATTAAATGCTTCCTTCATGCCAGGAACTGCGCTATTTGCTGCAGATACACCAAAGACCCCAAACCCAAAGCACTATGCTAGAGTTAGCCCTATAATCTGAAGATAATTAAGGCCTTTGGATAGAAAGGCAGTTAGATGGGATCCAGGTCCCACAGTTTAGGTATGAATTTACTTTCCTAGACCAACCTCATTATTCCATTTTGTCTCAAGTTCTCAGAGACAAAGACCTCTCATTCGAAAGTGTGATGGTAACTCAAGGGGAATGGCTAGAAATGTTTTTTTTGTACCCATAAAATATGTTGGGAGAAGATTGGGTTCTGGTTTCAGAGGGGATGGCTGGCTATAAAACTGGATGGAGCCCATAGTCTGAATGAAAAGGCAACTGACATTTGGCTCAGAAGTCACGACTTACTGAACAGACTGATTGAAAAAGGCCATTTTTCCTAACGGCATATTTGATCCTGACTCTGCCACTAGGAGCATAAGCTTTCAAGGTCATTCTGTAAATCTTTCTCTCATCTCTCCTGACCAGCTTCATCTGATTCTTAACCTTAATTTGTTTGGTATAAGAAAAAGACAGGGAACATCTCTGTTAGCACCTAGAGCACTTCTCCTCACCCTTTTTGTACTGTGAACACACAAAGACCCTCTCATGGTCTAGATTAGCCTATAGCCCCCATCTCAGAATATTTTTAAATGTATCACATAGAATATATAGGATTACAAAGGAAACCAATTACATTATTATTCTTGTTGATCAGTCATTTCAGTTATGTCCTATTCTCTGTGACCCCATTTGGTTTTTGTGGACAAACATACTGAAGTGGTTTGCCACTTCCTGGTCCAGCTCATTTTACAGATGAGGAAACTGAGGCAAACAGGTTTAAGTGAATTGCCCAGGGTCACACAGCTAGCAAGTGCCTGAGATGGGATTTGAACTTAGGTCCTCCTGACTCTAGGCCCGGCACCCTATCTACTGTGCCACCTAGCTACCCCAATTATATTGAAGTACAATTGTAAAAATATTAAAAAATATATATCATGGACCCCAGGTTAAGAAGCCCAACTCATTTAAGAAGGCAAAGTCATTTTTCTGCTTCCTGCTCTTGAGAGGGAAGGAAGAGGTTTCAGCAGGATAGGAAGGCAAGCAGTCTACTTCACAATGTTAGTGATGGTCAGCCCTCAAAAAGAGGTAGCATAGTAGAGTAGAAAGTACACTGGCTGTGGAGGCAGAGAGCCTGGGTTCAAATCCTGCCTCTTACACTCATCACTAGTATGACCTTGGCCAAGTCTCTGGGCCTGAGTTACATCCTCTTTAAAATGAGGCAGTTGGATAAGATGGCCCATTGGGGTCCTACAGTCTCTAGGTATAGGATCCTGTATGAGATACCAGGCAAGACACTTCCTCACCCCAGGCTGAAATTTAAAATGAGAGGGTTGGACCAGGTGGACTCCAATTCTTGAGGTAGGATATGATGAATCCAAATTTCCTGAAAATTCCATTCTTATTTGAGGGAGTGAGGCATGGTGGGAAGATCCATAGGCCTGGGCTCAGAAGACCTAGATTTTGCTTCCAAATGTGCCACCGAATGGCCAACCCACTCTGGGAAAATCTCTGTCCCCTCCCCGGGCCTTCCTTGCCTTCACTGTACAATGAGTGTAATGATATGGATGCAGACTCCCAAGGTTTGTGAGGGGAAGAATGCTTCTAGAGAAATGGAAGTTACTGAAAAATTCCCAGCATATTTGTTACTTACCAAGCCTTTATTAAGTCATCTCCTAAAGAACCACTAGGCACATAGCTCCCATGTTCAACTGATTTGTACGACTGCAGTCCTCAACTTAGAGAGTGTGGCAATAACCCAAATGTCAGCCACTAGTGGAAATAATATTGGCAATTTAATTGGTTTCTTAAAAGAACTTTGGTCTGCTTTTGTCTTCACCGATTTGTTCATTTAACAAACATTTTTTAAAAGACCTTCTGGGTAAAAGATGCTTGAGGGGACAGTGGGAGGAAATAGAGAGGACTTGGACATAACAGAGATTCTAATCTGGTTGTAAATATAATTATCCCTTTCCTATCACAGGGTTAGGGGATCTGGGCCCTGGTGATCTGGAAAATCTGATAAATTTTTTGGCCCTCCCTTTGAACCAGAGAAGAAGTCTGAGTTTTTTTTTCTGTTTCTTTTATGGGGAGTTTACAATATCTTACTGAAAAATTTGGGTTGAATATTTGGACATCATAGGTTCTGTGTCATCTGCTGGCCTTTGTGTATCGTCTGCAGCTTCTGCAAAACTCCCCCCCAAATTCCCATTTAATTTCTTATGCTGACTCATAATATATCGAGACCACAATGGGGAAACTCACGATGTGGAAGGGATAACTGTAAACGCTGTAGAAAATTTGACATGGATACACAATCAATTGGGAGCCATTAGGTGGTGTGGTGGATAGAGTACTGGGCTTGGAGTCAGGAAGATCTGAGTTCAAATCCTGCCTTAGTCACTTTACTAGCCATGTGCCCCTGAGCAAATTACTTAACCCCTATTAGCCTCAGTTCCTCATGTGTAAAAAGGAGACACACTGGAGAAGGAAATGGCAAACCACTCCAGTCTCTTTGCCAAGAAAACCCCATGGGGTCACATAGAATCAGACATGATTGAGCCCTAACTCCACCAGTTGGAATAATGAGGGCAAGGCTTTGGATATTCCTCTTCTTTCTTCTTCTAAGAAATAAAGGGTCTGGACTCAATGACCCTTCCAGCTCTGGCTTGCACATTTCCCACATGCACACCTCTCTATCTGTGGCTTTTACATGTGTTCACTCTCTCTGCTTATTCTGGGCATATCTGTGGAAGAATGTGCTCCAGTATGGAGTACTCATTCTAGGATTATGAGCCTACAGAGAGCCTAGGAGTCAGGAGAGCCAACATTAATGGAATCTGATTACAAGGACAAATTGGCGGATTACCCCAGGTCCTAAATTATGCTCAGTGAATTTGAGACTAGATTTGTTGATAGGACTTCTATAAAGGGCAGGAGGATAGATTAGATCAGAGGTATCAAACTTGAAGCCTACCAGCTGCCTGTGGCCAGCAAAACTCCTCAGTGCTGCCTGAACCAGATTAAAATGTAAATAGGAAATGTTTAACAAGATAAACTAAAATACAACGCAATATAGATAATGTTAACTTGTGGTTTTTGAAGTCACTAGGAAGCAGGAAAGGATCCCTTTCTATTAGAGTTTGACACTACTGAACTTGATGATTAATGAGGTTTTATTCACCTATAAGATTCTATGAGTTTAGGAGGGATATTTTCCCCCTAGCATATCAGTTCAGTTCAATTCAAATCAAGAAA
Organism: Petaurus breviceps papuanus; assembly: GCF_028583685.1. Taxonomy (NCBI): domain Eukaryota; kingdom Metazoa; phylum Chordata; class Mammalia; order Diprotodontia; family Petauridae; genus Petaurus; species Petaurus breviceps. The sequence continues at coordinate 1,171,507 of NW_027187369.1, read as the reverse complement.
CATTTATTTGTGACCTGTGAAATGGCACATTTTGAGGGTGTTCCACTGATACTCTAAAAATATTAAAAAAAAGACTTACAGAAAGGCCTCCATCATGTTGGGAGTATCCTTCCTGGGGGACCTATGAAAAAACACAGATAAGGATTGGATAAGATGAGGAAGCATGAATGGGCTGCCATCTTCAATAATAAGAAGAATAACTGCATCGATGAGATTATAAGATAACAGGTTTAGAGGAAGAAGAGAACTTCTATGTCATTTAATCCAATGGTCTCATTTTACAGAGAGGAAAAATGAGGCCCAAGAAAAGTCTAAGGTGAAAGTCTAAAGTCACACATAAGATAGCTAGGATCCTAGATCTAAAGTTAGGAGGGACATCGGAAATCTAGTTCAACCCCCTCATTTTACAGATGAGAAGACTGAGGCCCATGGAAATTAAGGGACTACCCCAAGGCCATACAAATAATTACAGATCCAGAGCTGGAAGGAAGCTCAGAGGCCCTCTGCTCAAGCCCTCCAATTTTACAGAAGAGGAAACTGAGGCCAAGGTGGGGGAAGTGGCTTGTCCAAGGTCTCTCATAGGCTTGTAGAAGGAGAGGGGACCTCACAGGTTATCTAGTCTGATGTCCTCATTTTTCAGATGTAGATACTGAGAATCAGGGAGGCAAAGAGACCCTGATGCAGTGAAATACTAGTGTGTAATTAAGCATTAACAATGACTTTTTAATATAACAAAAAAAAATCCAAGTTGCAAGTTGCATTTGCTTCCGTTCATAATCTCCAAAGGTTAGAAGATGCTGCAGTGGAAATGAAAAATCTTGGGCTATAAAACGCAAGCTTGAATTTGAAATGTGTTTGGAAGTGGAGGCTGGGTCTCCATAAACATAAATGGTAGTTTAGCACTGTGGGGAATGAGACCAGCAACGAAAATTTGTGAGGCTGAAAAAACCTCAGCAATAGCCCCAGCCAGAAGATCCCACTGCAAAATAAGTAAGGCTAGCAATTATTTATGAGATGATAAGATAACTAAAGCCAACCTAATACAGATGATAAAAAATTTAAAGTAGACCTCAGCGCCTGAGTGGGGACACATCTCTTGCACAGCAGTCCAGCCACTATCCCCAAGGCCATGAAGAAAATCTCCCTAGTGCTTTGAGACTAGGGCATGGAAAACAACTACTTATGGTTTTCAAAAGCACCATTGTCTTGAGAACTCATTCACTATGGACTCTCCTCTAGACTGATACAGTGAGTTCTCTTCTGAGCTCTCCCCTGCCCCACCTACCTCCAATTTTCTACCCTCAGTTACACACTCAGCTTTTCAGAGGATTCTATGGTTCTTAAGAGTCTATAAACCATCTAGCAAGAAATAAGACTAGGGGGTTGATCAAAGGCATTTTCTGATCAATTTGATGGACTTAGAATGTGTTCAGCCTTCATTTGAGACTTTGACTACATCTCATTGATCATGAAGTGATTGGCATGGGCTGCTGTAGAATGAATGGGGATGAATTAGATGGTGGGGCTGTTTAGGATCCTAGGCACACCTCTGTGCTAGCTTATAACAGGGGACTAGCTGCAGAGTCCTTTGACCTTTTCTCCTTTCTGCAGCACATATCCAACAGCAATAAAGCCTAGTAGCCCTGGGTCCTGTAGAGTGCTGGAGGTAGGATTCCTGTAATCTATTCTTACATAGTCATTAATGGCTGCCTTGGGGCTCACACAAATGAGAATTACATATGCTTTTGGAAGAGAGTTCTTAAGCACCCCCTGCCTCTTGGAAAGAGGAGAGAGGATTTCCTTGACAATGTTGAGTTCAAGAAGAGTTCAGACACCCAGACTTTTGGGAAAAGGAGAGAGTTTCTGGGCATCACCAATCTCTTTGAGAGGAGTGTGCAAGTGACTCCAAGAGCTGGAATAGACTGTCATGAAATGGAGGTTCAAAAGACCCCAACTTTGCCCCCCCCCCACTATTAATGTGTGCAGGTAGGAAAGGACAATCCCAAGATGCTTTTCTGCTGGGGAGAAGCCTGATTTAGGGTAGCACTAGAATGCCTAAGACCTATCTAGGTCCCTACAGTAGAAAGTAGGACTCATTGAGATACTAGAGAGAGGAAGGAGAAAGAGAAGGAGATAAGCATTCATTCAGCCCCTACTATGTGCCAGGCACTGTGCTTAGTACTTTTACAAATATTATCTTTTTGATCCTCACAAGAGTCCTGAAAGATAGATTCTATTATTATCTACATTTTAAAGTTGATAAAACTGAGGTAGATAGGAGTGTCTTTCCTGGGATTATACAACTATTAAGTGTCTGAGGTGAAATTTGAACTCAGGTCTTCTTGAGTTCTAGAGTCAGGTCTTGACTCCAGGATCAGCATACTATCCATTGCACCACCTAGCCAACTCTGGGGGAAATAGGTGGGACTCCCCAGAGACTGAGGTAGAATTATGTTGAATATTTTTGGGCTATTTGAAGTCTTTTGACTGTTTTCTGCATGTTCTTTTGGGTAAAAGAAAGTATGTTCTGTATTCAGTATGTTTGCTTCTTTTGAGTATTTATATGGACATTGAGAATCCTTAAACCTGCATCATAAAAGACCTAGACAAGTCAATCTGTGTTGGAAACTCTGGAGTTTGAGGGCAAAATGAGCCAAAGAGAAAATGTTTTTCAGGAGAGCTGCCCCAAGTTTGAACTAGATCCACATGAAACCCAGAGAATGGATTGTACATTACATAAGAATAATCAGAGCTCCCTTTTCTCAACCACTTTAAGGTTTACAAAGCTTTTTTCCTCCCAGCATTCCCTTGGGGATAGGTAGTATATATCATATTGTTCCCATTTAACAGATGAGAAAACTTTCCATCTGGGGAGGTATCAGGAAAGAATCAGAAATCTTTGTTAATATCTATCAGCTACAATCAAGTTGTGTTCTCATTGTAAGGAGGAATGTATCATGTCAAATATTAGAACGGGTAAAACCTGTTTGGAAAAATCCCAAATATCTTCAGGGCTTAAAAAACAAACAAGAATAGGGTGCCTGCAGCATTCTGGACAGTGGGATTTTAGGAGCTCCCCGCAGAAAGGAGATGTAGACTCAGGCTAAATAGTATTGCCCCAATGAACTTATGTGATCCATCTCTAGAATCTCACAGTACAGAGTGGAGACATTTCAACAAGGTCAGTTGTTAAGTGAATTTCAGTAAAATAGAGTCCTACCCTCCTCCCACCTTGGGCACATGCACACACACAGTGACTTCCAACCAAAACAGTTTTCCCATTTGTGGAAGGGAATAAGTTCAACTGAAAACTTGATTGAAATGAGAATTAATCTGATCGCCAAGTCTATGGCTTTCTAGGTGCCATAGAACCAGGAGTGAGGCAACACCCAAAGAATTTCAGAGCACTTTCAGAAGCCTGGATATCCTTCTTTGCTCACTAAAGTCTGACATAGGCAGAGCAAAGAGATGAGGGAAGAGCTCAGGTGTTGTTAAGAATGTTGTGCTCTTCATTTGGAACTCTGCCCAAAGGGCTATAAAACTGTGCCTACCTTTTGATCCAGCAATACCACTGCTAGGTCTGTATCCCAAAGAGATCATAAAAGAGGAAAAGGATTCACATGTATAAAAATATTGATAGCAGCTCTTTTTGTGGTGGCAAAGAATTGGAAATTGAGGGTATGCCCATCAATTGGGGAATGGCTGAACAAGTTGTGGTATGTGAATGTAATGGAATGCTATTATGCTATAAGAAATGATGAGCAAGTGGACTTTAGAATAATCTGGAAAGACTTGCATGAGCTGATGCTGAGTGAAGTGAGCAGAACCAGGAGAACACTGTATATAGTAACAGCAACATTGTGCCATGATCAACTTTGATAGACTCAGCTCCCCTCAGCAATTCAGTGATCTAAGACCATTCCAAATGACTCATGATGGAAAAGGTCATCCACATTCAGAGAAAGAACTGGAGTCTGAAAGCCCATTGAAGCATATAATGTTCTCTCTCTTTTTCTCTTGGTTTTCCCCTTTTGTTCTGATTCTTTTTTCAAAACACGACTGATGTGGAAATATGTTTAATGATCGTAAAAATGTTGTTCTTACTGCCATTGTGACACTGTCATTATCATCCAACCCTTTGGTCAACTCTGGGTAGAAAACCTCAGGCAGTTTTCAGAGCATCCTGCTACAAGATTAGACCTATAGACTTTGCTATAAAAAGACTTTCCAACAAGGAACACATATGACACGAAAGGTAAAAGAAATTCAGACTCAGGAACACAGAGAAGTCACACATGTAACCAAACTCCTAGGAAACCCACTTTTTATCCAGAGGGAGGATTTATCTGGCTGTCTTTCTCCCTTTCCTATTCATGCAAACAATTGCAGTATGATAGCCAATTTAGGAAACACCATCTCAGACTCCTAGACTAGCTCTGTTTCTTTTTTTCTTTTTTTTTTGGGGGGGCAATTGGGGTTAAGTGACTTGCCCAAGGTCACATGGCTAGTCTTTGTGCCAAGTGTCTGAGGCTGGATTTGAACTCAGGTCCTCCTGACTCCAGTGCCGGTGCTCTATTACTATGCCACCTAGCCTCCCCTTGCTCTGTTTCTTTAGGCTGGCTACAGGTAACCTCAGAGGAGGAGAAAATATGGCTGGTGCCCTTTTCAGATCCCTTGCCAATAGAGATATGGCAGAAATGGTTACTTCTGGATTATGATAAAAATGCAATTAACCCCCAATTTGTCCTTCTCGGGTTCATTGGAATTTCTCCAATGCCTGATTTGTACTCATAGTTTCTAAAACTTAGTTCCTTTTGTCTGGCTTTTCAAAATGTCTCATGGAACTAGGCTACCCCACGCAACTTCACTAATAAATGAATCCTGCTTTTTGTTTGGGATTTCAGGTTGCCACCTACTTTGTTAATTCAGTAAGCCTCAAATTTAGAGCCTGGGTCCATTGGAGCTGCTTACAGCTTCAGTCATATCAAATAGTTTTTTTTTGTCCCTAGCTCAAATGAATATATAATCAAATGACAGCAGCTTTGTTTCTCTTCCTCAAGATTTGGCTAGAAATTGAGCAAATAGACAACTACCCAAAACTTAAAGCCACTTGAGTTGTGAGCACTTTTATAGAACAGATTTTCCATGGTTAAAATGCCCTGTTACCTTACTGGTACCCAATATAGATTGTCACAGATTCCACTGGCCCAATGGATTGCTTCAAAAAATATGAATGAAAAGAATTTTTAAAAATTTAAATAAAAAAAAACAACACATGAATGTTTGTGAGCTTGGCCCAGGGCTAAAGGATGAATGCATTACTCTCCCAATTCAGGTCTCATATACACCAAAATATTTATCACAATATTTTTTGTGGTAGTAAAAACTGGAAACAAAGTAGATATCCATCAATTGGGGAATGGCTGAATGAATTATAGTACATGAATGTAATGAAATATCAGTGTGCCATCAGAAATGATGAATATGAAGATTTCAGAATGACATGATTAGACTTGTATGAACTGATTTCAGAGTAAGGTAAACAAGAGAAAAACAATACACAGTGACTACAACCATGGAGGAAGAAAGAACAATAACACAAAACAATTTCAATTGAATACTGGGAAATCAAGATGACCAAGCTTGGCTTACAAGCATAGAGGTGGGGGACTGTAGATAGGGAACAGTGCATAAATTATCATACTTCTTTGATGTGTTAGATCTGCTGAATTTCTTTCTCCCTTTGTAATAAGGGATTGTTCTCGGGAAGGAGTATGGGTGGGGATGTATTGGGAATGGAAGCAATATAAAAATACCATTTTTTGGTAACCAATTTATTTATTTATTTTTACTTTTGAACATTCATTTCCACAAGATTTTGTGTTACATATTTTCTCTCCATCTCTCCCCTACCCCCATCCCAAGCTGGCAAGCATATTGAATATCCCTTTCTTCAATCTTCCCTCTCTTATATCCCCCAACCCCCCTTACTTTCTTGTAGGGCAAGATGTATTTCTATACCCCATTATCTGAAAATACCAAATTAAAAAAAATGTCACAGGTTTGGTCTTATTACTCCTGCAATTTTGACCTCTGAATGTCAGGAGGCTCCTGAAAGAATTCTCTTCCAGCAGCTCCAGGAGCATTTCTAGGAAGAGAATTAAGAAGTAGTAAAAATTTGTTCTGTCCCTTGACTCTATGGTCTTTCCTTTCCTGGCATCCTCTTTTTAATATATATTTAATTTTTTTCAAAATTCACTTTTATAAGATTTTGAGTTCCAAATTTTTTCTCCCTCCCTCCACTCCCTCTCCCCTCCTCAAGACAACAAGCAATCTGGTATGGGTTATAGATGTACAATAATATTAAACATATTAGTCATGCCGTGAAAGAAGAATCAGAAAAAAGGGAAAAACTACAAGAGAGAAAAAACAAACGAAAAAGAGAAAACAATATGCTTTGATCTGAATTCAAACTTCATAGTTCTTTCTCTGGATGTAGATACCATTTTCCATCATGAATCTTTGGGAATTATTTTAGGCCACTGCATTGCTGAAAAGAGCTAAATCCATCAAACTTGGTCATCGCACAATGTTGCTGTGATGTTACAATGTTCTTCTGGTTCTGCTCACTTCACTCAGCATCAGCTCATGTAGTTCTTTCCAGGTTTTTCTGAAATCCTGTTCATTATATCATCAAATAACTGTTCATTATTTCTTTTGGAACAACAGCATTCCATTACATTCATATACCACAACTTGTTCAGCCATTCCCCAATTGATGGGCATACCCTCAATTTCCAATTCTTTGCCACCACAAAAGAGCTGCTATAAACATTTTTATACATGTGGATCCTTTTCCTTTTTTATGATCTCTTTGGGATACAGACCTAGCAGTGGTATTGCTGGATCAAAAGGTAGGCACAGTTTTATAGCCCTTTGGGCAGAGTTCCAAATGAAGAGCACAACATTCTTAACAACACCTGAGCTCTTCCCTCATCTCTTTGCTCTGCCTATGTCAGACTTTAGTGAGCAAAAAAGGATATCCAGGCTTCTGAAAGTGTTCTGAAGTTCTTTGGGTATTGCCTCACTCCTGGTTCTATGGCACCTAGAAAGCCATAGACTTGGCGATCAGATTAATTCTCATCTCAATCAAGTTTTCAGTTGAACTTATTCCCTTCCACAAATGGGAAAACTGTTTTGGTTGGAAGTCACTGTGTGTGTGCATGTGCCCAAGGTGGGAGGAGGGTAGGACTCTATTTTACTGAAATTCACTTAACAACTGACCTTGTTGAAATGTCTCCACTCTGTATTGTGAGATTCTAGAGATGGATCACATAAGTTCATTGGGGCAATACTAAGTAGCCTCAGTCTACAGCTCCTTTCTGGGGGAGCTCCTAAAATCCCAGATGCAGGGTCCCTATTCTTATTTGTTTTTTAAGCCCTGAAGATAATTGGGATTTTTTGAAACAGGTTTTGCCTATGTTCCTTTAGTATTTGACATGATTCATTCCCCCTTAAAATGAGAGCACAACTTGAATGTAGCTGACAGATATGCAAATTTTTCTCCCTCCCCTCTCCTCTTCTGAATATGGTAGGTAGTTTGATATAGTTTATACATATGTTTTCATGTAAAACATTTCCATATTCATCACAGTTGTGGAAGAAGAAACAGATCAAAAGGGGGGAAAACCATGAGAAAGAATAAAGTTAAAAAATATGCTTCAATCTGCATTCAGAGTCTATCAGTTCTTTATCTGGATATGGATAGCATTTCCCTTCATGCGTCCTTTGTACTTGTCTTGGATCACTGTGTTACTGAGAAAAGCTGAGTCATTCATAGCTGATTATCACATGAAGTTGCTGATACCGAGTACAGTGTTTTCCTGTTTCTTCTCATTTCACTCTGCATCAGTTTGTACAAGTCTTTCCGGTTTTTCTGAAGTCCATTTGCTCATCATTTCTTATCGAACAATGGTATTCCATTACATTCATATATTGTAACTTTTTCAACCATTCCTCAGTTGATGAGCATCTCCTCAATTTCCAATTTTTTGTTACCACAAAAAGAGCTACTATAAATATTTTTGTATATTTAGATCCTTTTGCTTGTTTTTATCTGTTTGGGATTCAGACTGAGTAGTGGTATTGCTGGGTCAAAGGGTATGCACAGTTTTATAGCCCTTTGGGCATAGTTCCAGATTGCTCTCCAGAACGGTTGGATTAATTCACAACTCTACCAACAATGCATTAGTGTTCCCATTTTCCCACATCTTCTCTGACATTTGTCATTTTCTTTTTTTCTGACACCCTCTTTTTAAGGAGAATACCCTGATGATGCCTCCTGGAAGCCCAGGCCTCCTCATATGCAGTCACCTTCTTTCTGGGTAGCAACTTGTTCCTGAGAGGAACTGCCATGACCCTTCCACCCAGGCAGGTTTAAGTGACTTTTTCTAGGTCCCTCCAGTGTTCCAGGAGTTTATTGGACAAGACCCTTGGAGCTAGAGAGATTATCATAGATGCTGACTTTCATTGATTCCCCCATTCCTGGATAACATTTACATTTTAGTAGGGGGCATTCAATGACTTAATGCAGAGGAGTAAATGATATTCAAGTTTCTGATGTGGTGCCTTTTGACAAAATAGAAATAAAGTAGAATCAGAGTTTAAATTATAGCTCTACTCCTTGGGAAAGTTCCTTCCCTTCTGAGCCTCAGTTTCCTCCTTTGCAAAATATGGGAGGTGACACACTTACTAGCCATGTGACCTTGGGCAAGTCACTTAAACCCAATTGCCCTGCCCTCTCCCCTCCAAAAAGCAAAAAAAAAATATGGGAGGCAGCATGGCACAGTGGAAAGAGCCTTAGCTCTGGAGTTGGAGGTCTCATATAGGTTCAATGGGGCAATACTCATTAGCCTGAGGGACCAGCTGCATTTCAGGAGTCTGCAACTCCTTTCTGGAGGAGTTCCTAAAATCCTGCTGGCCAGTCTTTCCTCTGATGCTTCCTACTTGTGTGACTTTGGGCAAAGCTCTTCACCTTGCTGGAACTTAGATTCCTCACATACAAGATATCAAAGGTAATCTCTGTCCAGCAAGAAAAGTTTGGACTGGATGATCACTGAGGTCCCTTTTTGCTTCAGATTTAGGACCCCTTTTATGATGTCAGGTAAGTCATTTCACCTCAGTTTCTTCATCTGTAAACTGGGACGGTTGTTAGACTAAATGGCCTATGAAGTCCTCTTCAGTTCCACATTTAGGATCCTATAAGTGTTTGGATTAGTTAATCTCTGACATTCTGTGATTATGTATTTTGGGGACATGTGTGCCTTAGAGGGTTCTTAGGTCACAAGATTTCAGAACCAACTATAGGCAGATGGGATATGAGCATTCTTGCAACATTTTATTTGGGAGCCCAGAATTTCACATTCCACTACCAGATTTTTTTAGAAGATGGAGAGGGTCAACAGTTGTAAGGTTGTGATTCAAATTCATATAACCACCAATCAGTTCTGAAAAATAGGAAAATTGGAATATCAAAGCTGGCAGGGGACATAAGGGATCGCCTTGCACAGCACTGTCATCTCAAAGATTGGGAAACAGAAGCCAAGAGAGGACAGGATTTGCCCAAGGTCACACAGGAAAGGAGGTGTAGAGTTGGGAATCAAGAATGATACTGCAGAGAGCAGGCAGTCCCCAGGAAGGTGGAATGCCTTATTCTTCCACCTGAGCCCTGGAGGCTTGACGACCTGAGAGTAGAGACCTGAGTGACTGGGTTTTTTGTAATAAAGGGAAACTTCTCTAGGCCATAGAGCATTGTGGCTTATTCTCCACCAGGCTTGGGGAAGATGCATTAGGCTGCAGTCAAAGTGATTTAAGTAGGAGGTTTTCATTTCACAGTTGATCAAGGCAAAGACAGAGACCATTTGGTGCCTTTTCCCACGTCTGCCAAGAAGTGACTTCATGTCTCAAATACTTATTCTTCCATTGATGTGCAAAGAGAGCTGAGCCTCCAAGGAAGGCCTTGGAATTGGTCGAATGCCAACCAATGTTGTTTTCTTTCTTTGGTGCAACCGACCCATTCTTACACTGTTAAATAACATTTAATTCCAGTTTTTCCCCTAAAATCCATTTATTCTTAGTGAATTAATGGGTCACTCTTGGGCTTCTGTGAATTCTGGTGTAATCCCCTTTATGATATTTTTATTCTTGTTGCCATCTTCATATTGAATTCTTAAATTATGACAATCTAGGAAAAGGGGTTGGAAATTGCCTTTTGAAAGAGTACCCTGAGTAGATTTCTTACATGGTAATGGAGCACAAGAAAAATGATTTTTTTTTTTAAAGAGAGCTGGCCATTGCCTTTTGTCTATGATATCCAGCAGTAGACCATAAAGATGAGATTCAGAAAACAGGCACCATTTCCATAAAGGCCCTAGAAGATAGGAAATGTAGAAATCAGCTGATCATGTATTGTCTGCAGAATCCAAATTCTCCTTCACTGGGGCTGCTGAATCTTAGTGACCCTTTATTATGAATGCTTGACACTGATGAGTCCCTGATGAAATCTGAGCAATGAATTGGGGAATTGCTTCAAAGAAGGACTGGGAAATACTAGCTGAGTCCAAAGTTTTCTTCTGATTCAAAAGGAAGTGTGGCACAGGAGAAAGAAGAGAGCCTGTGTCCAAATTGTACTTCTGAAACTTATAACCTCTGTGACCTTGGGCTAATCACTTCCTCTTGATGGGTCACTGATTCCTGTTTTGAGGGAATGTCCATGGCCTGTGACTGACATGGCAGCTCTTGTCTATAACTATTTGTGGCCTTGAGCCAATCACTTGAACTCCCTTGGGCCTCAGTTTTCTCTCCTGTGAATCAAGACGTTTGGATTAGGTGACCTCTGAGGACCCTGCCCAGTCTCCTTCTCTGATCCTATGCTCCTTTTCCAAGAAGTTTTCATTCCAGCTCGAGATGTTTCATCAAATTTCATAGAGTGGAATGGATTTGGGTTTAGTTTGAAGTATGGAAAATTATAGTGACATCTCCTGGTTGGAGGTTCAGAGTTTGGTTGCTGTACCTGGATTCAGAATGAACTCTTCCAAGAGGCCAACTGTTCTAGGGGAGTCATGGGGGTGGTACAGCGTGACTGGATGAGGGCAGAGTTACATCTCAAGCCCTGGAGCTTTTCTCCCCCTACCCTAACCTGGTCTACCATCCAGTGAGATGATAGCTACTCCCAATGGGTCATTGAGCTCAGATGACAGCTAAACCTTTCAGCAGTTTCTACAGTTAAGCACAAAATTGGCCTGAGGCAGAAACCTGTGGAGAATGACTCCCCGTCCCATTAGGGAAGACTCAGAATTAAGGCCTCATTAAACCCGAAGGATAGAAATAGGCCATTTCTTGCCTTCCTCCTCTCTACTCTTAGGCCTTCTACCTTCATTTAGCCTCCCATTGCCACTCACACAATGGCCTAATTTCTCTCCTGCTTCCAGCCACTCTTCTTCCAATTGATCATTCAAGTAACTACCTGAAGAATCTTCCTAAGACACCAGCTGACCATATTACTCCCCTATTTAAATATTTTCTGTAGCCATCTACCTGTTACCTCATGGATCAAATTTAAAACATCTTAGTCTGATATGCAAGGCCCTCCATGATCCATTGTACCTTTCTGACTTACTTCAGCCTACTCTCCTATACATTTCCTGTATTTCAGCCAAAGTATACTACTAATTGTTCTCTTATCACATCCTAGCATAATAGTAGGACTATAGCTCTAGAGTTCCCCTGAACTACCATCAGCCTTTGGAATGGGCTGTTTCTGGAGGACTCCTCTAGCTATCTTCAGGCAGAGGCTTGGACTTGGGTATGTTATAGAGAATACCCTTTTGTAGATACTAGTTGGAGTAGATGTTCCCTGAATTTCCAATGGACTCTGAGATTCTGTCATCCTGAAAACTAGTGCATTTTTTTTCAGGAAGTATAAATGGAACACATGAAGATTTCATGACTGGGTCTTAGTTCTAACATTTGTTCATTTTAGGGTCATTTCTAAATTAAACCTGCACCCCCTTCCCTTAGGAATCCAAATATGCGCCTTAGCTTTCTTGAAAATGAAGCTTGTTTGAAGAAGCCTTTAGATTTGGGGGTTCAAGGGGCTTTACAAGAATTTTAAACCACATCTGGGTATGAAACAAATTGGAACCTTAGGAACTTAATTGCTACACATAAGTCACATGTATTTTGAGGTAAATATGTTTGCATAAATTTTGCCATCAAAATCACAGTGATTGCAAATAAGAGTACTTAGCGCAACAACTGAAATTAACCTTTGAGAACCTGACGGCCTTGGCTGTGCCTCATCTTTACTGCCCAGATGAGGAGGGAAATATTTGGAGTGTGTGATGGAGCCATGTTGTTCACTTCTGATTTCATATAAAGAGGGGCAAGGCTAGCTTTACACATCATCTAGAATTTCAGGGAGGGTTTGGAGGCAGACAAGGGCTCCTTTAACCCCCAGATTGGTGAAGCAGAGAATTCACGGAATCTCTGATTTGGGGGGAGTCTTAAGGGTCAGTTTGTCCAATCCATACCTGAATGGGAAGCTGTTCTATAATATTCATTTAAAGTAGTCATCCAGACTCTATGGTGAGACCTATGGCAAGGAGAAACCCAATGGCAGCCCATGCCATTTGGGGACAGTTCTGTTGGTTAGGGGATTTTTTTCTTGCATCAAGGCTTAGTCTTCTACATTTTCAGCATCTACTCATTGTTCCTAATTATGCCCTTTGGGACCAACTGGAGCTAGCCTAATTCCTCTTCTTTATTATAGCCCTCCACATACTTAGGTATCTGTCATTCACTTTCTGAATCTTCTTCTCCAGGCAGAATATCTTCATTTCCTTCACCTGATCTTCATGGCAGGAACTCCCACCCTTTACCATGCTGGTTGCTCTCTTCTGGCCACTTTGCAGCTTATCATTGACCTCCTAAATTGTGGCACCCCAGCCTGACCAGCAGATGTGGTTTGACCACAGCGGAGTATAGAGAGCCAAATACTTTCCCAGTAGTCCTAGACACAGCTCTATTTTTCTTAATGTGTCTACCTTCTGCTCACTGATACCAGAAATTCTTTTCATGGGTGAGGAAGCCTTTCATTCCACAACACAACAGAAGGTTTAGAATGGAAATGCTCCTACAGGCAGCTAAGTGGTACTATGCATTGTGTGCATGTCCAGGAGTCAGGAAGATCTGAGTTCGATTACAGCCCCAGACACTTACTAACCATGTTACCTTGAGCAGAGCACTTAGCCTTTGTCTCCCTCAATTTCCTCAACTGTAAAATGAGGCTAATGATAGCATCTACCTCCCAGGAAGGTCGCTCAGGGCACCAGAAACGAGTTGGGCTTACTTATCACTCTGATTCAGGGCTGGTCCTGCCCAGGTTGAATACCATTGGCTTAAATGGGTGTAGTTATATAGTCCTGTTTTTCTTTGTTAAATTCCCATAGTCTTAATGTCTCAAATGCCTTTTATTGGAGTGGGAAAATAGAAAAATAGTGACAGTGATGCCACAAAAAAGAAGCATCAATAAAACATTTAAAAAATATACAGGAGAGAGCAGAAGGAAATTAGGAAGGGGACAGAGACAAGCAAGATGGTGTTGGTACTACCATGTTAAATTTATTCATATATATACATATATACACTTTAAAAACATGTTGTATATAATCAAAATTCATGGTTTCATAACAAAGGAAGGAGGGAAGAAAGGAGAGAGAGAAGCTTCCAGTGGATTTCCTTGCCTTGCTTATAGCTGAAGGATACCTCAGTTTTCCATGGTGATTAGTCATTTGATCCTTAATAATGGGCCCTTTCCATGGAGTATTAATCTTTAGATTATATAGAAAATATTGAATATACAATGGAATTTCCCTCTTCACTAATGAGAGGCATTTAAAATAAGGGCAATTCAAGTTACTAATGTCTGTAAAGTTATAAAGTGGTCTGAATGGAAAGGACCCTGATTGCCTTCACCACGTCTCAGAGAGGGGAGTCCAAGGTCACACAGCTGTTTGGTGGCCAAGTCAGTATGGGAACCCAGTTACCCTGATTCTCATTCCGGAATTCTTTCCACTGTACAAGGAAGAGCAAAGACATCACAGTCAGGCTTCTGTGCGATTTTTATTAGTCTGTCTTAGCAGTGGAATTTGAAAACCCTAAAGGAAGTGCGAGACATGATCAGCATGACTGAGCCAAAAAAGATACATGATGTGTTGGGAAAAGTTTGAAAAAAAAAATTCGAATGCCTTTGATTTCTAATTTGTACTTTAGGTAGAATCCTCATATGTATAAGGCCAAAGGAAAGGAAGTTACTTAGCTAAGGTCACACATCAGAAATCTGTAGCTGGAAGGGAGCTCAGAGATCACCCTTATGAGGACTGGGAAGATAGGTGCCTTGTTTAATTTCACACAGGTAGTAAGCATCAAAATCACTTAACCTCTCCAATACTCAGTTTACTTTTCTGTAAAACCCTGGCTTTACTTACCTCACTAAGGCTTCTGTGAGATTCAAATGAGATAATGATTGACAAAGTAAACTGTAAGAAACTATGAACCTTGGTGCTGTGATTTTCTTTGTTGTGGTAGCCTTCTCTCACTAGCTTTTTCTGATTCTTCTTCAGTATTGTTCATTCCTCTAGCACTTTAAGGCTTACAGAGCACTAACTTTGCAATAACCCTGTGAGGTAGGCAGTGAATATATTACTATATCCATTTTACAGATAAGAAGACTTGAGGGTCACAGAAGGGTCACTTGGATCGTGTATATTAGAAAGGAGATTTGAACCCAAGTTTTCTGGCCCCAAGTCCAATCCTCTTTCCTCTCTACCACACAGAGTTAAATTTTCTTCCTTGTCATAGCTACCCAAGTCAGGCTTCGGCAGGACTTTTCTGTCGTTTATTTCTAAAGGAAGTGAGAGCAGTGGAGAGCAGTATATGGCACAGTTAGAAACACAGTAAATATTTAATAGGTGATATGGTAAATAATGTATATAATTTAGAGAGAAACAATGTCAATATTTCATGGACTGCAGTGCAGCTGCTACTTTGGAATTAGATCTGTGAATCTGGAGAAATGCAGCAGCTGGAATTGTCTTCTCCCCATAAGCAATGGGCCCATCGACCCACTATGGCTGTCTGAGGACACAGCCTGAGGCTACTCTCCCATCCACAAGGCCGAGTTCTAGGCAGGGGTTCGACAAGCACCTCACAGTCTCACACACACATGCAGAGATGAACAGGATGGGGAGGTGGGGAAGAATACTGATGCCATGGAGGATTCAAAATACTGGGTAATGCAAGGAGCCTCTGTAGCCTTCAGAATGGTTTTGGGGTGTCTTAGATACAATTCTCCCTTCTGAATTGTCTTCTGACCTCAGCATCATGTCTGGAACACAGTAGGCCTGGATAAATGTTTGTGGATTGAATTGGCTTTGCTTAGGCTGATGCCTAAATAATCAGCAGATACCTCTCGAGCTTCTTCTATGTGCCAGATAGGGGTCTTGGGAGACAATGACAGTAACGAGAGCTAAAATTTCTATGGAACATTTAAGTTTACAAAGTACTTTCTGTATATAAGGCTCATTTGATTCAAACAACAACCTTGTGAAGTAGGTGTTCTTGTTAGCCCTGTTTTACAGATGGAGAAACTGAGACTGAAAGAGGTTTAGTGACTTGTCTGAGGTCACATAGCCATTGTGTGTCTGAGGGAGGATTCAAACTCAGATCATCCTGACTCCCAGTCTAACACTTCAGTCATTTTGACGTCTAGTTGACTCAGCAAAAATAAACTAGCCCTTGCACAGAATTTTCTTTTTGTTGGAAGTGGTCGGATTAACTTGCTAGTGGGGTGGGGTAGTTGGCTGGAGTGGGGGGTGAATGGTAGGCTCCCCTAGTCTAACATAAGTCTCTTGAGGGCAGAAACTAGACTGTTTCCTTTTTACTTTGTTTCTCCCAAAGCTAGCTCAATGCCTGGCAAACAGTAGGTGCTTAATAAATGAATCTTGATTGATGAGAGACTGTTGCAGCTCATCCACACGTGGAAATGTGAGAGTTGCTCATGTCCCTTCCTAATCTTTGTCCTTTGGTTGGAAAACATCTCCTTCTCTTGTGCCCTTAGTATTTATGCTGCATTGAACACTTCTGACAATGATATCATTCATAAAGAGAAACTCATCTGTATCTCTTGTCTTCACACTAAGCTAAGCAGAGGCCAGGGTCAGAGCTTGCCCAGTAACTGAAGCAGAAGCAGCAGGAATTGATAGAGCACATGCTACATTGAGGAAGTTATGATGGAGGGAGAAGCCAGGGTCCTAGCCCTCAGTGAGCCCAACAGCCTCGTTGGGGGGATGGGACATTGAGAGCAGCTCAAGGCTCCCTAGTGTGGCATTGAACAGGCAGGCACCATTCCTATGGCATGGATTAAGTCCATTACCAATTCAAGGCCTTGAGCCTCAATGAGTCCCTTGTAGCTGCTGAACAATCCTTGGCCTCCTTCCTTGTCGAGTTTCTCTTGGAATTCCCATAACCAGTTTCCAATCTTTCCCACACTCAGCAAGCCCACAATTTCACTCTCAATAGACTTCTGTCTAGCTGTTATAGAGGCAAGTAGGGAACACAGACCACACTGGTCCTGAAATCAGGAAAACCTGAGTTCAAATCCTGCCTCAGATACTAGCTTTGTAATATCAATCAAGTTACTTAACCTTTACCTGACTCAGTTTCCTCAAATGTAAAATGAAGATATAAATAGCGCCTACCTCACAGTGTTGTTGTGAGCATCAAATGGAATAATATTTGTAAAGTTGTTAGCTTGGTGCCTGGAACATAATAGGTCCTTAATAAATGTTTATTTCTTCCCTCCCATCCCACCTTCCCTTTCTAATTATTATTGTTGCTGTTATTATTCTGGCCCCAACATTCTATGTATTCATGATTCTTCATAAGAAATTATATTCTGCAACCTGCCCGTATTTCCTCCTGTCTGAGAACAGCCATGCCCCTTAATCACAACCCTGGGCACAATTGTCCTTTAGCGGCCCATCGAAGCGGCCTAGACAAGATTTTCAAATGCCTCCAATTTGTTGGAAGCAGAGGATGGAAATGAAGCTGCAGCAAAATTAGAAAAAGAGGAAGACCAGGCTTTTTGCCATTTCATGGGAGGCTAAGAACAAAGATTCAGGCTCCAGCAACTTCTCTCTGGGTGAGGAGGAGATGGGGGGAATGGTGTTGCAAGTGAGTTCATCCAATTGTATTTTAACTGGCTGTCCAGGATTTTGGTTTAAAAAACTATTTTGATAACTCTTTCAACATAATTGGTCTCCTGTGCAATCCTATGCATTTTATTTTATGCATTGAAATCCATTATTCTGAGAAAAGCATACATAGGCTTTCCCAGACTGCTAACACAAAAGGGTTAAGAAGCCCAAGATATGGGTACTGGTCATCCATGGGCAAGAAATGTCTCATGAGAGAAAGTGATGAGTAGGGAGGGTGACCTTGATCTCCATCTGCAAGGGGCCCACAAATTGGCAATATGAAGCCACCTGGGCCTGGTGTACCCCAAGCAGGAAGGGAAGGGGAGGAGGAAGGAGACTGAAGGAGCCCAAAACAATGGCACTCCCCAGCTCAAGCCTGTGAGGAACCATTCCAAGGACTATATTTTGCATTTAGAGAATACCCTCCTTCCAAAAGCAGCTCAACCTGATTTAGACCAGCTTGAATACAAAATTCAGAGGCAAGGCATTCACATAGCTTTCTTTCTCCAGAGAACTCAGTACTTGCTTGATTACCAACAGCTGCACCATTCACTTACCACTGAAATGCTCTTCAAAGGATGATTAGATTAAATTCAAAGTGTCCATATGTAGATCTCTCCCCTCCTTGGCCCCCCTTGCACAGCCCACGACTGACCTTCACACTGTACACACGCACCATAGGTTTTTAACCACTTGAAACAAGATACCAGCAAATGATAGGCTGAGTTCAATGCCATGAGGTTTGTCTTAAGACTTTATAGAGTCTGCATTGAGGTCTTGGAGATGTCTGCCTTGCTGGTGCAGAAAAAAATCTTCATACAGAAAGGGGGCCATAAGTATACCCTTTGGGGTCCAAAGGACAAGCACCTTTTTCCAAATAAAATTTAGCACATAAAGTGAAGCCTAGTCATGCATGCCACATTTGGTTAACAGACACTAATGTTCAATGGTTTGAAAATTTTTAATGAGGATAGACCCCTCTGTAGATTAGAGTCCTTCAAAATGGGAATGGGAGATTGGCATCTTGTTTCGGCCTCTGTGTAAGGAACAGGTCCTAAAAAATGGGAACAGCCCCTCTCCTGGAATGCAGGCTTGGGCGTAGACAGAGGACAGTATACTGGGACAGTTGTCACTAGAAAGTGTTCCACTGGAGCTGGGAATGATGGTGATGGTGGTAGTAGTGATCAGAGGGGTCTGATGGGAAGGGGATGGCAGTATTGGTACAGGGAAAGTCTGACAACTATGTCAGAATGAATATGCTGTTCCCAAAAGACACCCCCTGGGCTGTACTTCATGAGTGAGGTTCACTGAGAGAGTAGGACCGAGATGCTTGGAATAAGCTGTCAGAGTACTGCCAGGTGAGAGACTCAAGGAACAAGGAGGGTAGTCTAGACTTATACAGGAGGAAGAACTGTCCTCCCCATATGGGGACTTTATATTTACACACTGGCACCCTAGCACAGAGCCCCAATGGTTCCACCTTAGTTATGTGTAAGGTGATAAAGGCCCAAACCAGAGCGGTGACAGTGTCAGAGGAAGGCATATACTCTGCCTCCAGGCTTTTATCAAGTGTCTTCTACAAAAGAAGCCTTTACAGAGGGCCTTCTGTCTGAGACTACTCCCACCATTTTATTCTGTATATCTACACCACCACATGTTGGTCTATTAACAACACTACCCGAACCAGGATGGCAAGGATGACTAGGACTAGAAAGAACTCCATTATTCAAGAGATAACCTATAACATTTCTAGCACTCTGTCTTTTTAGGCCTCTGGCCATGTAGCATAGTAGATGAAGTCCCAGATTTGAAGTTAGAGAGACTTGGTTTGAATCCTGCCTCTCAGATTATCACTAGTTATATGACCTTGGACAAGTCATTTCATCTCTTTAGGCTTTAGTGTACTTATCTGTAAAGTGGGTGTCTTGGACTTTATAATATCTAGGGTTTTGTTCATCTCTAAATTTATAATCATGACACTATAACCATTAGGAAATCATTCAAGTCAACAAACATTTATTAAAGACCTCACAGTCTAATAAAAGAGAGCATTCAAACAACTGTAAAAACAAGATGTCTGCCTTTCTCCTTCTTTCTTTCTTTCTTTCTTTCTTTCTTTCTTTCTTTCTTTCTTTCTTTCTTTCTTTCTTTCTTTCTTTCTTTCTTTCTTTCTTTC
>NW_027187369.1:1151638-1152006 GCF_028583685.1 Petaurus breviceps papuanus | reverse complement strand
TTCTTTCTTTCTTTCTTTCTTTCTTTCTTTCTTTCTTTCTTTCTTTCCTTCTTTCTTTCTTTCCTTCTTTCCTTCTTTCCTTCTTTCTTTCTCTCTCTCTCTTTCTTTCTTTCTCTCTTTCTTTCTTTATCTCTCTCTCTTTATTTCTCTCTCTCTATTTCTTTTTCTTTCTTTCTCTCTTTTTTCCTTTTCTTCCTTTCTTCCTATCTTTCTCTCTCTCTTTCTCTTCTCTCTCTCTCCCTCCCTCCCTTCCTACCCTCCTTACTTTCTCCCATATTTTCTTCCTTCCTATCTCTGTCTATTTGTCTCTATCTATCTATCATCTATCTATCTATCTATCTATCTATCTATCTATCTATCTATCTATC
>NW_027187369.1:1114983-1151628 GCF_028583685.1 Petaurus breviceps papuanus | reverse complement strand
ATCTATCTATCTATCTATCTATCTATCTATCTATCTATCTATCTATCTATCCATCCATCCATCGATCTATCTATCTAGTTTGAACATTGTTGCTTGCACGGCTGTAGAATAAAATAATGATACAGAATAAATGGTGGGAGTAGTCTCAGACAGAAGGCCCTCTGTAAAGTCTTCTGGTAGAAGACACTTGATGAAAGCCTGGAGGCAGAGTATATGCCTTCCTCTGTCCTCTGACACTGTCACCGCTCTGGTGCAGGCCTTTAGCTCCTTACACATGAACTATTGCAATAGCCTCCTAATGGGTAGTTCTGCCTTAAGTCTCTTCCCATTCCAATCCATCCTCCCTTCAGTCACTAAAGTGATCTTTCTGAAGTGTACATTTGACCATGCTCTACACCCCCTACTCATTAAGCTCCCTTGGCTCCCTATTGCCTCAAAATTAAAATAAAACCTCTGTGTGGCAAGTCTTCTTACACCTCACTCCCATTCAGGTATTCTTCTCCTCACTATTCCTCTAATAAGCCCCTCTATCAACAGACACTGAGCATTTTCACTGGATGGCCTCCATTCCTGGAATACTCTCTCTATGACTGCTACCCAGAGATTCTAACTCTCCTTTGGAACTATATAGAATAAAATATCTTATCCCTTTCCCCCTGACAGCCCTTTAGCCGTTTGAAGATGTAGTAGAACAGTGTCAAGGGGAGAGCTGGGTACCAATACCACTAGAAACTTCCTTCCCACACCCCAGATTTCCACCATTATGTTAATGATCTCTCCTCGTATAATGCCATTCCACCTATTCCAGGTCCACTTGACTAGACTATCATCCCACTGAAGCCCTGCCATCTTGAGCCCAAAGATGTAGTGAGAGAATTTGTCAAATGTCTTACATCAACTTTGAATCTCCCCTCATTGGTTGCTACAGTGTGCTGCCTAATAAATATTTGTTTATTACCTGTTAAAATCTAGAAATAGTTAAAGAATATCCCAAGGGATAAGTCTAGTATCCTTATCAAGAAAGAGAACACCATTAGTCGGGCATGACTTGTTAGTGAACCCAAGCTGGTTTCTAGTGATCTTCTCATTCCAAGGGCTCACAAATCATCAACTGAATGATTATTCAAGAATTTTTCCAATAATGGATGCCAAATTCACTAGTTTACAGTTTGTAGAATCCATATTCTTTTGGAAACGTGTGACAAAAGGCTAATTCCATCCTCCACAATTCCTGATCACTCCTTCCTGACATCAGTTCAGAAATGCCATCTGCCAGCTCATTCAACAGCAATTACAATGTAATTTGTCCAGACCAGAAGACATGAATTCATTTAGGGTTACCTGGATCTCTCTTACTATATATTCTTATCATGTTCCAGCTGAGGGCAAAAAGAGACCATTTAGAAAGACATGCTATTTCTTTCTCAGGACCTGGTCTCTGCTCTTGCATTCATATTCATTCTCTCCCTCTCCTTCCCCCTTCCTCTCTCCCTCTCTCCCTTCCTTCCTCTCTCTCTCTCTCAGTCTCAGTTTACCCTTCTGTAAAATGATAGGGTTGAATTAGATGACCTCTGTGAGACATTACATTTCTCTCATTTGTATATATGTGTCAATTCCCTTGATTTTTGACCTCTTTGAGATAGCTGGGTCATACTATGGGTGGAGTTTTGAACTTGGAATCAGGGAGGTATGAATTCAAATACTGCTTCAGATGCTTACTAACTTTGTGACTTCAAGAAAGTCTCCTAACCTGTTACCTCATTTGTAAAGTTAGAGGATTGGCTTCCAATATCCCATTCATGTCTCAATCTGTGGTCCTATATTCCTTATAGAGGAAACAGTGGATCAAAGAATATGTATAACTTGGTGACTTTTTTTAGAATATCTCTAAATTGTTTGCCAGAATGGTTAGAGCAAGTCATAGCTCCAAAAATAAATTCGTGTTGTCCTCTCATAGCCTTCCAGTAGTTTTCATTTTCTGTTTTTTTGTCTTCTTTACCAACCTGAAGGCACTCTCCAACTTTGTTACCCCCTCAGGCCCCTCAATTAGACCTTACTGTGGATCTCTTTGGCATTTTCAAAACTCTAGCTGCCACTTTTGTGACTTGCACATAGTAGACACAGAATGCATGTTTTTTGAATTGAATTGAGTGTTCCTGGACAGACCCCCCCCCTCAAAAAAAATAACAAGGTACTATTTTGCAGCCTCTTCCCTGAAGCTCCCAGTTCTCTCTTATTCCATTGCCCTGGTTGGTCCCACCATCACCACCTCCATAGCTTTGGTCATCCCAGTCTGGCTCAGATCTCCATGCTGCTTTCTGCTTGTTCCCACTTTGATAGCAATACCCAAGGAAAGCATCTTCCCAACTGTCTTTCCCTGAGAACAATTCCCATGACAATGACCCCTTTGAAGGCCTCACCAAAAGATAATAATCTGAATGACTGGAGATGCCATCAGCTCTGATGAGCAACTACAGAACAGCTTGGTGCACATGCCAGGCAAAGGGAGAAATGACAATTTCTCAACGCATTAAGTGTAAGAATTTATGACACCCGTTGGGAGTCTGTCTGAAGCATCAGTGAAACTTTTGTTACTTGGCATCAATGATTGAAAAGTGGTGGATAGAAGAAGTAAAAATAGCAAACCCACTGGTCTCTGGAAGAGAAAAAATATTAGTTACGGGAAGGATTCCATTCCCACTAAGAAGGTTCCCATCTTTTCACATTGATAACTAAAACCCCACAATTGTCCATAGGGCTACAGTCAACAAATATGGTATATGGCTTGCCTATGAGTCAAGCCCATGTGGATTTTTCCCTCTGCTGATCTCTGAACATATACAACTTGTCACATAATCATTTAGTATCTTGAATTGTTGTCTGTTGAATAGGTGAAGTCTCGATCACCCAAGGTCTATGCCTTCTACCAGGTCTCCTCCTACAGTAAATATGGCACAATTCAGATCAAAGATGCTTGTGAAATCTTAGTCAACAGCCATGCCTGATACTTGTTCCTCCCAAAGTGCTTTCATGTACAACCTTGTGATGACAGGTATTGTCTTTACTTAGTAGATGAGAAAACAGGAATTCAGAAGGGTGAAGTGATTTGTTCAACATTACTTCTCATTGTTATTGAGTTGTTTCAGTCATGTCTGACTCTTTGGGATCCCATTAGGAGTTTTCTTAGCAATGATACTGAAGTAGTTTGCCATTTCCTTCTCCAGCTCATTTTATAGTTGAGGAAACTGAGGTAAACAGATTGAAATGATTTGCCCAGGGTCACACAGCTACAAAGTGTCTGAGGCCAGATTTGAACTCAGGACGATGAGTCTCCCCAACTCCAGGCCTGGCCCTCTATCCATTGTAGCACCACCTAGCTGTCTTCAATATCAATTCTTAGCTAGTGATAAAATGAAGACTAGAATCCAGGTCTTTTGCTCTGGTGTTCATCACATCCACAGCTAAATGGTAAGATGAAGTTGGATGATAAGATGCATCTAGGTAAATTTGTCATAGTTCACATATGAAATTTTAGTGAGAAGCCTCCTTTAAAATTATCTAATCAGAGACCCTTGCTTTACAGATGGAGGAGAAGTAGCCCAGGAAGATGACTTTCTCCAGGTCAAACAGGTAGAATGGAGAGCAGGCAAAGGCACTAAGATCATGTTTTTAAGGTGACACCCCTTCCCACATTGTGCTAACTTGATTTTTGGATCTTGTATTGGATCTTGTATTCTCTGAGGCAGACTGGTATAGTACAGTAGGGGAATCTTGAATTTAGAGTCACATTCCACAAGTTTGAATCCTGACTCTGTGACCTTGGGCACATCACTTCACCTTTCTTAGGGCCTTAGTTTACTCCTCTGTAAAATGGGGATAATTATATTTATAGTGCCTAGGTCATAGGATGGTTGTGGGGAATGTACTTGCTATACTTTAGATAACTCTGGATAAAGGAGTTTATTATTGGTATTTAGTGAAGAAGAGGCAAATGTTGGTCACATTTAGGTAGTGCAGTTGTGCTGATGACCAGTCAAATTTCCCACTTGTAATAAGATGTGATTTGGCTTATTAAGGTAAATAATGTTGTGTATGGAAGGAGAAAAATCCAGAGAATCCCAGAATTTGAGAATTAGAAAGAACCTCAATGACCATATAGTTCAAGCCACATGTGAAAGGAATTCCCACCATAACAATCTAGTCTTTACATGAAGACCTCCAAGGAAGGGGAGCCCACCAACTCCAAAGGCAGAGCATTCTATTTTTGGACAGCTCTCATCATTAGGAAGTTTTCCTCTGATATTGAGCCAAAATTTGCTTTATTGAACCTTCACATGCTTTTACTGGTTGTGTCATGAGAGGCCAAACAGAACAAGACCTGCCTTCAACCAATCGACAACATCTGGACTATTGTGATAGCTTCCTACTTGGTCTCCCTATCTTAAGTCTCTTCCTACTCTAATCCATTCTCAACTAAGCTTCCAAAGTGATTTTCCTAAAGCATTGCTCTGACCACATCCCTCCACTTCTCAATAAACTCCAGTGGCTCCTTATTGTGTATGGGATAAAATATTAACTACTCCATTTGACTCTGAGAGCCCTTTACAACCTGGTCTCATCCTACTTTTCCAGCCTTATTATGCATTACTTCTTTTCCCACACTTTGTGGTTCAGCCATGCTAACTGCTTGTTGTTCTTTTGTATATGAAATTCAGAATCCCATCTCCATATTTTTGCACAGACTATCCCCCATGCCTGGAATGCATTGCTTCCTCACTTCTGCCTCTTTGATTCCCTATTTTCCTTCAAAGTTTAGATCAAGTGCTACCATCTACATTCAGCTTTTCCTGATCCCCTAGCCACTAATGCTTTCCTCACGAATTACCTTATATTAATTGTGTGTAGACATATACATAAACATATACATATATATATACACATAATGTGTATATACATTGTTTCCCACAATAGACAATGTACTTTTCAAAGGCAAAGAACATTATTTGTGTGTCATATCTCTAGCACCTAGCATACTGCCTTGCGTAAATCAAGTATTTAAATGTTCCTTCCATTGACTGATTTGACTATAAATTTCTGGAGGGCAAGAACTTTGTTTTTTACTGGTATCACAGGCACTAAGCACAATGCCCAATCCCCAAGTAGGCACTAGATGGTCCAATGAATACAGTGCTGGACTGGAAGTCAGGAGGAACCGAGTTCAAATCTAGTCTCAAACACTAACTAGTTTTCTCATCTGTAAAATGGGGATAATAATAGCACTTCTGAGAGTGCTTGTGAGGATAAAATGAGATAATATTTGTAAAGTTCTTTGAAAACCTCAAAAAAACTATATACATTCTAATTATTCTTCTTCTTATTTAATGTTTGGTGACTGAATGATTGATTGGAGGAATACCCACTCCTTGGACAAGGAGCCACATTGGATGTGATATTACATCATGCCAGATTGTACTATACTATAAGTTAGTAGGAAGAAACAAAGCTTGATGCATGGATTGATACCTGCTCAGCTACCCCATAACTGTCAGGGAGCTGTTTGCAAATTAAACCTTAGCATTAATAGTGACAGTTGTTTATCTTACTCTGTTGGTTAAAAATACCATTTCAAACCCTAAAATGTCTTCATTATGCCTTAGGACACTCTCACTGGGGATGGCTGTGACTTTGTTTTTTTCTGAGCAGCATCTCCTGCTTTCTGTAAAAGCCTTTAAAAAACAAATTTCAACCAAATACTGCAGCTTCGATAAGAATTTATCTTAGTATTGACAATATTTATTAAATATGAAATAATGGAGCTGATTACTGGCACACAAAGCTTCTGCTAGCTCAAATCGAGTCATTTTTCAAATGCTCAGCTCACCAAGGAAGGAGAGCTCCATGCGACAGTGTGAGAACAGCAATGACTACACCCAACATGTTTTCAGGAATGTGAGAGGCTGTCACTTTGGGACACCTCTAACTTTGCTGGTATGTTGATTATTTTTGTTATTATTATCCTTTATTATTATTGCATTGAGTCTAAATTTATCTCTTTGTGACTTCTACCCTTTGCTCCTGGTTCTTTCCTCTGGGACCAAACATTTTAACCCTTCTTCCATGTGATAGCCTTTTCAATACTAGAAGACAATTATGGTGTTTTACTGTGCCATAAGTAATTTCTTCTACAGGTTAAACATGCCAAGTTTCTTCAATTGACATTGTGCCTGGCACATAGTAGGAGCTTAATAAATGTTTATCGAATGAATGGGTGCTTTCAAGGCCATTCATCATCCTGGTCATCAATCCTGGGACATTCATTGGTGTCCTTGCTAAAATACAGCATCCAATGATGTTCTTTTTGTTGGCTGTTATAATCATATTGCTGACTCCTATTATACTCACTAAACCCCTCAGATCGTCTTCAGATAAACTGCTATCTAAATATACTACCCTTACCTTCTCTTTGTAATGATGATTTTCTGAACCCAAGTACAAGGCTTTATGTATATTCCTACAGAATTTCTTCTTATTAAGCTCAACCCAATGCTCCAGCCAGCCTAGAACATTTTTAACAAAATATTTAGATGTGGATACATAAAGGACTATTATCCTTACCTTACATTTACAGAAAGAGACTTTCATTATCCCATTATCATTATGGCTTTCACCCAGTGTGCCTCTCTTTTCTTTGATCCTCCTCTTTTCTACAACATATCTTTAAAATATTATTTTCATTGTCCACCTAATTCTGAACTTTGGCACTCCTGATGCTGTATTTACAGGACTGTGACATGTTTTTGTATTCACACCTGGCATTGCTTCCATCTTCTGTCATTTTAAAATTTGTTATTCAATTAGTTCCTTGTGTAGTCATACTGGTCTCTTTACACAACTCCCTCTTTCCCCCTTCTTTGGAATTGTTTCTCTTTATGCATTCAAATTTTCAAGCTTGAGAGCTTCCCACCCCTGTGAGGTTGAATTTCCCTGTAGAATTTTAGTCAATAGCATCTACCTATCATTTCTGAGGAACTTTTGAAATGTGCTGTCCAAAAATCTAGGGTGCATGTCAGATTAATCCCATCTTTCCTCTACTTTTCTTTCACTAACTTTAAGATGGAGTTGTCTTGAGAGAGTTTCTCAGTTGGCAGATTAAATGGAAGCAGAGGAGCCTAGCTCTCTCACAACTATTCCAGCTAGGATGAGAAAAAAATATATAACCAGACTGCATAACCAAGAAATCCAAAAGAGAAACTATGGTATGAGCATTTTGCCAGCCTGAGTCTGTACAAGGAGAGAGCTAGAAGCCTATTGACACTAGGGAAGATCAGTCTAGGAGCTTAGTTCACAGAAGGCTTCCAATTCAGGGACCAGGGACAAACCATGAAGCCTGGAGCTTCATACTCCATACTCAGGGAAAGAAGGCACGGACCTGGACCAGGTTCTACTCAGGAATGCCTGGGGCTTGCAGCTGTGTTGCTCTGACATTAAAGTAGGGACCAAATACCTATGGGGCTCAGATATGGAGGGCAACAATTAGAGTGGGCCCTAGATTAGAGTTCCTTAGCACACACCGTCTCTCATAGACCTCTTCAGTGCAGTTTAATAATCAGAGCTACTCCTGAGGTGCTGGAATATTATATAATACAGATCAGGACCAAAAAGGGTTCAAACATTCCATCTAGAAGTATACAGAGTCTAGCCCTGGCACAAAGTCCCAATTTGGGAAGTAAGGCTGAGAGAATATGTTGACGGAAGAAAACATCAACGATAAAGAAGCATTATAGAGCCAAAGACACCCACCACATAAATTTAGACAAAGAGAATAATTCCACATCACTAAATGTGAAACCTCAAAGAAAATCATATATTTGACTCAAGATCTCCTGGAATTCCAGGAATTTTCTCATGTTGGACATAACAAAAGTCTTGTAAAATGATATTGGGAATAAAATTAGCATTTAGATAAAAGAATTGGGAAACAAACCAGAGCTCTGACGGAAAGAATGAAAAGGAGAATTAGGAGTTTATCACAAGAAGTGAAAAACCTAATGTATGACAGAATCTGTGAAAATTTCATTGTGCTAGACAGATGAATGACTTTGAGACAATAAAAACATGCTAGAAAAACTAAAAATATAAGTCTATCTCATATCAAAAAATATTTTCCTGGAAAACAGATCAAGAGAAGATCATCAAAACATGTTAAAAACTCATGCATAAAAAACCTAGATAGCCTGTTTCAAGAAATCATGAATGATGGCTATGTAGACATATTAGAACACAATGTATACTAAAAGTAGAAAACATCCACCCATAACTTTGGGAGAGAAGTCTCACCAAATTAAAAATACTGTAAGAATCCAAAGAGAAAGAGTTCAAGTACTAAGGAACCTCAGTGAGTATCGCAAAAAAGATCTGCCAGCTACCATAAAAAAGATGTAGGAAGCTTAGGACAAATTATTACTGAAAGGAAAATATAAAAGTTTACAAATGAGAATGATTAACCCACAAAACTGAATAGTTTCTATAGAGTAGTTGATAAAAAGCTGTTTTCAAAACCAGGATGGGGAGGTGGGGAGCAAAGAGAGACAAAAGTAAAAGGGGATAGGATGGAGGTAAGGACATAGTTAAAAATCATAACTGTGAATGGTGATGAACACAATCATAAAACAGAGGAGAGTAGCAGACTGAATTAGAAAGTAGAATCAAACCATATGTTGTTTATAAGAAATACACTTGAAACAGAAACATGCACAGACTTAAAATAAGAGGCTTGAGCAAAAGTTATTATGCTTCAGGTGAACTAAAAAACCAGGCGATAGCAATCATGATCTCAGAGAAGATAACAGTGAAAAGAATATTGATTAATAGAGATAAATAGGGAGACTATATTATAAAGACATCATAGATAATGAATTAATATCAATATTTAGGTACCACATAGTATAGCATCTTATGCAAAAATTAATTTAGAGAAGGAAATAGACAGCAAAATTATAATAGTGGGGGATCTCTATATACTTCTCTCAGACTTACACAAATATAAATAAAAGATAAACAAGAAAATTTCGATCTGAATAAAATTTTTTTTTAATTAGATATGATAAACCACTGGTAATTGCTGAATGGTAACAGAAAGGAGCATACATACACTCAGCTATGTATGGCACCTATACAAAAATTGTTCATGTACTAGGGCATTCAAATCTCCCCAAAATGCAGAAATGATAAGCATATCCTTTAACTACTCCAATGCAATAAAAATTATCTTCAATATAAGACCCTTGAAGAAGTGATTTAAAATGACTGTAAACTAAATAACTCAATCCCCGAAGAATTAGTGGATTAAAGAACAAATCATAGAAATACTAGAGAATTTCATTTAAAAAATGAAAACAATAAGACAACATACCAAAACTTCTGAGAGGTAACCAAAGTAGTCCTGAATGGAAAAATCACATCTTTAATCATTTTCATTAATGAAAAATCAAAAGTACAGATCAATGAGTTAGGAATCCAACAACAGCCCCAACAAAACAATAGAAACCCCCAAAATGTAAAAGCCTGGTCAAACACCAGTGGAAATAATGAAAAGAAAATGGCAATGAATGAGGACTAGTAGTTTCAGATATCAAAATATACTACATATCAGTAATCATCAGAACTATTTGGCATTGGCTGAAAAACAGAGAAGTTGATTAGTGGAACACTGATTAGTACAATTAGGTACACAAACTATAGAAGTAAATGAACATAGTATTTAGTAAATACTGAAATTATAATAGTTAATATTTATTGAGAGTTTTAAGGTTTACAAAGTACTTTATAGATATCCCCATTTGATCTTCCCAACAACCTTGTCAGGTGGGTGTTATCATTAGTCCCATTTTAGAGATGAGAAAATTGAGGCAGACAAATATTAAATGACTTGGCCAGTGTCACATAGCTAAGAAGCATCTGGGGCCAGACTTGGCACACATTCACTGTATCACCTAGCTGCTTCTGACACCAAGTAGAGCAGTAAGGACTAGCTATTGGATAAAACTGCTGGGGAAACTAGAAAGCAGTCTGACAGAAATTGGATTTAGACCATGATCTCATAATATATACCACAATAAGCTCCAAATAGATATATGACCTAGATATCAAAGGTCATACTAGAAGAGCAAAGAAGAAAATATCTTTTGCAAATGCGGGTATGGGAAGGATTCATGATCAGACAAGAAAAAGAAGGATTGTAGAAAATAAAATGTAAATTTTTTATGTAAAATTGAAAAGCTTTCCCCCCCCAAAAGTTCAATGCAGTTAAAATTAAAAGGGAAACTGGTAAATGAGGGGAAAAAATCTTTGCAGCAAGCTTCTCCATTAAAGCTATCATATCCAAGATATATTAGGAACTGATTCTAATATATAAAAATGACAGTTAGTCCCAAAAGAATATGAACAGGCAATTCTCAAAGGAAGAAATTCAAGCTATCAATAGTTACACGATAAAATGCTCCAAATCACTGACAATTATAGAAATGCAAATTAAAATAACTTTGAGATTCTACTTCATACTTATAAGAATGAATATGGCAAAGAGAAAGGAAAATGACATTTGTTGGAGGGGTTGTGGGAAAACGGGTCCCTGTCCACTAGTTCACTGTTGACAGAGCTGTGAATTGCTTAGTCATTCTGGAAAGCAATTGATAACTATAACCAAAAAGAAACTAAATTGTGACTACCCCTCGATCCAATGATACTGCTACTAGGCCAGAATCCCAAAGAAATCAAATAAGGAAAGGACCCTTGTGTCACACACACACACACAGAGTCCCAAAAGTTTTAGTGCAGTCTTAAGCGATGTCATTGCTGTTGTTATTGTAGACTAGTTCTAGAAGATGAATTCCAGAGGATTGATGATGAAGCATGATACTCACCTCCTAACAGAGAAGTGATGGAATAAATGTACAGAATGAGATACACATTTTTGTACATGAGTAATACGGGTATTTATTTTGCTTGACTATGCGTATTTGTCGCAAGGCTTTTTGTTTTTGTTTTTCTTTTTTTTTCCTACAGAGTGGGAGGGAGAGAAAATAATGCTTGTTAAATGCAAAAATAAAATTTCATTAGAAGAGAAACAAAGAGGCTGTTCATAAATTAGGGAACGGCTGAACAAATTATAATATATGAACATAATGGAATATTATTGTGCTGTAAGAGATGATGAAAGGGATGGATTCAGAGAAACTGGGAAAACTTGGATGAACTAATATGGAGTGAAGTGAGCCAAACCAGGAGAACAATTTATACAGTAACAAAACTTTAGAAAGAAAAAAACAATTCAGGAAGATAGAAAGATTGTAATTGATGCAATGATTAACTCCAACTCCAGAGGTCCTATGAAAAAGCAAACTACCCACTTCCTGAAATAGCTGGATAGACTCAAGGTATAGAATGAGACATACATTTTTTGACATATCAGATGTTTGTTTTGCTTGATTGAACATGCACGTGTGTGTGTGTATATATATATATATGTATATATACACACTTACATATGTATATATGTATGTATATTATATACATTTGTTACAAGGATTGTGTATTTTCTTTTTTTAATAGGGTAGGATTTGGAGATGTAAAGGTAAGTTAGAAACAGAGTTGCTCCTCCCTCATGCCTCAAAAAAACAAAAAGAAAAGAAATATAAGATCATTGGAACATTTTAACAATAAATAGAACAGAAAGAGGTTCAGAGTGGAACACAAGCAAGTAGGAAATTTTTGGAAATAGCATCTTCAATTTATTACATACCTTTAAAAAAACAGACAAGGTGTACATAATAGAGATCTGTGGTTTCATATGTAATCATCTTTTTCTGGTTTTTGCATATGGAAATGTTTCTTTGTTACTATTTTTCAAATTCAGAATAAAATAGAGATGGACAGTAGTCTCTCCCCCACTGCCAGTATACCTCGAGATTCTCATAATTTCCCAGCAATCAGTTCCTTCTGGTTGGTGAGAATAAAGTCCAGAATCAAGTCCAAAAGTCTGCTCTCCCTCAACAGAATGAGATCTTCAACAGATGTCTGAATAATTGAAGTCACAGCTATATTGGGCCTTTCCAGGGCAGGCTTGTGATCCATTTCCCAAATTTATCATTTATTTCCTCTGTCTACTGAGGTCAGTAGTTCTTAATCCGGGGTCCTGAACTTGCGTGTATATACAGACAAACATATACACACATACACATATACATACATACATATGTTTATATATGCATTTCAATATAACCACTTTTCTTGGTAATCTTACATATTGTATTTTAGGAATTTAAAAGCATGATTCTGAGAAACTCTCCATAGGCTTCATCAGATTGAAAGAGGGGTCCGTGATACAAAAAAAGGTTAAGAACTCCTGGCCTTGATGGTCTATCTCCAATGACAAAAGCACTTTTGTTTCTGCCTTTCCCATTCCAACTTCCCTTCTGAGATTACCTTCCCTTTACCTGGTATACATCTTATATGTATGCTCTTTTCTATATTATTTCCCTTCTGAATGTGAAATCCTTCAGGGTAAGGACTGTGTGTGTGTGTGTGTGTGTGTGTTTTATACCCAGGATTTAGTACCAATGCTTGGCATGCAGTAAGCACCTAATAAATGCTTTTGGCTTTTTTTGCCTTTTTTTGGAGGGCAATTGAGGTTAAGTGATTAAATGCTTTTGGACTGACTGACTGACTGACTCTGGTGACCTTCACACTAAATGCTCTCAAATAAATCAGTACCATTTTGTACCTGGATTGCTTCACATGGTTCTTTCATAATATAGACTAGTGTTCTGCCCCATCTTTTACAGATCTCAGTCATTCTGAGTATGATATGCCTTTCCAGAGTCACAATCTAACCCAACATCTCAATAATAGCTATGGGGTCAACTTCGCCTCTTTAGGATCTCTGTCTGATTTGCCTTGCTTGTTACCCACGCCATAGGCCTAATTGTTGGCTTGTTTCTTGGGTTTTCTCTTCTGTTAATTTTGTAGAATCCATATTGTTATTCTTCCTGTCTTCTGACCATTCTCTAGCTAGGAAGACATATGTAGACAGTTGATTCTTCTACCATTATCCTTCTCCATTTGAAGCCCTTTTGATCAGGCTTGTTAGACTACAGAAAACTATATTCTTACTAGGCCATGCTAAGTATTCTCCATCCAGAAATCCAAAGCCCATTTTTGTCATGTTATCATCTTAATTCACACCTGTCTTTGATTTTCCAAGTCTCTCTTCCTTTCTTGAAACTTGTCTTTGATTGGTAGTGGTTATGAAAATAACACCTGTGCCCTTAAGGTCAAATTCTTTCCCATGACTGTATAATCTTGAGCAATGCTTTTTAGATCTCCTTCTGGCAGGATCATTTGTGCTCCCATGAATCACTACAATGGGTGGCAGTCATCAGACTTGACAAGTTTGGGGAGGTTCTTGTTCGCATCTTGAATCCATACTCCAGGAAGCCAGCAGGCTGCTTTATTATTTATGTCAGAGAAACAAATAGCTGATGTCTGGATTCTGTTATCACATATGAGTCTGAGTGAACACAGCTGGAGAAAGCATAGCCAGAGGTGGGACTCCACTTGTGAGAGTGAGGAATACATGTGGCATTGACTGGAAGTAATGGAGACCTTTCTTTTATATAACTAAAACCATCACCTAATCACCAAACATTCCCCACTTTATCACAGCTATGATTTACAACCATTTTTGAAATTTCTGAAAGAAAGGATTTGCAAACATGACAGATCTCTGAAGGATGTGATAATGGTGCTGTAAAATCTTTGCAAGGTATGGATACTTATGATTCTCACTATTCATTGCAAGAAACTTTTGATGACTGCCTACTGTGTGTAAGACCCTGTAATAATCCGAGGGGATATAGAGTAATGGAGTGGATAGAGAACCTGACTTGGAATCAGGAACACCTAGGTTCAAATCCTGCTCTGGGAACTTTTGAGGTGTATAATTATGAGCAAATAATTTAA
Organism: Petaurus breviceps papuanus; assembly: GCF_028583685.1. NCBI lineage: Eukaryota > Metazoa > Chordata > Mammalia > Diprotodontia > Petauridae > Petaurus > Petaurus breviceps. Next base: position 1,137,609 of record NW_027187369.1, on the reverse strand, counting down.
CTTTGCTGAGGCTCACCTTCCTCATCTGTGAAATGGGGATAATACCTGTTCTACCTACACCATAGGGTTGTTGTGATGCTCCCAAAAGGTGATGAATGTTCAGTAATTTATGAAAGTATGCTATAATTGTTACAAAGATAAAATACAATGCAATTCCTGCCAGTAGAGTTTACAATTTAATATGTGTGATGAGACATTTATATGAGGAAGCATGATGCAGGATAGAATGAGATAGGGACTAAGGAGATAAGGTCCGGGAAGAATTGAGGAGAGACTGTTTTCAGATGGGGAGTGAGGAAAGGCTCCATGGAACAGATGGCCCCTAAGCTGAGTCTTAGAGGAAGAGAAGGATTTCAATTGTAAGAGTTGAGGATGGAGTGAACGTCAGACATGAAGTTCCAGGAAACATCTTGTTACCCAATTTGGCGGGAATACAAAACTGTGTAAAGGTTGGGAGTGTGAGGAAAGGCTGGGGAGATGGTTATATTTTGTTTTCACCATGATCTCTAGTCTGTCCATTCCTCAGTATTTTCCCACCCCCCCCAGCTCCATTCTGGCTTCACTTTCATGCCTTCCAAATCTTGATCCTAGAGTTAAATGTTTTAACTCTCTCCTTTCCCCTACACCTGAATTATAAGACACAAGATCTAGTACCGTGAAGAGCCTTAGAGGTCATTGAGTCTAGCCCCTTTATTTTTCAAATGAGGAAACTGGGGATCAGACAGGAGACGTGATGCATCTGAAGTCATAATCTAGTAAATGTCTGGGGCAGTATTTGAACCCAGATTTTCCTGTTGACTCTTTTCTCCCCTTTCCTTGAATACTTTTTCTTCCCTAATTTTCTCCCGGCTCTCCTCTGACATATCTTCTTCTCAGTTTCCTTTGCGGGCTCATCACTCCTAACAATGAATATTCCCCAAGAATCCATCTTGATCTTTCTTCTCAGACTTCTCTATACTTTCTCAGTAAACTCTTCACCTGCTGTCATGGGCTTTAACAATCGTTGCTATACAAATGATTTCCCGGCTTTATACATCCAGCCAAACTCTCTGTCCTGGACACCAGTTCCACATCACCAATTGCCTATTGGGCATCTCAAACTGGATGACATATAGGCATATCAGAAAATTGCCGTGTCCCAAACCAAGCTCACCTTTCTCCCTCCACCCTCCCTTCTTCCTCTGTTCCTTTTCTATTGAGATCACCACTTCCTTCTAGTTATCCCAGTTCAAATGATTGGAAGTGTCTTTGCTGTTTCCACTCCCTGATCCCCCAAAACCAATCAGTTGCCTAATTTAATTGATTCTACCTCTCTAAAATCTCTTGCATCATTCCCTTTTTGCTATTTACATAGCCACATCTCTGACTCAAGCCTTTATCTCCTCTTGCCTGGCCTACTGCAGCAACCCCCTAATTATTTTCCTTATGACAATTCTTTGTCCTCTTGAATCCTTCCTCCATCCCAATGCACAATTTATATGCCTAAATTTCACATCTGACCATGTAACTTCACTCAAGAAGCTCCATGCTCAGAGGATAGAACTCCTCCACTTTCATTATTCCTTTCCTGGCTTATTGAACATTTCCTTTACACAACATTCCATTTCCATTTTCATAATTTTGCATAGGTTGCCCACTAAACCTGGAATTCATTCTCTCCTCAACTCAACGTTTTGAAATCCCTGGTTCTCTCATAGGCTTATTTCATCTACCACACAATGTCTATATCAATAGGATTTCATAAATCATATGGCCACTAAGAATATAATTGCCTGGATTTTAAGAATGAGATTGGTTGACCCAAAACAAGAAGATTTCAAAGGTAAAGTAGGAACAAGTCCATATCAAGCCAGATTAAGATATTTCTCATTCTAATATTGCAAAGAGATATTTCATTTTGTTTCCCCTCGGCAAAAATTTGATCCAGCCAGCATTCCACAGTGAGTTTTGTGGACTCGGAATGATGAGGAGGGAGAGTGTAAGAGTTTGTACATAAATGTTCTTTGGTGAACAATGGAAATACTGTGGCTTTTGGAAAAGGCCTCATAGTCTGTACTAGATGCTACTTGATGAAATCATGTGACTAATGGCTACACACAGTAGCCAAATTATGATTAAGTGATTGCCTGCTTTTTAGTAGATTGAACAAAGCCCAAAATGAGCCAGGTGTGGGCTGCTACTGTTACAACAGTATCTGGGACACCAACCAGTGTATACCTAGCCCACATCATCTGTCACACCCAAAATATTACACACTGCACAAGTTTAACCCTGTCATTCCCTTGTTCAACAATCTTTGGTGACCTGCTATTGACTATCAGAAAATTCCTAAAGGGCATATCCTGGCATTTTAGGTACACCATAATTTATATCCAACTTATATTTCATTCATTCATTCATTCATTAAGCATTTATCAAGTACTTACTATGAACCAGGCAATCTGTTAGATACTGGAGGTAGAAAGGCAAAATTAAAACAGTCCCTGGCTTTAACTCTTCTTAGGGGAAAACAACACATGCCAGTTAGGCCGAGACAAAATAAATGTAAAGTAATATTAAGAGAGGCAGCATGTTGTAGTGGATAGAGGGCTGGCCTTGGAACCAGAGAGACTTGAGTTCAAGCCCCACCTCCAACACATACAGACAAGTAAACTAACCTCTAGGTGCCCCAGGCAACTCTTAGAAATTCTTTGGGAATGACTTTCATGTGGGAATCAGTGTTGTTTGTTTAGTGGGAAGAGCTTTGGACTTTGAGTCAAAGGATCTGGGTTTAAATTCCAGTTCTCAAAGAAGCACAGCTGTGACCTGCATTGATAGAAGGAGGTTCCTCACTGGGAGATCCCTCCACAAAGGAAGTCACAGGTCCAATCTCCACCCCTAAAGACCAACTGAAATGCAGACTATAATGCTCTAAGGAAACTGCCACACAGTAAAACTGTTGAAAAATTAATTCTCCATCCAAGTGTTATTCTCACTCCAAATTTCCTCCCAACTTAAAAATGGGAGAACAAATGAAGAAAAGATTATTGTCATGACCCCCTCCCATCAGCAGCTGGCCCAGTCTTCTCTCCCTGGCAGCTGCAATTTCTGTACTGGTGGCCATGTCCTGGTCCCATCCTGCTGGTCCTACACTGGCCCTGGTCACCATAATATACAGGTCCCAGCTCCATCCCAGGTCTTTCTTTTAATCCCTGCTGCTTTATCAGCTTCTCTTTCACTGCAGGCTTCAGGAAAACTGGCAGCCACAGCAAGCAAATGCAAAAAGCAGCCAGATGTGAAGCCGGGTGGTCACTCATTCCACTCAGAGCATGACAAAAAAAATGGCTCAAGCTCTAGTAGACACAGGGGCAGCTAGGTGATGCAGTGAATGGAGCACCAGCCCTGGAGTCAGGAGAACCTGAGTTCAAATCCAGCCTCAGACACTTAACACAAAAACTAGCTGTGTGACCTTGGGCAAGTCACTTAACTCCAATTGCCCTGCCTTCCCCCCTTCAAAAAAGAGATACAGTAGACTGGAAGACCTTACAAGGGAAAAGATAGAGGAAATTCTTCAGATGTTTCCTACCATCTCCATTGATAATCAATTTTCCCCCAGTCAACTTCCAAGAGGCATTAGAAATAACAGATACATTGGGAATAACTTTCTTGTGGGAAGCAAAGTAGAATAGAGGGAAGAACCCTGGATTTAGAATCAAAGGACCTAGGTTCAAATTCCAACTTTTCTCCTTACTACTTGTGTGACCTTGGGCATGTCACTTCCCTTAACCTGGGTTTCAACTGTCTCATCTATAAAATAAGGGGAAGGGATCTTGAATTAAATCTCTACTGTTCCTTCTGGCTCCAAATTCTATGATTTAGAGCAATGAAGTGGCTCAAGTGGATAGGGCCTGAAGTCAGGAAGATCTGGTTCAAATCTGACTTCAGACACTTACTTGCTGTGTGATCCTCGGCAAGTCACTTAACCTCTACCTCAGTTTCCTCAGCTGTAAAATGGAGATAATAATAGCGCCTATGTCCTAGGGTTGTGAGGATCAAAAAAGATATTTGTAAAGTTCTTAACACAGTGCCTGGCATATAGTAGGTGCTTAATAAATGTTTCCTTCCTTCCCTCCCTCCCACATTCCTTCCCTTCCTCCTTCCTTCCATCCTTCCTTCCTTTCCTACTTCCCTCCCTTCCTAGGAATTATATGCCTAGTTAATAAATAAGATGTGAAAGACATTGTTCTCAGAAAAAAGATCTATATAGAGCACCCCCTTATCTAATGTGTGCTTCCATTTTCTGTGAAGGGAGATATGCTTGCTGCCTTTTGGGCTGCTTCCTTTTTCCTTTCCATTCTCCCCTCAACTCCAAGATGTGGTCTGGTAACAGTAGAGAATGTCCCAGCAACACATACTTTCGGCAGGTTAAGCCAGGAGAACGGAATCCTTAGGGGGAACATGAGAGCTGTCTTCAAGTATCTGAAGGGCTGTCATATGAAGGAGAGACTAGGTTTATTACACCTGGTCCTGTAGGTCAGAAGGAAAAGCAATGGGTAGAAGTTAAAAGCAGGCAATTTGAGCTCTATGCTATAAAAAAAGTTACTAAGACTCAGAGTTCTTCAAAAGGAAATAGACCATCTCAGGAGGTGGTCTGTTCCCCCTCTTTTGACATCTTTGATCAGAGGTTGGATGGGTATATTGTAGTGGAGATTCTTGATTGAACTAAATGGCCATAGAAGTCCCTTTCAACTCTCCAATTCCACAATTCTGTCATTGTAATTCCCAAACAAGAGAGATGATACCATGTGTTGGTTGCATAAACACCCCCACAGAGTCCTGAAAGAGTTAATGCAGTTTCCTGAGGAATAGAATGGCCACTGAACCTGGACAAAGGGAATACTACCCTTACTGTTCTGGCCAAGGCAAAGTTTGATCAAATGCCACAGTGATAACCGAATTGATGCCTAAACACCATTGGACTTTGGGTGACGCCATGATGACCAGGGAAGCTAGACCTTGCAGGTGCGGGCAGAGGATTAACAATGAAAGGAAGACGTGCACTCAAGAGGAAGAATGTGATATTTACAAAGACTATACTTCCCTTCATTGCCTTTCCCACCTCTGACAAAGCAAGTAGGCTACCTGCAAAGCTTTCCAAGTGTGCAAGTGAAATTATTCATCAAAAGAGAAATCTAAATGGTTCTTGAAGTGCTATTGTATAAGAAAATTGAAATAGGCCAGAGGTTGATTCAATGCTTAGTATCTCTCAGAACAATCATTCTATTGGCAGCAGACTTGGAAAACTCAATCCTTTTCATAGTAGCTGGCCAATAAATGCAGGAATAGATGAGGCAACATCTGGCTGGAATTTTGTTCTTTTCTTCAGCAGGTGTGGCTGCTCTCATAAGTTCAAGGAGACTGGCTAAGCATTGGAGAAATGTTTTACTTAGACATAACCGGAAGAATTGAAAGAGGCCCGCTTTGACCTAGAGGTGCTCATTTTGCCTTCTCTGTCTTTTCTTACTCTGACTGGTAAGGTGCTTGCTAGCGATTACTGTAACTCATTCCATGTGCACCCTTTCTTTGAGCACTTCAGTTCTAACAATGTACAAAGCCTCTGAAGTGTGCATACCAATGAAATGAATGAACTGAAAGCATATAAATTTAAAGTAATATCTCAGTTCCTTGGGAGTCACCTATCCAGAATTCCACTGGATAGAATATGGCCTAGAATTGTAAAGGAAGCAAAAAAAAAACCGTTCAGTAGTCAAAATAGCTGCCATCAAGTTCATGCACTTTTTTCAGAGAGGATAGACCTTCAGGTCCTGACTCTAAGGCTTTTTATTTGTATTAAATGTATAATCATAAACTGGTCCAGCTATTTCCCCAGCCCACAGAAGATTAGAAGAACAGTATAAGCAGAATCCCTAGAGGCTGGGAAGCTGATAGTAGGGAGAAATAAATACTGACAATGGGAGGAGAGGCAGAAAATTTATAATTTAAAAAAAGACAGAAAGAAAGGCTGAAGACACATTGGATCCTAGACTTAGATTGGACTTTTAGTCTAACTCCTTTATTTTACGGAAGAGGAAACAGTCTCAGAGAGATGAATGGATTTGCCTAAGGTCGCACATTGGATAACAGTTAATCAATCTAGAGCTGAAAGAGATCTCAGAAGTCATCTAGTTCAACCCCCTTATTTTACAGATAAGAAAACTGAGGCCCAGGATGGGGAACTAACTCAACCAAAGTCACACAGGTAGTAAGTGACAGAGATGAGATTTGAGCCCACATTGCAAAACAATATCATATGAGGGTAATACTATATTATAGCTCTACCAAATAAAGGCTGTTAAAAATGCTAGATTAGGTTTTATACAATCTGAAAGGCAGGCAAATCTGTGGTATGCTTAAATGATAATGGCTGTCATTTCTATAGTAGCTTAAGGTTGTCAGAGAATACTCCCCCATTACAACTCTATGAGGTAGGTAGGGCAAATTTATTATCACCATTTTATAGATAAGAAATTGGGGCTCAAAGGTTAAGTGACTTGTTCAATATCACACAGAAAGATAAGGTGATAGAGATATAAAGATAGAGAGATAGATATGGATATGCACACATATATACACATATAATTATTCATATAATTACTATTATACAACTAATAAATCACATGCATACATACTTTGATTGATCTGCGAGAAAGCCCATATGCATCTCAACCTCAACATATTCAAAATAAAACCCATTATCTTTTCTACTATATGCATTCCTCTTGTGAATTTACCTGATCCCATTGAGGGCACCACTATCCTTCTTCTAGTTTCCTAGGCTGGCAATCTAGGTGTCATCTACTGCTTACACTCTCCCACCCGCATTTCTAAGCTATCGCCCAAACTCATCACTTCTGTCTCCACAACACCTCTTATCTGTGTCTTCTCTCCATTCATACATCCACTATCCTAGTACAGACCACGAACAGCTCTGTCTTGGACAATTGTGTAGTCTCTTAATTGGTCTTCCTGCCTCAAGCCTCTCTCCACTGCAGTCCTTCCTGCACACAATAGCCAGAGTGATTTTTCTAAAGTACCAGTCTGCCAATTTGATCCTCCTACTCAATAAAGTCTAGGAACTCTATATTGCCACTTGGATTGCACGTATATTCTTCTATTTGCCATTAAAGGTCTTTACAACCTGACCCCTTCCCATCTCTCAGGCTTCTATGTTACTGGCCTTCATATACTGTACTCAATGGTTCAGCCATACAGGCCTACTTGGTGAACTCTATACATTATACTCCATTTTCCACCTCTGTGGTTTTGTAGATGCCTAGAATGTCCTCCCTCCTTACTCTCAAAAATCCTGGCATCCTTTAACACTCATATCAAATATACTTTCTATAGGAGTATTTTCCTAGTTCCCCCAGTTGCTAGGTCCCATCATTCTAGATTACCTTGTATCTACTTTGCATGTTTCTTGTATTTGTTGTTATTGTTTGGTTGTTCAGTCACATTTGACTCTTTGTGACCCCATGGACCATAGCACACTGGGCCCTTCTATCCTCCACTGTCTCCCAAAGTCTATCTAAACTCACGTTCATTGCTTCCATGACCCTCTCTATGCATCTCATCCTCTGTTGTCCCTTTCTCCTTTTGCCTTCAATCTTTCCCAACATAAAGGTCTTTTCCCATGAGTCCCATCTTCTCCTTATTTGGCCTAAGTATTTAAGCTTCAGCTGTATCTTTTATATACTTATATTGTCTCTCTTATTAGGATGTAAGATCAGGGACTGTTTTATTTTGTCTTTGTATCCTCAGTGTTTAGTGTACTTTCTGGTATACAGTAAACAGTTCATAAATACTTGTTGATTCATTGATTGATGTAATTAAGCCTTCCTCTGGTACAGATTGCAACTCTACCAGTGCCCTCTCATCCTGCATAACCTCTTTCAATGTCTATGGGTTCCTTTATCACAAAGTTTAACTCATATCTAGCTTAGAAATAAATGTCTCCAGGGCGGCCAGGTAGCACAGAGAGTAAGAGCACTGGCTCCAGTGTCAGGATGACCTGGGATCGAATCCGAGCTCAGATACTTAGCACCACACCCAGAAATAACTGGCCATGCAACCTTGAGCAAGTTACTTAACCCCAATTGCTTTAAAAATAAATAAATGTTGCCTTCCATAGACCAGTCATGAATTTTAAGACACTTTTAATAGAAATGCAATGTAGGAGGCTCTATATTAATTAGATGTCTAAACTTGTTTTTTTTCCTGAACTTAGTCAACTCAAACATATACATACCACCAAAAGCTGACAGAGATTAAGGAGAGAAATATTATCTGCAATATACACCTCACATATACAGTTTCCCCTTCTTTGAAGATATATTTGTTGAATGCCAGTAACAAACTTATCTATATCAAAATCAAGATTACCCTTCATCCACTTGGTTTTTCCTGTGTGAATAGCTAAGTATGCCTCTTCTGAATGATTATGGATCTTATTAGGGGATTCTGAAATGTCCCAGGGATTGATGCAATCAGCATAATGCCATATTAAAATGAGAGCATCTGGAGGACTTCTTCTATTTGTACTCCAAGCTAGATAACCTCCTTCATTTAGGCAAACAAATATGGCAGGCACAAATCCCTCTTTTATATGCTTCACTTGATATAAATAATCATAGAATTGTCAAACAGACATCTGTGTTGTTATATCTTTCAAGGAATCTTGTATGATTTTGATACATGCTTGGGACATACTTTGTTGATGGATAATCTTTAAAGTAGCTCTTTGCTCTACAAAATCAAATTCTAAAAGAAAATAAAAGAAAGAACAAACGACAAAACAGTGGGATATTATTTTTTTACGTTTCTGTCTATTTTGTGAGTAAGGCATATTTTTCTAGAGAGTACTAAATGCATACATGTTTTTTTTCCTTGTATCTCATATCCATATATGAATAAACTATTTTTCATGTGGAAATGTACAAGGATATAGTGGGACAACCATTGAACAATGTCCTACAAGAAATTATTATATTTCAAATACTTAACATAACAACAGAGTTTCTCAACAGTTTACAGATCTGCTGAGTCTCTCAGTGTCCACACCTAGGGGACAAACTCATTAGTTTAAGGATGGGGCTACATAAATGTCCAGTCTTGAAGATATTCCTTTCTTAGTGGCTCAAGACAACAACATGAATGGAAGAATGATGGCGACAGTAACAGTAACAACAAAATAATGGAAATTGAATGCTTCAAAATTATAATAGCCAAGCTAGGCTCCAAAGAAAAAGACATGAGAAGGCACTTGTCACTTCTTTGCAGAGGTGGAGGACTATGGGTGTTGAACATATGAATGTTAGACTTTTTTTTACATGTTGGTTAGTTTTTCTAAATTCTTTTCCCTCTCTTTTTAATTTTTAAACGTTCATTTTTTGTTATTGTTTTTTTTTTTGGAGAGGGAAGGGCAGGGCAATTGGTGTTATCTGACTTGCCCAAGGTCACATGGCTAGTATTAAGTGTCTGAGGCTGGATTTAAACTCAGGTAGTCCTGACTCCAGGTCCGGTGCTCTATTCACTGCACCACCTAGCCGCCTCCTCTTTGTAATTTTTGTTTATTTAATTTATTTTATTATTATTTTGTTTATTATTTGTTTATTTAATTTATTTTATTATTAAATTTTATTAAAAGGGAATGCATTCTGAAATAGTGAGGGCAGAGGGATGTACTAGGAAATGTAGGTTATGTGAACACAAAAGATAGCAATAAAAATTTATTTTTAACCAGTGAAACACAGGAGAGCCACCAGACGTGACCTGGCCAGGGTCAATATGGGGATCTGATTGTGCCTAACCTAAGGTAGCACATAGTGTTAGTTTGCACATTGCGTAACCCTTCTTCCATCCCAAGTATAAGCTCCCCCGCAGCATGGTCTGTGTCCTTTGGTATCTCTATATCTATAGCTCATTCTACAGTTCTTTGTACAGGATGAGTGCTGAATAAATGCTTGTGGAATTAAATTAATAATAAAACCAAAGCAAACTCAGTGGAAAGTTCCTTTGGATAGAAAACTCAGAAATTCATTTTCGAGCCTGGCTGAGGCTTGGCTCTCCATCTGAGTAATTGCACCTCTTTGAGACAGGCAATTTCAACGTTTTTCATGGGGAAGATGTTTTGGCTGTGAAGCCCATTAAGCACTGTCATGTATTTGGTTTTGCCTGGCAGCATCGTGGGTTTGCTCTCTGCTTGCTTACAAGATCCCCTCAGGGTGTTTATTGTTTTACTTATTAACTTCATGCGGTCATCTGAGGTCTCTCTTTCCATCTCATCAAGGATGTAAGAGTTCTTCATTGTGGATTTCCACATTGAGGCTGCTTTTCTATGTGCAAAGTGATGGAAAAACTTTGGGGAAATTCAAGGCCCAGGCTTTATTATACCATGGTTAATACATGCCCCAGGAGGCCCTTTATTTTCCTTTGCAAGTACCTCTTTTTTTGTGGAGTCTACCGGTCATCCTTGTCCCAGGTTTTCATGTTGCCTAGATCATTCCATTGTGCCCATCCCACCCCTTTACTTTGGCCTGGGCTTGCCCACACTGATACTACCCCAGCTTTTGGCCCTTCCCCTACCCTCATCTAGATTATCTGCTCAGGGTTATGTGGCACAGTGGTGAGAGTTCTGGATTTGGAAAGAGTACAGGATTTGGAGGTAAAGGAGCTAGATTCAAATCCTGTCTCTGTTACCTGCTACTGTGACTGTAGATAAATAATTGAATCTCTTGGGCTCACTTTTCTTATCTGTCAAATCAGGGGGTTGTATTAGAAGGTTTCCACAATTTTCTTCTAGCCTTATGGAGGTGATACTATGACGTTATAACACTGCTTTCTCTTGAAACTAATCCTACCTTATACCAAAATGGGTACTGGTCGAATCCTGTGCTGTCTGTTAATGAGCACAGAGGAGGTCACCTGGAGCTATATACTAGAGATGAACATCAGTTACTTTCCGGAGATCCAGTAGGCATTTAAGTGCCATACCCTAGACAGACAGCAGCTAGTTGGTGCTTCAGTGGACGGAGAACTGGGCTTAGAGTCAGGAAGACTCATTTTCATGAGTTCAAATCTGGTCTCAGACACTTACTAGGTACATGACTCTGGGTAAGTCACTTCACCCTGTTTGCCTCAGTTTCTTTACCTCTAAAATGAACTGGAGGAGGAAATGGAAAACCACTCCAGTATCTTTGCCAGGAAAACCCTAAATGAGGTCACACAGAGTTGGACATGACTGAAAAATGACTGAGCAACAAACCCTAGATAGACTGGCACGGTCCTTAGGAGAGAGTCTGCATAGAGTATGTCAGAGGGAAGAAGAAGATGGCAGGCAAGGCTCCGAGAACCTGACAGTGACTTTTGTCTTTCCTGGGTTTTTCTGTTGCCTTGGCCACTGTACATCTGGGGTGGTCATCCAGTCAGGAGCCCATTTAGTCTTTCTGTTTTCCTGGGCAGGGAGCATGGTTGGATTTGTACTTCTGGGGAGTCAGGGCCCAGAGTACAACTGAATGGTGCTGACAAATTCTCCTGGGGAGGGAATATATTCATGATAAACTTATGAAATTAACCTTCTAGTTGCCACACTTGTGTTTTAACAGGAGGAAAATGCCTTACCCCTGAAGAGGAAGGTAGAAATTTCAGTTACTTTCCCAAGGAAGGTGAATAGAAGAAATATCTTGGGCCAGATGCACCTGCAGCTACTGCAGTACTGCTGTCAATGATACATTACTGGCACTACTCTCCATGCCAGCACCTGGGCAATTTGCTACAAGTAAAGATGATCATGGGGAGATTATGCTCCAGGCAGGGCCATGCTGGGGGTACAGCTATCAATATAAACTAGGGTTAAAGACATCTAAAGAAGGGAAAAGGACCTTTTATAAAAATATTTAGAACAGCTCTTTTTGTGGTGGCTAAAACTGGAAATTGAAGGGATGCCCATCAATTGGGGAGTGGCTAAATAAGCTGTGGATATGATTGTAATAGAATATTATTGAGCTGTAAGAAACAATAAGCAGGATGATTTCAGAAAAACCTGCAAAGATTTAGATGAACTGATGCATAGTGAACAACCAGGAGAATGTTGTACACTGTAAACAATATTGTTCAATAAAGAATTGTGAATGACTTAGCTATTCTCAGTAATACAATGATCCAAGACAATCCCAAAGGACTAACACCAAGTCACCAAATGCTCATTAAGTACCAGCAATGACAAAGGTCATATGTTGTTACACTTAATACTTGGGAATATGAAGTAAATAAAGGCAGTCTATGAGCACCTTACCACCTCCACCCCATCCTCCCAGATCTGAATTTCTTTTCACTGATCCAAATCCATATTCTTCAAAGCTAAGTAGAACTGCATCCTACTTCTAACTCTGAAATTACTGCATGACTTAGGCAAATCATTTAACCTCTGTCCCTCAATTTCCTCATTTGCAAAGTGGGTCAAGGGTAAGTCATTGAGAGGATGAAATTTGTCAGTCAATGAGTACCTACTATGTGCCAGTCACTGTGCTGTCTGGAGATACAAAGAAAGGCAAACAAATTCTCTTTGCTTGTGAAGAGTTCACAATCAAATGGGGGAGACAACATGCCAACAACTATGTACAAACAAGCTACATGCACAATAAATATGAAATAATCAATAGAGGGAAGACATTTGAATTGAGAGAGCTTGGGAAAGGCTTCCTGTGGGAAGATGGGATTTTAGCTCTGATTTTAAGGCAGAATTTAAGGAAGCCAAGGAAGCATATACATAACAAGAGAGAACATTCCATGCCTGGTAAATAGCCAGTGAAAATGCAGAATTGGGAGATGAAGAGTCTTGTTTGAGGAAGAGCAAGGAGGCCAATGTCACTAGATCCCAGAACAAATGAGGGCAAGTAAGGTGTAAGAAAGCATGTGTGTGTGTGTGTGTGTGTGTGTGTGTGTGTGTGTGTGTGTGAGTGTGTGACGGGTCATATTATAAAGGACTTTAAATGCTAAATAGGGGATTTCATATTTGATCCTGTAAGTGATAGAGAGCCACTGGAATTGATTGAGTAGGAGGGTGATATAATCAAGTCTGTGGTTTTAGGAAGCTCAATGTGACAACTGAGTGGAAGATGGACTGGAATGGGGAGAGACTTGAGGCAGAGAGGCCAACCAAATCCAAGTGTGAGATTAGATCCAGGTTTGTACCAGGGTAGTGACAATATCAGAAGAAAGAAGGGGGGACATACCAGAGATGTCAAAAAGCTCAAATTGGTAGGACTTGGCAACAGATTAGATATGGAGAAAGGGGGCAAGAAAGAGTGAAGATTTGAGGATCACCCCTACATTGTGAGTCTAGGTGATTTAGATGACTTAAATGTAGTTTGCATTGCCACTCAACACTTCCTAGTGCTTCCTGACCCAATTTAAAATGTAATTGGGAACTATTTAACAAAAATAAAAATACTATAGAATGTACATGATGTTAATGTATGGTTTTCTAAGTTAATATGCAGCCTGAAAGGATCCTTATGTATAGTTTAGCGGCTCTGTTTCTATTTGAGTTTGACACTCCTTACAGGATAGTGGTATACTCAACAGTAATAAGAAAGTTAGGAAGAAAGAATGGTTTAGAGGGAAAGATAATATGTTGGACATCTAGTTTGAAATAGGTAGTGGGGATGTGAGACTGAAGGTTAGCAGAGAGATCAGAGCTGGATAAGAAGATTTGAGAATCATCAGCACAGAGATGACACCTGAATCCGTGGGACTCACGGGGTGAAATAATATAGATGGAGAAAATAAGAGGGCCAAGGATATTGATTGCCCTGTAGGATACCCATGGTTAGCAAGCATCACTTGGATGAAGATTCAGCCAAGGAGACAAAAATACATAAGATTAGAAATGAGAACAAAGGATAGTGAAAATAAAGATGTATTTTTTTCCCATTCAAGTTCATGGACCCCTTGAAATCTATCCATAGGCTCCTGGGGACCTCAGGTGGAGAATTCATCATCTAGTTATCCACTCTTGTATGGTTCAATCAGAAGTGTCTTTACATCACCATCCAAAATTGGAAGGCCCTACTAGTGTCACGCCATATTTGTATCCTCAGTCCCAATCACCTTTCTATCTAAAATTCCCATCTCTTTTCCACTGATATTCTCCAGAATCATGAAACTTTCTGATTAAAGAAGAATCATGATTGCAAGGGACATAAAGGGCAATGGAAGGGCATATGATGAATATCACCAAGCCATAGCATTTTGCCTATGATGGCCGATGCACAAGAATCAATGTAATGTTTATCACCCACACACATAGATCTCGAAAAGGAGTTGGGCTCATCAAGTAGCTAATTGTGCTACACTGGCAACCATGATATGTTAAAAGAATCAGAGGGAGAACTTCAGAATGTTGAGTGGATTCTCTACAGGGTATTTACAGAAAGACAGGCACAGGAATTTCATAGGATGAAGTTGAGTTGTAGTCTAGAACAACAGAGAAAGTACCCACTCTACTGAGGTCACCAATCTGGGGAAATAGTGATATCTATCTCCAGCCCATAGGCAAGGTCTAGCATGGAGCTGATGTTGGTCAAGTGAAATTGAATACTCTGCGCTAAGTTAAGCAAGGGCAAAGGAAAACTCCTCTTCCTCCTCTTGGTGGTTCAGAGTTGGTCGGAGGCTCATTTCCATGACCTGCTCAGCCTCTGCTGGTTCACAAAGGTGCTCTCTCACACCACCATGGTTCCTGACTTTGACCACTTTTCCCATTTACTAGAAATCTCACTCGCATTTCAGGAAAGCAAACAGCCTATAATTTTGGAAATGAGTGGTGTGGAGCTACAGTCATGGAAGGAAGCACTGTTCAAGTGTTTTTCAGTCAGGCATATCCAAGCTGAGAGCAGCAGTTCAGAATATTTGCTCTGCTCAGGTCAGATGAATTGTAACAAAGGACAGGGTAGATGTCACTGACTTTGAGTGTTTCTGCAAAACAGCAATACACCTGGTCAGAAAGGCAAACAAGTGGGAGCGTTTAGTTTCCAGGAACCCAAATGACTGGTTAGATTATTTTGTTTTTCTTTCACTAAATTGACCAGCTCTTTGGACACCATGTAGACACAGGTAATTAGAGCAATCAATCACTTCCTCATTCCTTGGCTTCATGCTGGATAACAGTGTTGGAGATCAAATGTCATTCATTTGACAAACATTTATTTTTAAAAATTTACCGTAAGCTAAGGGAGATAAAATATTTAGTGAAGACACATTTCCAGCCCTCATGGAGCTCACAGAGTAGTAGGGACATATGACACATAGAGATATCAATATGACACAGAATATTAACATAAATTCATTAGAAAGAAATGAGGTGTTGTTCAAGGGTCACGTTTATTACCAGTTAGGGAGATATTTTAACTTTAATTTCTCTGATTAGGAGTGATTTGTAGCATCCTTTTATATGATCATTGATAATTATCATGTTTTCTTCTGAAAACTCTTGACATTCTGTGAGTACTTTTCTATTTTGGAATGGCTTTTGATTTCCTACATTTTTGTTGATTACTCATATATTGAATATCAGGATTTTATTCGTGATATTTAATGCAAGGTTTTTCCCTACTCAATAATTTCATTTTTTATTCTAGCTGTAGTGATTTTGTTTGTGCAAAGACTTTTTAGTTTTGTGCAACAGAAATTCTCTGCTTCATTATTTTTTGTCACCTCTATCCCTTTTTCAGCTAGTAATTATTTCCCTAGTCATGAAACTGAACGGTAATCTCCTTTCATTCTACTCTAGTTTTTTAAGTGATATGACTTTTAAAAATCCATTTGGAAGTGATTGTGATACATGGTGTAAGATGCTAGTCTATATTAATTTTCTGTAAAACTGCTTTTGAGTTTTCCCAGTGGGTCTTGTCAAATATGAAGTCTTCCCTCTAGGACTTGTGTTCTTAAGTTTATCAAGCACTAGGTTACTTGTTTCAATTGTCTCTGGATCTTGCTTATATTATCAATCCCAAGGATCTACTTATTTTTTTAACCATTGCCAAATAGTTTTTATGATCACTGCTTTATGGTATACTTTTAGATTTGGGAATCTAAAAGTATATATATGTGTGTGTGTGTGTGTGTGTGTGTGTGTGTGTGTGTATCTACCAGTACTCTTTCCATTATACCATGCTGTCTCTGGTGTTCTATTGGATTAAGGCATTAACTGATCTGTGATGAATCTGTGATACATTTAGCTAACACCTTTTTCAGAAATTAATTTATTTGATTGAAATCATGATCACAGAGATAGGAACAAAGAGAAGCTAGGACAATGAAGATGAGGAAGAAGGAAAACTTTTGGAGCAGAGGAATAAGCAGGGTTGAGGCAACATAGTAGGGATGGTTTGAGGCCACCAGGACAAATAGAAGACAGAGGGGAAGGATGAGAATGGGTTAGGTCCAGATTGACCTTGGATAAATCCTTCTCTAGAACTCAGTTTCTTTTCTTCTTCTAAATGAGAATGCTAATGTAAATTTCATACAATAATAATATCATTAACAATTAGAGCAACCTTGTAATTATCATGTTAAATTTAATACATACTTAATTTTAAAACATGAAAATTATGCATGAAAGACATAGAATCTTCTTTTGTTGTTCTTTGTATGTGGGAATGTTCATGTCTGTTCATGATTGTCAAGTTTATAATAATATAAAATTGGATAATACAATAATGCCACAATCTTCACATTTAAAAGGTGAGTCGGTTTCCCCAAAATAATAGAGCTGTTAGTTCCTTCCAAAGTTCCAGCATTTTCATCTGTGTTAAAATGTATTGCAAGGATCTGACCCGATTACATACCTTCCAGCTTGGATTTGATTTTGAATCACCCACTCTAAATAATCTACAAGTACAAAATGAACAGAAATTGATACTGAGTAGTTAAATGTGACACACAGATGGAAACATTTACTAGCAAATTTAGCTGGAATGTTTCTGGCTTAGCCAAATATAAGCATTGCTCTCCCTCTCTGGGCCTCAATTTCCTCATTTGAAAAATGATGGGAGTGGGACTAGAAGGCTCTCTGAGGTCTTTTTTCAGCTTTAAAATTTTATTTTCTCAGGCTCCACCCTTCTCTGAAATTCTTTTCTAAGATGCCTTTCATATCTCATATTCTGATTCTAACATTATGTGCCTCACTTTTAAAGTCTCTCACAACTCTGAAATGGTTCCCTATGTTCTAAGGTCCTTTCTAACTCTATTATAACTCCCCTTGAGCTCTCAAATCTTTTGTCCTATGATTCAAGGCCCTGCCCAGCACTGATATTCTATATACCATGATCTAAGGTTCTCCAAGGTCTGATACTCTGTTTTAAGGTCCTTTCTAGCCCTGACATTCTATATTCTAAGGCCTCTTCTCTCTCCCTCTCTAATATTTTGTGATCTGAGCTTACTTCCAGCTCTGCTATTTTATGTTCTAAGATTACTTCTTGCTGTGATATTCTATTTTCTCTGTACTCTGACTTCAGTTTTCATATCTATGCAGAAGACTCACAGATGTATGTCTAGACCTAGTCTCTCTTCTGAATTCCAGTTGTCCATTACCAGGTCCTGATGGACAGTTCCACCTGGATATACTATAGGCATCTCAAAATCAATGTGTCTCAAGGGGAACTCATTATAATTCCCCTCAAACCCATTTCTCCTAGAAATTTCTCTGTTTCCATTGATGGTCCTACAACCCTTCCAGTCACCCAGTTTGGGAGTCAGCCTTCACTATTCTTTCTCCTTCAAACCAATCCAAACTCAATTTGATCAGGTACCAAGTCATGTCATTCCTAGCTCTCCACTGTTTCTTGCATCCATCCCCTTCACTTCACTCACACCACCCTGACCCTAGCTCAGGCTCTCATTACCTCTTTCTTAACCTATCACAACTTATTACAATCTCCTAAATAGCTTCCCTACTTCCAGGGTCTCCCTTCTCCTCCACACAACTGACCATGTTGCCCCACCCCAACCCCACCCCTTGCAAAAGTAATGAATTGCTCCCTCTATCTTAAAGTAGACCTTTCAGTCTGACTTTTAAAGTCCTCCACAAAATGGCTCCCATTTATATTTCCAGTCACTACCTAATACTTCCCCTTTCACAATCTTCATTCTAGTCAAACTGGTCTACTAGCTATTTCCCAGATATTAAACTATAGTTCCTGCTTCCACATCTTTGCACAAGAGGTACCCCCTGCCTACAGTGCACTCTCTCCTCACTTCTACCTTACAGAATTCCTAGCTTTCCTTGGAAAATACTTTAAGCACCACTTGCTACACTAGATCTTTTATTTTGCTCTAGTTAAATGTTTTGCTAAAACATTTAATATCAATATAGCCAACTAAACTTGATTAGTATGTGTGTCCATGAGAACTAATTAATTTCCATCACTGTAACAATTTTTCAACCACTTCTTCTAAGTCCTCAGAATTCTTTGTCCATTTATTCTCATTCATTCATATCTTTGTTCATAGTGTGGACTACATTCTTTGGATGCCACCTTTACCCCCTTTTGAATTAATTTATAAATGCCTTTCCAAATTCCTCTGTAGTCCTCATACTCTTGTCATACTCAACTGCATTGCAGTATTCCTTTGCAATCATGTACCACAACTTATTTAACCATTCCCCAATTATTGAATGGATATTTAAGTTGTTTCAAGTTTTTTTACAATCACATATAGATCTGCTATAAAAATTAAATTTGTTGTTTTTGCTAACTTATCCGGAGCATATTTTTAACAATGGAATTATTGGGTCAAAAGGTATGATTCTTTTTTGATATTGCTGTGTATTGCCAGATTGTTCTTCAAAACAATTCTGTTTGCATTTCATGAGTGAACCTGTTTCCTTGCAACCCTGCCAGCATGGCATTTCATTACTTTTAATTGATTTTGCCAATTTGTTGCATGTTCAAAGTTGTTTTATTTTACATCTCTTTTAGTTATTAGTGAGGTTGAGCCCTTTTTTCAAATGATTATTAACAATATCTATTTCTTCTTTGGAGAATTATCTGTTCAGGACTAGATGAGCAAGCACTAATCAATAATGAATGGAGCTTTGAGTGCAAATTGCTGACATGACAGCTGCCTGCTAGGATACTATGCCCTTGAACTGAAGAGAGTGAGGGAATAGTAGCAGCACATGGCTTGTGAATCAACCATGTTTTAAAAAATAAAACTTCCGGAAATATAAATAGATTCTGTCTACTGGTTGTTCCCCTCCACCCCCCAATACCCACTCCTCTCCTGTGACAAAGCTGACAGGTTATATGCTATTTATACTGCACATGGGAAAGTTGATCTCTTCTTGTTTTCTCCCCTATCTAGACTGTAAGCTCCTTGAGGGTATATCCCCAATAATTAACACAATACCAGGCACATAGTAGGCACTTTATAAGTGTTTGTTGAACAAGAAATAGAGAACATTATGAAATGCAAAATGGATGATTTTTATTACATTAAATTGAGAAGTTTTTGGATGAACAAAGCCAATGCAACCAAAATTAGAAGGGAAGCCAAAAGCTGGTAAACAAATTTTACAACCAGTGTCTCTTATAAAGGCCTCATTTCTAAGACATATAGAGAACTGTGTCAAATTTATAAGAATACAAGTCATTCTCCAATTGATAAATGTCTAAAAGATATGAACAGGCAATTTTCAGAGGAAGAAATTAAAGCTAACTATAGTCATATGAAACAAATGCTCTAAACCACTATTGATTAGAGAAATGCAAATCAAAACAACTCTGAGGTACCACATCACAACAATCAGATTGGCTAACATGACAAAAGAGGAAAATGATAAATGTGGGAGAAGATGTGGAAAAATTGGAACACTATTACATTGTTGATGGAGTTGTGAACTGATCCAACCATTCTGGCGAGCAATTTGGAACCGTGCCCAAATGGCTATAAAATTGTGTACATATCCTTTGACTAAGCAATAGCAGTTCTAGGTCCATATCCCAAAGAGATCATAAAAATGGGGAAAGGACCCACCTGTGTACAAATATTTATAGCAGCTCTTTTTGTGGAAGCAAAGAATTGGAAATTGAGAGGATGTTCATCAAGTGGGGAATGACTGAACAAGTTGTATATGAATGTAATGGAATACTATTGTGCTATAAGAAATGATGAGCAGATGGACTTGAGAAAAACCTGGAAAGATTTATATGATCTGATGCTGAGTGAAATGAGAACCAGGAGAGCATTGTACACAGTGACAGCTACACTGTGCAGTGACCAACTTTGACAGACTTAGCTCTTCTCTGCAATGCAAGGATCTAAGACAACTCCAAAAGACTCATGTTGGAAAGGGATGTCTACATCCAGAGAAAGAACTTTGGAGTCTGGATGCAGATGGAAGCAGGTTATTTGCTCTTCTTTTCTTTTGTTGTTTTGCTTTGTTTTTTCTTCCTTGTGGTTCCTTCTATTAGTACTAATTCTTCTTTACAACATGACTAATGTCAAATGTTCACATGTTATAAATAGAGCCTATATCAGATTGCATGCCATCTTGGAGAAGGGGGAGGAGAGGGTCGGGGAGAAAATTTAAAACTCAAAATCTTATGGAAGTTAATATGAAAACTGAAAATTAATTAATTATTTTAAAATGTTTGTTTATTGATGAGAACCAATCAAACTCAGCAGCCCAGTGTCCAATAAACCTGAGAACATAAATTATTTGAGAAACAACTCCCTTATTGACAAGAAACTGCTTGGAAAGTAGTTTCATAGTAATTATGTTTAAAATAGAAGCATCAAACACAGCCCACAACATTATGAATTAAGGTCTGAATCAGTTTAAAATGTAGTTCCTATCTGATTGTATTGTGTTAATGTATTAACGACAAAAATATATAAACATGTGGTTTTCTAAGTCACTATGTGGCCTTCAGGGATCCTTACTTATAGTTTAGTGGCCCTCAATTCTATTTTAATTTGAAACCTCTAGTCTAGAAGATCAACATCTTCCAACAAATGTGACAATAAAGTTAAAATGGATATAAGACATGAATTTAAAAGGTCATACCATAAAAAAAATAATTAGAAGAGAACTTCATCAAGCACCTTTCACAGCAATAACTAGGGGGAGAATTCTTAACTGAAGGAGAGATAAAAGAAATTACAAAAGATTAAAAACAAGCCATTTAAGTTATATGTAATTGAAATACTTTTGCACAAACAAAATCAATGCAGCTAGGAGAAGAGCGGTCTGATACTCAAGATTCATAGGGAATTAACACAAATACTTACAAAACTAATAGACCAAGAGCCAACTTCTAATAGATAAGTTGCCAATGAACATAAATCATTCTCAGAAGGGACAGGTATAATGGACAAAGTACTAAATTAGAAGATTGCAAAACAGGGTCCTGACACTGACTGAAGTAGTCAGGGTAGGGTTTAAGTTGGAGAAGGCATTTGAACTTGGCCTTAAGCAACAGGATTTAGAAAAAAAAATGTATTTATTTACTTTTAGTTTTCAACATTCATTTCCACAAGATTTTGAATTACAATTTTTTCTCCCCATCTTTTCCTACACTCACCCCAAAATAGCAAGCCTACTGAATACCCCTTCCCCCAATCTCTTCTCTCTTTTTTTTTTCAAATACTTTATTAACTTCTGATTTACATCATTCATTTCCGCCTGAATTTGAGGTACAACTTTCCTCCCCATTTCCCCCTACACACCGCCCCAAAATAGCTGTCCCGAAAGATATCCCCTCCTCCAATCTGCTCTCTCCCCTATTTTCTCCCATACCCCTTTTGACTTTTCCAGTAGGGCATGGTGGATCTCTATGCCCCAGTGCCTGTGTATCATTTCCCAATTATATGTAAAATAGTATTACTAATAGTATATATATATATATATATATATATATATATATATATATATATATATATATATATATTTAAACATTTGATTTTAAAACTTTGAATGCCAGATTCATTCCTTTCCTACCTTGTCACCCACCCTTACTGGCAGTTCAGTATTGGTTGTATATGTGTAGCTAATGCAAAACAATAACATAATAGATATATTGTAAAAGACTGACTATATTTCCCTCCCTCCTATCCCACCTCCCACTTGTTCTATTCTCTACTTTGATCCCATCCCTTTTCAAAAGTGGGTGCTTCCAACTTCCCTCCCCCAGCCTGCCTTCCCTTCCATCATCCCCCCTCTCATCCCCTTCCCCCCTACTCTCCTGGAGGGTGAGATACCCAATTTAGTGTATATTTCATTCCCTCCCCAAGCTGAATTCAATGAGAATAAGGTTGACCCATTCTCTTTTGCCTTCCTATTCTTCCCCTCCATTGTAACCATTTTCCCTTGCACTTCTATATGAAATAGTTTACCCCATTCTGTATCTCCCCATCTCCTCTCATTATATTCCTCTCTCACCTCTCAATTTTACCTTTTAAGTATCATCCCTTCCTCTTAAATTGCTCCTGTGCCCTCTATCTATGTATATCTGTAAACATATATACCCACATTCATATATGTATTCATATACTCATATACACTCATATATAGACATATATATATAT
>NW_027187369.1:1104633-1114883 GCF_028583685.1 Petaurus breviceps papuanus | reverse complement strand
GTTTCATCAGTTACAATTATTGTTTTTCCATGTAGGAGGATTAATAGTTCAACTTTGATAAGTTCCTTATGATTTCTTTTCCCTGTTTACCTTCTCATGCTTCTCTTGTTTCTTGTATCTGAATGTCAAATTTTCTATTCAACTCTAGTTTTTTCAACAAGAATGCTTGAAAGTCCTCTATTCCACTGAATGACCATATTTTCCCCTGAAACATGATACTCAGTTTTGCTGGGTAGGTGATTCTTGGTTTTAATCCCAGCTCCTTTGACCTCTGAAATATCATATTCCAAGCCCTTCGATCCCTCAGTGTAGAAGCTGCCAGATCCTGGGTTATCCTGATTGTGTTTCCACAATATTCAAATTGTTTCTTCCTGGCAGCTTGTAATATTCTCTCCTTAATCTGGGAATTCCAGAACCTTGCTATAATATTCCTAGAAGTTTTCTTTTTGGGATCTTTTTCAGGAGGTGATCAGTGGATTCTTTCAAGTTCTATTTTGCCCTCTGGTTCTAAAACATCAGGGCAGTTTTCTTTGAGTACTTCTTGGAGGATGATTTCTAGGTTCTTACTTTGATCATGGCTTTCAGGTAGTCCAATAATTTTAAAATTATCTCTCCTGGATCTATTTTCCAGGTCAGTGGTTTTTCCCATGAATTTTCACATTACCTTCTATTCTTTCAGTTGTTTGGATCTGTTTAACAGCATCTTGATTTCTCATAAAGTCATTAGCTTCCATTTGCTCCAATCTAATTATGAAGCAATGATTCACCTCATTGAGCTTTTGAGATTCTTTTTCCATCTGGCAAAATTGGCTTTTTAAGGCATTCTTCTCCTCATTGCCTTTTTGAGCCTCTTTTGCCATTTGAGTTAGTCTATTTTTTACACTGTGATTTCCTCAGTCAGGCTGTTGACTCTCATTTCATAATTTTCTTGCATTGTTTCCATCTCTTCCCAATTTTTCCTCCACTTCTCTTATCTGCTTCTTAAGGTCATCTATGGCCTGTAACCAGCTTGTATTTTCCTTTGAAGCTTTTGGTGCAGGAGTTCTGACTTCATTGTCTTCCTCCTGTTCCATGCTTTGCTCCTTTTTGTCCCCAAGATAGGAGTCTAATGTTGGAATCTTCTGTCTGCTTTGTTTCCTTTGCCTGGTCATGTTGCCCCTCAGTCACTTGACCCCTGGGCTTTTTACCATGGTAGGGCTCTTGCCACTAGACAGGGGAGCTTTCGTCCCAAACGCTGGGGTTTTCTCAGCTGTCGGAGGTACTAGATGGGTGCCCTCTCTGAGGCTTCCACAAGCTCTGGCAAGCTGGGCACACACCCAAGGACGTCTACCCTAGACTGCAATCCAGATCCAAGAAGGTTAAAGCAAGAGCAATTACCCCTCAGACTGGTGCTTGGTCCCCCTACACTCTGCAGGCCAGGAGCTAAAGCTGCCATGTGTCACTGGCTGGCTGTGTTGGGTGTCTCAGCAGCTTCTCGCCCCAGGGGCAAAAGCCACGCACTCCCACTTACTGGGTCCCAAAATCCAGACTGCACTGACCTCTCACTTTGTCCTTTGCATCTATGTGTTGATAAATCTGGAAATGGCCACAGCTGCTGCTGATCTGGAGTCCCTCTGGCTAGCACCTGGACAGGCCCACCCTGGGGCTAAAGCCTTGGCCTGGGGCTGGGCTGGGCTCCCAGAGTGCTGAACTGGCCAATTCCTGCTGGCCTGCCGGGCTGTCCTCAGTGGGAGGTTAGCTTCTTTGTGTCATTTTGTGGGTTCTGAAGCTCTAAAGTTTGTTTAGAGTCCCCTTTTACATGTATTGGGGAAGGCAGAAGCCAGAGCAGAGGGGAGGTCCTGCTTTTATTCCGCCATCTTGACTCTGCCCCCCCCCCCCAGGAGCTTATATTTCATTGGGGAGAAAGAGCAAATCAACAAGTTATGAAACAAAATTTATACAAAGCACATGTAAGGCAATTTAATGGCAGAGAAAAGTAATCACCAACTAGAAGTGGGAAGATGGGGGTTGAGGTCAGTATGGATCTCTTAGAAGATATGCAAAATATATAGAAATATTTGTGTTTAGTGGTAATAATTAAATTCATGATAAAAAAGAAAACAAACAAAAAAAAAGAATGCGCAGAGTTGACTTGAAGGCTAAGTCATTGAATCTATGCTTTTTCTGACTCCTGCTTTCCTCCTTTTAAGGACCTCTCACTTTGTCCTTCGCATCTATGTGTTGATAGTTCTGGAAATGGCCACAGCTGCTGCTGATCTGGAGTCCCTCAGGCCTGTGGCTGGTCAGACCCGCCCTGGGGCTAAAACCTCTGGCTTGTGCGGGCCTGTGCTTGACTCCCAGAGCAATGTGCTGGCCGATTCCTGCCAACCTTCCAGGCTGTTCTCAGTGGGAGGTTAGCTTCTCTGGGTCATTTTGTGGGTTCTGTACCTCCAAAGTTTGTTCAGAGTCACCTTTTTACATTGATTGGGTAAGGTGGAACCTGGAGCCCCTTGGAGGTCCTGCTTGTACTCTGCCATCTTGACTCTTCCCCCAATCTCTTCTCTCTTATATCCTCCCCTCATCACCCCCCTAACTTTCTAATGGTCAAGATGGATTTCTATACTCCAGTGGCTGTATACCTTATTTTCCAGTTGCATGTAAAAAACAAAGTTTTTTCTTTAAACATTTGTTTTTAAAACTTCGAGTTCCAGATTTTTTCCCTTCTTCCCTCCTCACCCATCCCCACTGGGAAGATAAACAATTTAATATAGGTTGTACATGTATAGTTACCCAAATGATTTCCATAGTTAGTTATATTGTGAAAGACTATATTTCCCTCCATCCTATCCCATCCCCCACTTATTCTATTCTCTCCTTTGACCCTATCCCTTTTCAAAAGTGTTTGCTTCTAACTAACCTCTCCCCCAACCTACCCTCCCTTCTGTCATCCCTCTTATCCCCTACCCCCCTATTTTCCTATAGGGTAACATACCTAATTGAGTGTGTATGGTATTCCCTCCTTAATCCAAATTCAATGAGAGTAAGGTTGGCCCATTCCCATTCCCTTTCACCTTCCTGCTCTTCCCCTCCATTGTAACAGTTTTCTCTTGCCTCTTTTATACGAAGTAATTTACCCTAATCTATCGTTTCCTTTCTCCTTCTCCCAATAAATTCCTCTCTCACCTCTTAATTTTATTTTTTAGATATCATCCCTTCATATTCAAGTCATCATGTGCCCTCCTTCTACATATGCCCACACTCACACATATATTTATGCACACATGTACCCTCGTATACATACATATATATGTGTGTGTATATATGAGTTCCAATTATCGTTTTTCCATGTAGGGATGTAAATAGTTCAACTTTAATAAGTTCCTTATGTTTTCTTTTTCCTGTTTACCTTCTCGTGCTTCTCTTGCTAATTGTATTTGAAAGTCAAATTTTCTGTTCAGCTCTGGTTTTTTCATCAAGAATGCTTGAAAATCCTCTGTTTCATTGAATGACCATATTTTTCCCTGTAGTTTTTCTGGGTAGGTGATTCTAGGTTTTAATCCTACCTCCTTTGACCTCCCAAATACCATATTCCAAACCCTTGATCCATTAATGTAGAAGCTGCTAGGTCTTGTGTTATCCTGATTGTGTTTCCACAATACTCAAATTGTTCCTTCCTGACTGCTTGAAGTATTTTCTCC
Source organism: Petaurus breviceps papuanus (assembly GCF_028583685.1). Taxonomy (NCBI): domain Eukaryota; kingdom Metazoa; phylum Chordata; class Mammalia; order Diprotodontia; family Petauridae; genus Petaurus; species Petaurus breviceps. Next base: position 1,111,206 of record NW_027187369.1, on the reverse strand, counting down.
TTGACCTGGGAACTCTGGAATTTGGCTATAAGATTTTTATGAGTTTTCTTTTTGGGATCTTTTTCAAGAAGTGATTGATGAATTCTTTCAATTTCTCTTTTGCCCTCTGGTTCTAGAATACCAGGGCAATTTTCCTTTAGAATTTCTTGAAAGATGATGTCTAGGCCCTTTTTTTTTGATCACGGCTTTCAGGTAGTCAAATAATTTTTAAATAATCTCTTCTGGATGTATTTTCTAGGTCAGTGGCTTTTCCAATGAGATATTTCACATTACCTTCTATTTTTTCATTTTTTTGGATCTGTTTAATAGTATCTTGATTTCTCATAAGGTCATTAGCTTCCAATTGCTCCAATCTAATTTTGAAGGAGTTATTCTCTTCAGTGAATTTTTTAAATTCCTTTTCCATCAGGCAAATTTGGCTTTTTAAGGCATTCTTCTCCTAATGAGAGGCTTTTTGGGTCTCTTTTGCCATTTGAGTTAGTCTATTTTTTAAGGTGTTATTTTCTTCAGTGTATTTTTGGGTCTCCTTTAGCAGGCTGTTGATTTGCTTTTCCTGATTTTTTTTGCCTCATTCTCATTTCTCTTCCCAATGTTTCCTCCCCTTCTCTTGCTTGATTTTCACAGTCCTTCTTGAGCTCCTCCATGACCTGTAATCAATTCATATTTTTTGGAAGCTTTTGATGCAGGAGTTCTGACTTCACTATCTTCCTCCCACTCCATGCCTTGATCCTTTTTGTCCCCATAAAAGGATTCTATTATTTGTTTATTCTTCCTCTGCTTGCTCATCTTGCCAGCCAATTACTTGATTTTTGAGCTCTTTGCCACAGTAGAACTCTGCTTCCAGAATGGAGAGAGGTTTGTCCCAAATTGCTGGGGTTTTTGCAGCTACCAGAGCTATTAGGAGGGCAACCTCTCTACAGCCCCCACAAGCTCTGGCTCACTGGCCACACACCCCAGGACCACCACCCAAGACTGAGATCCAGATCCAATCAGGTTAAAGCAAGAGCAATTACCTCTGAATGACCACTTGGTCCCCCTATGATCTGCAGGCCAGGAGTTCCTGAGGCAGCCATGCCATAGGGCTGCACAGCTGCCATGCCTCTGCTGCTTCTCACCCTGCAGGCAGGGGTGGACCATGGTCTTCTATCCCACCCTGTTCCAATGGAGTTCCACACTGACTTTTTACTTTGTCTTTGGTGTTTATGGGTTGAGAAGTCTGGAAACCCCCACAGCTGCTGGTGGTTCACTCTCTTGAAGTCTGTTCTGGTCATTGCTGGTCGGGGCTGTCCTGGGGCCAGAACTGCATGGTTGAAGTGAGACTGTACTCGGCTCCCAGCATGGTGCGATAGACTCTTCCTGTCAGCTTGCTGGGCTGCCTTCACTGATAGATTTGTTTCTCTCTGTCACTTTGTGAGTTCTCTAGCTCTAAAGTTTGTTTAGAGTCATTTTCCACATGTATTGGAAGTTATTGGAGCAGGAACTCATGCCAAGTTTGTGCTTCTACTCTGCCATTTTGACTCCAAGCAACAGGATTTTGATGGAGAAAAGAGAAGAGGAATGAATTCTATAAAAGAGGAACAATGTAAGTAATAGCACAAAACTGGAGATGTGAGTAGGGTTTGTAGGAGACCAAAAGGAAACCAGCCTAAACGGACTGTGTGGAGTGCTTTAGGTTGATTCTAGGATACCCATACTAGGAGGGGTCTTTATAGCCATGTAGAGGATTTTACCCTCAATGCAGTGGAAAATAGTGAACAACTGAAGGTTTATGAACAGGAAAGTGACTTAATAAATGGATGATGGGAGAAGAGTTGTCTGACAACCTGTGAAAGATATATTGGAAAGGAATAGAACTCAGAGAAAGCAGACCAAGAATCTTTTCCAGAAACACAAAACCAGGTGATAATAGCTAGCTTTTGTATAGTATCTACTATATGCCAGCCACTGTGCTAGATACTTTTTACAAATATTATCTCATTTAATACTCTGAACAACCCTGAGAGGTAGGTGCTATTATTAACCTCATTTTATAAATAAGAAACTGAGGCATGCAGGTTAAGTGACTTATCCAAGCTCACACAGCTAATAAGTGTCTGAGATTAGATTTGAAGTTAGGTCTTCCTGACTCCAGACCCAGAGCTCTCTCCCCTGTTCCACCTAGATGTTGCTATCTTTGAAATCCATTGCTCTAAATAATCAGTGCAAGCACCATATTTATTACTGGCTCACTTAGTGCCTGTGAATAGAACCAGACCACACAGTTACTTCCTCCTCATGAGGTATATACTTTAACAAGTGCCCCATCTCTTTAAGGTAGTAATAGCAAGTGAGTGGACCCTTTGACTAAATACTATCCAAGGGAAGATCAAGTGAGATGTTTGTAAATTGACTTTCCAGCCTTAAAGTGCTACAGAAATCTGAGCAATACTCGTGATCGTGGTGATGATGGTAGTAGTGGTGGTGGTGTTCAGTGGTGTCCTACTCTTTGTGACCCCATTTGGGGTTTTCTTGGCAAAGATACTAGAGTGGTTGACCATTTCCTTCTCCAGGGGATTAAGGTAAACAGAGGTTAAGTGATTTGCCCCTTGTGACACGGCTAATAAGTGTCTGAGGCTGGATTTGAATTCAGGTCTTCCTGTCTCCAGGCTCAGCTCTCCATCTACTGAACCACCTAGTTGCCTAATGATGATGGCGATATATTCCTGGCAAATCAGGCAGGATCCCCAACATGGACAAAAGCAGTAGAGTCTCAACTTAGGAAGCTTATGGTTAGACCAGAGCATGATCTATTGTGGGTGATTCACTGCTCTCAACACACTATGGCCATTTGCAACACACCACTTGAATGGGACTCCAATTGCCTAGGAAGTAGAGCTCTGCATTTGGAACCAGAGGACCCAGGTTCAAATCTCTTTGCTGTTTACTGCCTGTTGACCTTCCCTGCCTCTCTTCAAGCCTATGTTTCTTCCTCTGTAAAATGAGGAGGTTGGACTAGATCTGTAATTCCAAAATCCTATGATCCAATGACAAGAGGTGTTGCACAACTGCAGGAAATGTGAAAATGCTTTAATCAGTTCCTTTGGGTTTTGAATGCATGCTATGACTTATTTGCAAGATATGAACCTCCCTAATTATGTTTTGTTTACACAGTCATTAACATGATTTTGAATTGCCTGAGAATATACTGATGGTAGGCTGATGGGCTGAGGGCGGGGGACTGAAGATGACAGAAATATACTAGTTGTCAGGGCAAAGTAATCTGGGAGTATCATAAATGTAGAACCTCATAATTAGAACACTTGGAGGTCCAACCCATACCTATACAGGAATCCCCCTTTTAATGCCTCTGACAACCATCCAGACTCCATTTACACACTTCCAGGAACTCACCACCTATAGTGAAGCCCATTGCAGTGCTGACAACTCAAATTCTTCTGATGTTATTTCTTTGTACAGTGCCCAAATCTTCATTGCAGCTTGCTTAGTTCTATACTTGGGCAAAGAACATGTCCAACCTCTCTTTCAGCTTTTCAGGTATTTATGAAAGACATGTTCAACATCCACACCCACTCTCATACCCATACCCAGTCTCTGTCACACCCACACCCACACACACCCACACACACCCACACCCACACACCCACACCCACACACATCCCCCCACACACACACACACCCACACACACACCCCTCTCTCTCCAAACTAAACTTTCCCAGTTTCTACAGCTCATCCTTGTATGATGTAACTCCAGTCTCCTCCTCATCCTTCCCATCTCCTGGATGCATTTCAACTTGCCGATGTCCTCTATAAAGTTTAGCACCCAGAACTCAGCCCAAGGCTCTAGAGGTAATCTGTCTAGAGCAAGGGGCAGTGGGACTGTCACAGCCCTCATTTTCCATAGTGTGCCTGTCAAAGTAGCCTAAGTTTTTGGAGTCATCATATCTCACTCTTAACTTGAAATGATCCCCCCAACCCCAAATCTGTGTCTGCTTTCCATATGGATAAAAACAAGTGTTCTGTAACCCATCCAACAGCTTGTGGAGAGGAGGACTTCCCTGTTATTAAGAAAATAACAAAGATGAAACCCCCAGGACCAAATCCAAGTTGTATTCTCCCATGAATGTAATAGACACCCTAATATCTGGATCCCTATTCCTGCATTGCCGTGCCCTGGATATTAAGAGGAAAAAAGAAGGTTTCCCCTCAGTTCCTCTCTCTAGTTTAAGCCTCACTCATAAGTTAACATTCAAAGGCTGCCTTTCATAGCAAAAAACAAATATTTGCAGATGTCTGTTCCCATAGGGTAGGGAAAACTGGTCTTTCAGGTGTCACATATCAACTCTTAATTAAAAACAACTACCAAAATCCCCCCCCAAGTCATGTTTTCTAGGATGAAGAGGGCTCAGCAGGGAAGAGGGAAATGACAATGGGAAACCTTTGGTTAGAGTAAGGGGCAAATAAGGGATCAGTGAAGACCTGGCAAAAGAAAGAGATGTTTTATTCAATTCACCAAATACATGACCTTGCTATATAGTCTTTAGGGCTTATTTTGGCTACTGGTGATTTTGAGCAGGCATGTTTCTAGGCTTTCTAATTTGCAGAGCACTGTATGTCCTTAAAGGGAGTGGGTGGGAATATTAGGTATCAGCTCTTTTCATCACTCCCAGGCTCATGGCTCCTTCAGGCTCCATTCAATCTCACGACTTGACCATTCATTTCCATTTTCTCTTCCCCAGACACATAGGCTCAAATCAAAAGGCAGAAGGTGAGGTGAATTGTCAGGAAATGGGTCAGATCTTCAGCATTCCCAATATCCATCCCTGGCTGACTCTCTTGGGACCTCTTGCCTTGGCAGATAAGCACCCAAGTAAAGGATGTTCTCAGCTGCCATAGTTGTCAATTTTCCCTCATACTCTCAATCTGGGGAGTAGCTATGACTAGGAAACCACCTCCTGGCTCCAGGAAGTGAGAGCATTAGGGACTTACTTTGTACAGAGAATGGGAGCAGAAACTATTGGGAAGAGAAGAGGGCACACAGTGGCCATTAGGAAGCTGTAATGAACAAGGGTCATAGAAATGTGTGGACGTGAGTGAGAGAAAGGCCAGCTGTGGATTCCTAGAGATTTCAGTTTGCCCCTGCAGTGAACTTTGACTCGGGGAGTGTGGGAAGAGAAGGCAGCCAGACACTCCCTTCCAGCTGCATGGGAGCAAACCTGAGGTCTCAGCTGTTTCACATTATACCAAATCTGGGATGAGGGCCCCAGCCTCTGCTAGTTAGTGAGATTGAATGTCCTTGTATCCTCCCCATGTCCAGTTGTTGGGGATAGGGATGAAAGAGCCCTGGCATATGTGATGTATTTGCATGTGGCACAGTTAAAAGTCCTTAGCAGTCTCTGACCAGGCAAAGAGAGACCCTGCCCTGTCTTTTGAGGGGAAAAAGCATTTGCAAGTGGACTTTGGGCTTAGAGAGTGATTGAAAGCTGTAAGGCCCAAGCCAGGGGGGCCGAGGGCAGCAAGGCCTGAGACAGGGGGACTGAAGGCAGTAAGGCCTGCCACAGGAGGTGAAAAAGTCATTTAGGAGGTAATGGCAAGGATCTAGGATGATGGTAATTGGAGTAGAGAAGAGGGAATGAATGAATTGTAGATACAAACTTAGCTGAAACTGGACAAAGCTTGACTATGAGGGTGGCAGAAGAGGGATGGGAAGAATCAAAGATCTATTCTAGGCTTTTCAGATGGGAGGCTGAGTGAATGGTGACATGCCTGGGTATAGATAGCAGCTGAGAAGGGACGGTTACAAAAAAAACATTGGGAAGAGGAGCCGCAGGCAGTTGTCAGGGTAGGAGAAGAAGCCAAGCAGAGGCTGAGCATCTTGGGATGACCAGAGGTCAGGACAGATACTAGGAAGCCAAAAGCAAATCAGGGCTTGGGAAGCCAGGAAGTCAGCTGGTGCCCATCGTTGGTCGGGGTGAATTTAAGATGCAGCCGGTAAGCAGGAGCCAGGACTGGGAGTTGTTAGGCTGGCAGGTGTGACCAATTAAGAGGAACTGATTTTTTTTTTTTAGCAGAATATCAGGCCTGGAAAACCAGTGACTCCAGTGAATAGCCAGCTGGAAGGAAGTGGGCTGGCAGTGAGTTTCTGAATTGTAGGCTAGAGTCAGGATCTGAAGGTTAGGCAAAGCAGAGGGCAACAGGCAGTTATCAGATGCTGAATGGACAATCAGATGAATAGGGAACTAAAGGCTCATGCTGGACTGACGTCAGCTTGATTTAGATCAGTCAAGGAAGGTTAAGTCTCTTATGCTGCCTCAGTGGTCATATCTGTGGTTCCTTAATTCCTTTAGCCAGCTACTCAAACTAGGGTCCAATTAAAATCCAAAGTCCTGACCTTCACCTTCTGGCTCCCCTCACCCCCCACTGTTCCCAAGAGGGGTTCAGTGGCAGTTCTGCTATCTATGTTAACTTGTCTAAGTCCCTACCCCTCTCTGGGCCTCAGTTTCCTCATCTGTAAAATGAGGGGGTTGCCAGTTTATGATCTAGGATCTTATAAGTGACCTTGGGCAAGTCTTTTT
>NW_027187369.1:1049101-1104623 GCF_028583685.1 Petaurus breviceps papuanus | reverse complement strand
CAGTTTATGATCTAGGATCTTATAAGTGACCTTGGGCAAGTCTTTTTTCCCCCCAGGCCTCAGTTTCCTTATCTGTAAAATGAGGGTGTTGGGGTAGAGGGCTCTGAGGTCCTTTCCAGGTCTAGATTTATGATCCCATGTGTGACTTTGGGCAGGTCACTTCACTTTTCTGGCCTCTGAAAAATAAGGGGATTGGACTAGAGGAATGAGGTCCCTTTCAACCTCAGATATGTGATACATGACCTGCTACCATCTGTGAGAAAGAATCACAAAAAAGAGAAGTTTAATTAGGCAAGTGTGGGTCATGACCCCCTATTCCACAAGAGAAGGCATCAGAAAGGCTAATTAACTCGATGTGGGTGATGGTCTTATAGATTCCAAAGTCAGTGGCTGCCTCACAATGCAAAGCTGCTTGCTAAGTCCCAGTGCCTTGGTACCATTATTAATGATAACTCATAATCACCCAACAGAATGCAAGTTCCTGGAGGGGGAAGCTGATGGACTTCTGTATTTCTAGTCCCAACACCTATCATAGTTTCTGTTACATAAAGAGTGCTTACAAAATACTCCATTGATTGATCCCTCCATGGATATCTCCTTATCTTAACCTGAGATCCTGGGATAGATTGTAGGGGTCTGTGAACTTAGATGGGAAAAAAAAAACATATTTGGATTTTCCCTCACCTTTGCTTTCCTTTGTAATGCTATGTATTTTTTTATGCATCTAAACACATGATCCTAAGGAGAGGTCCAGTCAAAAGCTTCAGTAGACAGAGGTCTGTCTAGACCACAAACAAGGTTAAGACCCTTGACCTTCTTCCTTGGGCAGTGCGGGGCTGTTACTTGTGATAGTTGTTCTTACCCAATTCCTTCCCTGCCCTGCACTGTTATTTGGCTTTTTTCCGAGCTGTGTGGAGTGGCCTGAAAGAGGACTTATATCTGGTAAACTGGGGCCCCTCAATTGGTGTAATTGGAAGCAGTGGGCCCGGTGGGCCCAGGTCATGTTTTTTGTAGCAATGTCAGCCCAGCTTCAGAGGATGCATAAGCCTTTCCTAGGTGGCACAAATGTTTCCTATTTCCGTATCCTATGTTGTAGATATCTGTTCAGAGCAGGTGCTCTCTGTCAGGAAGAGGTTATCTTGATGGTTGCTGCTTTTTAAAAGATGTCTATATCTAGACCAAAGTAAAATAGCTGGTTGAAAATGGAAAATTAATCATTTAAGATTTTTTTCTTTGTTGTTATTATTCAGTCATTTTCAGTCACATCCTATTCTTCATGACCTACTTGAGGTTTTCTTGGCAGAGATACTGGAGTGGTGTGCCATTTCCTTCTCCACCTCATTTTACAGATGAGGAAACTGAGGCAAATAGGGTTCTCAAGTGTGGCCCTTTGATTGAATCCAAACCTAACCTGTGACCTTGAGGCCACATGTGGCCCCCCCACCCAGGTCCTCAAGTGCAGCCCTTTGACCAAATCCAAGGGATTCTGCAGATAATCATAGCTTTAGGTCATGGCAGGTACCTTCTCAAGGACACCTAATTCAAACCTCTTATTTTATGGTGGTGGAAGCTTAGGCCCAAAGATGGGGAGGGCCTTGAGAAAGGTTACAAAAGGAGTAACTAGCAAAGGCAAGTTTGAAAATGTTGACTGGAAAGCTAGGGCTTTCCACGGAGGCCACATTCTTTTGTTGGAAGACAGAACTGAGAGCAAGTTTTCTAGGGAAATCTCCCCACATTTGGAGAGGGGGGTGCTTTTTGATCCTCACAGATGTGATTTCATCCCCCTCACCCTTGCCTAGAGTGCTCTCCAAGGCTCTGGGAGAGTTTAGGAGAATGGAGAACAGCTGAGTCCCCTGGGTCACCCCCTCCTATGCAGCTGTTTAACTGCAGTGTGGGCCAGGGGAGGCTTCTGGGAAACTTGCTAGCGGATGGGCCTCAAAGAAGTTCCTAATGGCACCAGTGAGTAATACAGAGAGCCCTGATTATTCCTGAATTGAAATATTCTTAAGATAATATTTTGGTAAATAATTACTTTCTAATGGCCTTAATGATTTCTGACATCTGTTACCCAAAATCTGCTGATTTTTTTTCCTTTTTTAGTTTTAGAAATAGCAAGAATATTCTTGAAACGCTGCAAAATCAAATATGGAAACATCACAAAGGCCGAGGGTTTGAAAAGATGCAGAATGTATTTCTCTGTGAATTTTGATCTATCACAATGGAACACGGCCCTGAACACAATGAGATAATCAATATGGCAAAGTTAGCAATTCCTTCTATATCTGGGCCAGGATATAGGAAATGGTGTTGAGAAGGAAAGAGGCTTTGGATGAAGATTATAATACAAATTGTTGACTTTGCCTGGAAAAAGCCAAAGCAAAGAACTTCATATCTGGGAGGGACTTTAGAGCTCATTTGAAAACCTTCTCATTTAAAAAAAAGGAAACTGAGGTCCAGAGAGGGAAGGGATTTGTCACCCAGGGACTTCTTGACAAAGCCAATGGATATTAGTGTGCCGAGCTTGTCCCTACTTTTTTTTCTCCTCTCCTCCCTCCTCTCTGTATCTCACTCTCCATTCTATGCCTCTGTCTTCCCTCCCTATTTCTGTCTGTATGTCTCTCTTATTCTCTTTTGCTATAGCTCTGAATTTCTTCTGTAGGTTAAAGGTCAGAGATCTTCTAGTGATCCCATCAGGACTTTGTTCAGTGTCTAACAGACCTCAGAGAATCGACTCAGACAGTATCTTCTTATAGTTAAAGTGGAGTGAGGTTAGCCCACCCAGGCAAAATCAGAGTACAATCAAAAACTTATGTATGGGAGCGGCTAGGTGGCACAGTGAATACAGCATCAGCCCCGGAGTCCGGAGGACCTGAGTTCAAATCTGGCCTCAGACACTGTGTGATCCTGGGCAAGTCACTTCATCCTGTTTGCCTTGGTTTCCTCATCTATAAAATGAGCTGGAAAAGGGAATGGCAAACCACTCTAAAATCTTTGCCAAGAAAACTCCAAATGGGGTCACAAATAATCAGACATGAATGAACAACAGTAACCCTGAGAGTCACCAGGCTCTAATGGCCCTATCTATCCCTCTTAGTTTCCTGCTCCACAGTTGATATCTGCTTCTCCTTGTAGACCTGGAAGGGTCTCAGAGGCCATGAAGTCCAACCCCTTCCTTTTACAAAGGAGGAAACTAATTCCCAGAGAGAGGAAGTAACTTGCCCAGGTTCCCACAGGAAGTTAAATAGCATATCTAGGATTGGAACCCAGTTAAATCCATCATCCTTTCTTCTGGACCGTGATGCCTCCTTGTCCCTAGGCACAATTTTACCTTACTGATCCTGTATGTACTGTATTTAAAAAAAATCCTTGTTGAGCCAAACTTCTCACATTCTCCATCACTGAAAGTATTTAAGTAGAAGTCAGAGACCCACTTGTCAGAGATGCTAGAGATGTAAAAGGTAATTCAATCCAGAGGCCTCCTCCAAAGAGAAAAAATGCAACATTCATTGATACTAGGGGTGGGGAACCTGCAGCCACAAGGCCACATGTGGCCTTCTAGGTCCTCAGATGCAGCCTTTTGACTGGGTCCAAATTTTACAGAACAAATCCTTTTATTAAGGGGATTTGTTCTGTGAAGTTTGGATTCAAAGGGCCACACTTGAGGACCTAAAGGGCCACATGTGGCCTCAAGGTGGTGGGTTCCCCACCCCTGATTTATGCCAATTACAGTTGACCACCCTCTCAGATTAGAAGGTGCACATTGTTCTGTGCAGATGGAAGCAGTTTCCTCACCAGGAGCTCCACACACAAATGAAATCACAAGTCCTCTTCTACTTCCCCGCCTCACACCCCCCCCCAAAAAAAATTGACTACCAGCTCCTTTTAGAGATTGGGGGAAGGAGAGAATTGTTCATTCCTGCCCTTGACATGCTAGTCTTTGTACCTCCTTTCTTCCAGTCTATCCTGATAAGCCCATCCTAACCCCATCTCCTCTCCTTCAGGAAAGCTTTTCAGATTAAGCCCATCCAAGGGTCTAAGAAACAGCTTGGCATAGTTCAAGGCTTCTTAAACTTTTTCTACTCATAATTCCTTCAGCACTTCTTAAACTGTGGGTCGTGACCTCACACGGGGTTGTGGCACACAGTTTAAGAAGGTTGGGTGGTTAGTCAAGCTTGGAGCCAGGAAGAGCCAAGTTCAAATTACACATCCTAGCTGTGTGACCCTTGGCAAATCTTTTTTTTTTTTTAAAGCAATTGGGGTTAAGTAACTAGCTCAATGTTACATGGCCAGTTATTTCTGGGTGTGGTGCTAAGTATCTGAGCCCAGATTCGATCCCGACACTGGAGCCGGTGCTCTTACTTGCTGTGCTACCTGGCCACCCCTCTTGGCAAATCTTTTAACCTCCCACTATAATGCTATTAAGACTCTGAGTTGCAGAAAATACCAACCTACAAGAGTAAAAGGGAGTTCCCTCACCAAGAATGTCACCATATTAATGAAATCACAGGTTCAGTCCCTATTTTAGGGGGCCCAAAGTCTGAAGAGTCAAAAGATCCCAGAGTCCCCGCTCCGCCCCCTGACATTTTGGAAACATCACCTAGAGTTTGGGAAGAAAATCTTCCAGAAAAAGAGCCAGCCTGCCTTTTCTCTGGGAACAAGTTGATTGCTCATTGCATTGGTTTATTACTGCCTTGATGCATTTGTTATTTACCATTAGCGTATGCATATTGGGATATCTAAATGCAATCACTACTCTTCCTTGGTAATGTTCTAAGCAAGCCTTTATAAATCATAGCTTTGCAGCATTCTTAGTTTATAATATATGCCCATCAAAGAATGCCAAGTGAAATACCGTACCATTTGGGCTGGGTGGGCAATTTATGATAGTTAATGCTTTTCAAGAGTCCTTTTTCCCCCTCTGGGCTGCATTTGTGCTGATGAATGAAGCTTCTTTCACTGCAAATACAGTCAAATAGATTTACCTAAAACAAATGGCTTTTAAAGCATTATAATTGTCCACCACAAACACATTCCAAGTACCAAAAGGCAATCATTTGAATGTCTGAAATGCTGCATGAATTATAGCCATCAGTTGAATGAGGTTTTATGGAAAGGTGACTTCAGTGAATGGCAGTGCCTTAATAACATAAAAGGGTATAGAACTTCTAATATGGGTCTTTATTTAAAAGGCTCAAGATTTGTGGGGGGGTTTTCCAAATGAGTTTAACTGAAAATTGGCTATTATTCATTGGTACCTCCTCCCACCACACAAACACAACAGTTTGCATGTTGTATTTTGCTGTTCTGTTTCTGTTACATAAGGTTACCTATTTGGTCTATCCCATTTCTTGTGATATTTTTGGACTCTGGCAGAGAGGTGAATATGCAGGGTATGTAACCTAAAGACAGATATATGACCTAAAGGCTAGCCATTCTCCAAGGCAAGACACTTGCAATTCAAGTAGGTGCCATCGTGTGGGTTATAGAAAGTAACTGATTAGATTCTGGTATGAATAGCCTAGAATTGACATAAAACACAAGATTTTACATGGATATTTTTTCTACACAAAATTAAGCTCTATTAAAATAATATTGTAAGTATCATGACAATCACACAGGATAAGAAAGTATGGAGAGATTTCAGTCTTCATTGAGTGAAACACAAAGGAGATCAATGATTCATTGAAATTTCAAAATAAATATTTGAGTATAAATTCCATATTGGTAAAAATTTAAGTTGTAATTTTTCATATATCTTACCTGTATAAAATCTGAGGATAGCCTATAATCATTACTATTTCTCAATGTATATGTATATATTTCATTACCCTTAAAGAGGGTTTGTTTTAGTCTTACAGACAATATTAGATAAATCTTGCATTTAAGTGCTGAATATCTACTTTTATATGTGAATATTAAGATATTTGGCAGATAGGTGTTGCAGTAGATAGAGTGCTTGGGTCTGGAGTCAGGAAAACCTGAGTCCAGATGTGGCCTTAGACACTTATTAGCTTTGTGACCCTGGGCAAGTCATTTAACTCTGCCTCAGTAAGTGAGGTAAAGAAGGAAATGACAAACCACTCTGGTATCTTTGCCAAGAAAACTCCAAATGGGTTCATAAGGAATCAAACATGACTGAAAAAGACTGAACAACAACAATCATTCACAGCAACACTTTCAGAAAAATAACCCCTATGCACAATTTAGTACATTCTCCCTCATTTTAACAGTTTCGATACCATGTTACGTCAGTCTTTGGTCTATGGTTTACTCCCTCTACTTGAAGTATGCTGAAACTATTCAGAAGCCCATTTGGCAACACAGTTTTGTCATCTAAATCCTCTCTCAGGTCCCGTTATTTGCATAGCACTCTTCAGATGCTTAGTGGGCATACCAATGTTGTATTCTGTTTTCCATATCATATAGAAGTTGTTTATTCCTCAACTGCTGATACAATACATTCCAAGTGCAAATCAGGCCTACAGTTTCTTGTTCCCATATGAGCTTTCAAATGTTACTCAAAAAAAAAATAAATGGACAACATCAAAGAAAAGAAACTTTATTTGTTGAAAAACAAAATAATATAATTTTCAGTGGTCTGGGGTCAATATGTATCTACTCAGCATATACCCTCTTCACTTTTATCTCTAGCTCTAATTATAGACAGTGATCTCTAATGTTTAGAATGAAGATATGGATTCTTAAACATCCAGTGAAAAATCATCAAGAGAAATCTTACCAAGTCGGGAAAAGATTATATACTCTAGAAAGATTTTTTTCTTTATTAAAGGGCAAAACACCAAGGAATTTTGGGGTAATCTTCTGTGAATCCTATTGTTCTGTTAATCAAATCAGTCATTCTGCTGATCCTGGAATTCTACTCTTGAGTTCTATGAAGAATTCATGCTACAAGGCCCCAAAGAGCAGGACCGATTTATTACAGTTTATAGAGAGGTAGATTTTGATTCATGCTAAGGAAGCACCTCTTAACAAATCTTCCTCCTCCCCACCCAAATTAAATAAGCTTTTTTAAGAGATGGAAAATTCCCCATCACTGGAAGACATGCCTAGAATAGTGCACATACAGGACATGCATAGTATAGATGGTCACTAGTCAAGGATGAGGTAGAGGGGGCTCATATTTTAGATAGGGAACTGGAAGAGGTACCCTCTGATATCCTACCCACCTCTAAGAATATGATTCCCTAACTATAGAAATCCTTCAGTCCAACCTAACTTGAAGTATCATTCAACAATGGCTAAATTAATTTTTGAAAAAGGCATCACTCGATTGATGTGTCATAAGAAGTACTCCTTGCATTTCTTCCTTTTCTGGTGGGGTTTTTGATTCTTACAACAATGAACAAGAATAGATTGGGGAGAACAAATAATATGAAGTCTTTTGTGCAGTTTGAGAAGTACTTTTCAAATTGACTAAGGGGCCAAGCGATTCCCTCATTCAGCAGAGTATTTTCTGAAGTGACATATGATATTTCATCCAAGAACAAGGTCCCATTATGATCTTGCAGACAAAGCACAGCCCTGGTTCCTTTTGTCTCCCCTGAAAGAAGCCAACCTAGTCAGCGGAGCCTGTACTTCTAATGTTCTATTTCTTTGACCTTTAAAATATTTGTGACTGAGCAGTTGGCCATTCTGCCCCTTTCCCAGAGGCCACTCATGCTGTAAACAGGAGGAAAAGTGGAATCACAGCCAATCTAATTATGGAATGCTGCAAAGGTCAAGGTAATGCCCTGTGCCATAGAATCGAAAACTCCTGATTTTTAAAAATGTTGAATGGTCAAGGAAGTAGAATTAGGAGCTATAGACCAGGTTCCTGGGGAAAGGGCTAGCTCAGAAATGGACCCCAAAGCTGAATTTCTTTCCTCTCAATTGTGTTAACCAGAAACTGGCTTAGAAAAGCAGCCTCAGTGTACTTGTAGCAACATGACTCAGCCGCTAGTCACGTCAATGAGAGGTAGGTATGGTGGAAAAATCATGAACTTAAAATCTGAGCTCTGCTCCCTGCTAACATTAGATGAGGCATTCAAACCCTCTGAGCCTCAGGATAAAGAATACATCCCTGACCTGCTTCTCACGGCTGTCCTGAAACTCAAATAGAATAATTGCTTTGATAGTCACATGATCCTTTTTTGTGGTGGATCCTGGAGCCCCCCTCCCATTCTATAAAAATTACAGATCCTACATGCTGCCTGTCTCATCTGTGAAAAGAGGGGGTTGGACTAAATGCTCGCTGAGGTTCCTTCCCCCTAGGTCTGTGATCTCTCCTATTGTATAATTCTCGTACATGTTTTCCCATAAATCCTCTTTGGGGGATCATGAAGAGGTAGTGTAGCACAGTGAAAAGTGCATGTTGTTTCTAAAGTTAGACAATCAAGGTTAAAATCTAACCTCTGACACTACCTTTGTGATCTTGGGTGACCTCCCTGACCCTCAGTTTCTCCTTATGTAAAATGAAGGGGTTGGACCGCATAGCTTTTGAGATTGATTATAGCTCTAAATATATGCTTTGTGTGACCACTTCCCCTCCTTATGTCTCACCTGCCTCCTCTGTAAAAATGAGGAGATTGGACTAGATGGTCTCTGAGGTCTATCCCAGCTTGAGATCTATAGGATCTATCAACACTTGAGTCATAGCCCTAGCTCTTTTAGTATTAAGGCTACTAATGTACCACTTGGGTTATCTGTTTTCTCTCATTTTCACTATGGAATTAACTCACTTCTTTTCGCAATCATACATCCTTTGATAATGTCTTGTATGCTACTTTGTGTTTAAGTCCTTGTTGATTAAATGCTGCAGCTTGCTTACGCCCACCACACATCTTTCTTTTGCCCTTTGGGTTATTTATAATTTTGATCCTTCCAAGATCATGGTGTTCCATGATTCACAACATTACTAGGAGAATATTGGTGTTAAAGAGATAGGCCTTTACAGCCATGAATAAAGTTGATCATTAAAAACAGTGAATAATCTCCCAAATAAGATTCAGTCTGTTCTCCTCATTTCTGAGCTCAGTTTATTGTTAATCTATAGATCCTGTCCAAGATAAGTATAGTGAAGGATTAATTATAGGCTGCCTGTCTAGTAGTATATTGAATCAACGCACATTTTTCATCCACTCTGTTTTTCTATTTTAGATGGTTATGTCAATCCCATTCACATTGATATGCATTTCAAAAAAGGTTTTGTAGTGTTTTGAGGCTCAATGCAATCACCATAATGCGAGCTTTGAATAGGAATCTAGTAAGGGCTTTGCTATCAGTAGAGGTTGCTTCTTTAGTTTGGATTTGACACAGGATATTATCCTTGAAAGTGGTGAACTTCATGCATATATCTCAAGAGAAAATGGAAAAGAAAGTGCTTAGCTCACCGTCAAGAACTTTAGAAATGTAAATGAGGACAGTCATCAAGGTCAAGTTCTAATCCAAAGGCCACATTGTGCTTTGGTAGTGGGAGTGTTGGCAGACAAAAACAGAATTTGTCAAATATAAATGATAAGTATATACATACATATATATACATACAATGATATGTATATACACACACACATATATATACATACATATATATGATATGTATATACATATCAGATAAGATGGACCCTTAGGGACATTTACACATAGAGAAAATCTGAGTCACCTGATTGACTGGTCTTCCAGTTGAATATTTAGATGATTTTCTTGAATTGGGTTTTGAAAGACCTTTTAAGCCATTTTATAATGTCCTTTAATTTCAGCAAATTACTTACAGTTCAAATGTAGCTCACATTCCCTCTTCTACAAAGTTTGGGAGGGTATGGATTTGTTGTTCTCTGCATAGGGCCTGCACCACAGTATATACTTAATAAATTTGTGGTTGATTAACAAACAGTGAGGATATGAAGGAAAAATAATAAATAGTTCCTGTCCTCAAAGAGTTTATATTTTACATGTACACAGATTAGTAAGTTATATATATATATGCACATATATGTATATAGTAAATGCAGATTAAGTTTGAGAACAGGGGTCAACACTAACAAGAGTATCAAAGCTTCCATTAGGAAGTAGCACTTTTGCTGAACCTTGAAGGGAACTAGGGATTCCGAGATTAGGGAATAAGAAGGGGAGAGCATTCCAGGTGTGGGAGGTGACCTGTGCAAATGTATAGAGATGTGACATGGAATATCATGTTTTGGGAATAGCAAGCAGACCAATTTGAATGGAGCATATGTGTGAAGGAGAGTAATACGTAATAATTCTGAGGAGGTAATTGGAAGTGAATTGTGAAGGTCTTTCGATGCCAAATACAGGAATTCTCGTTTGATCCTAGAGTCAAATAGGGTGGCATTGATGCTGTGTGGCTTTAGGAATATCAATTTGGCATCTATGTGAAGGGTGGGATGGAGAGTGAAAAGCCTGGAAGCAGAGGCACTAATTAGGAGATTAGTGGAGTAGTTCCACTGAGGAGTGAATGGAGGTGGCTATGGTGTGAGTGGGGAGAAAGGAAAGTCAGTCCTAAATGTGCATGGTAACTGAATGAATATTGGTGATGATGGAGACAGAAGTTTCATGGCTGATTCTGAGGTTGCAAACCTGGGTGTCTGTAAGGATAGTGGTGCTGTCAACAAAAATAAGGAATTTGAAAAGTGGGGAGACTTTAGGGGAGCAGAAAATGAGTTCTGTTTTTGAAATCTTTGAATGTGAGATGCCTGTGGGACATTCAGGTAAAAGTGTTTAGCAGGCTATTGGTAATATTCCTAGAGTTCAGGAGACAAATGAGGTCTGGATATAGATTTGGGAGCCTTCTGCATAGAGATGATAGTTGGACCCAAAAAAAGCTGATCTTCCTCAGCTTTTATGATTTTCCCCAATGCATGGAGTGGTATTGGACCTAAGTCCCATACTTTGTCCTGGCAAAAGCTTTGTGGAATGAAAGATGAGCTATGTTATGGCAACATGTCTCTAGTAGAACCATCATGAACTCCCTCTTCCTGCCCTGGTCGCTAGACTTTTTTTCTGAACCTGTTTGGCAACATCCATGATCGTAACCCTTCCCCATCCTTCCCCAATCCACTTTGGAGGTGTTGGTTGCAATCATAGTTTAAGACATGGACATTGTTCTACTATGTTTTCCTTCTTGTCTTCTACCATAGTGCTTTATTAGGTGCCACCAATTAAGCCACATAGCCTTCCCTTAAATGTGCCTAATAAAAAGATCTATTGCTTTCAGTGCTAACTAGCTAATCTAATTCTTTAGTGAAGCTTTCTTCTAAATCCTAACAGCATAATCCTTCACTGGTGGAATACCTAAAAAAAGAAACTGGTGGTAAAGGTGATACAATTTTAAAGACAGATTAGTTTTCAAAACATTCATTTCAGGTCAAGTGAGGTTATTAAGGAATGGAAAAATATTAGCATTAACAAAAATGCTAATCAACATGATGTCAGCAACATTCTACCCATATGCTGATAGTCTTGTCTCTATATAAGCCATATGAAAATGGATTAAGTGCAAGAGTATCCTTGATGAAAACATGAGTAGGAAACTGGCAGGCTTTTGCAGATGATTTTCTCTAGCAGATTGCATCTTCACAATTAATTACACAATGGATTAAAAGGTATAGTGAGTATAAGATACTATTAGATCTGGTATTTACTGATTACAAAAGAACATTTGACTTGAAGAAAATAAACAATTTTAGCTGTTCTTCTCTAACTGTGTACGTCCAACACATCTGTTGTACAGTAGAAGAGTGATGCTTAGACAGAGTTAGGTGGTGCACTGGCCTTGGAGTCAGAAGGACCTGAATTCAAATCCAGCTTTAGACACTTACTAGTTGTGTGATCCTGGGCAAGTTTCCTTCCAACCCCAGTTGCCTCCAAAAAACAAGAGGTATGCCCTATTGATGAAAAAGCCCTTCAGATGCTCCAATTTGTGCATTCTGATTGCATTGAGCTCAAGAATCCTACAGGACCTTGAGATATGCCGTGATTCAAGAGACTGACCTAATCATTCACACTGGCAAAATCAAAGGGGATGAAGAATGCTGATAGCTTATATTGCAACATGAAATTGGGTAAACCATCCATTATATTGGTCCAGTTATACTTCTATGTTGGGCAGACCTTTGAGACTGACAATGAACTGGGCCTAATACTGAATAAGAGAACAGGTTAGATTGTATTTGGCAATGTTTTAATAGCATGAAGTTACTCATTGACACCAAAGTCTATTCCCCTAGTGATACTACATGGCAGTGAATTATGGAACTTTGTGTTCTTCTAAGAATGACAATTTCATGTAACCTCAACAGCAAACAGAAATCAGAGAGTGGATGCAAGTAAGCAACAGTATGTCGCCAATGATAACATATTTTAAAAAAATATAAAAGATCCCATTCAGGACTTTTTTGATAAAGAAGGACACATTGCAAGGTCACATAGCAAGACCTAGACAGCCTGTGTTCTGCACTGGCTTCTAGGAAGTATTCAAAGAACAATAATGTCTGTAGTATATTAGAGGATATATGGAAGGGCGTGAGAAAGGGAGCATAGGTTGTGTTATGTACCAGCTGGAGAGTTATTGAAGTATGGAAAGAAATATCAATTTGCCCACATGGGATAAAATGCAAATCAGCTGCATAAGTATAGGGTGATGGGAGCACGGGCAGGCAAGAGTTCATAGTCATGCAAAAGTCCCAAAAAGGCCTAAGGGTTTTAGTGAATTGCAAACTCAATAGGAATCGTCATGGTTAGAGACACGCCTATTGGCAAATGGCAAGAGACAAAATCACTGGAGGCTTGGGTCCCTACAAAACAGAAATATTCTTCCCATTTTCATAAATCTCCCCAGTGGGATTTGGGCAGTAGCTCAGCGTTTCATTGTTCATCTAAAGCTTTTGTACAAAGCTGTTCAACAAGCAAGCCGTGAAAAGAATATTTTAATGTAGCTATTTGAAGAGACATGTCATTTGCCCTGTGCATAACGTCTAAAAGTGTGTGTGGGTATGTGTGTGTGTGTGTGTGTGTGTGTGTGTGTGTGTGTGTGTGTGTGTGAGAGAGAGAGAGAGAGAGAGAGAGAGAGAGAGAGAGAGAGAGAGAGAGAGAGGGGAGGGAGGACATTGATTTTTGGCACTAATAAAGATGGATTTTCCAGGCTTTATATTTTTCTCTTTTGTTTTAAATTGCTTATTTCCACTTCTCTTCTATAGTACATTTTGTTTTCTTTGATTTCATGCATGAACTCAGTGCCAAGGATTACTAGTACTTACTAAGACACTTAAATTGAGAGCTTAGAGCATAGAACATGGAATTTTAGAGCTGAAAAGGACCTTTGAAAATGAAGCATAGAATGATAAAGGCTGGGACAGGTATTAGAACATAGAACTGAACATGTCAAATCTGGAAAGGATCTTAGAACAGATAACATAGGGTAAAAGAGATAGGAGGGGGCATTAGACCATAGAGTGACAGACCTGGAATCAGTCATAAGCTGTCAGAGCTAGAGGGAGCTTTAGAACACAGCACAAGAAGTCAAAGTGGGAAGGAGACAGATCTCATCTAATCCAACCCTTTCGTTACTCATGAGAATATTACTAATTACCCCCACTGTTATTATTAGGTCCTTCCAACAATTAGTTTTCCATCAACCAGCAAGCATTTGTTACGTACCTATTATGGGTCAGGAACTGTGCTGAGCATGGGAAATACAAAACCAAAGGTGAAACAGTCCCTAACTTCAAAGAGCTTATAATGTCATTATTATATTGTCCAGTAGAAGAGTGATAAATTCATCTCATTTTCCTAGCTTTAGTGCTAAATTCTGATCACTTGATATGGGAGTGGAAATCACCACTTTGATGAAACCTCAAGTGTGAATTTTCTGCATATGTTAGTGTCATGGATTTGAGAACTGACTAAAATTGTGGAGTCTGTAGTTCAAAGAGAGAAACCTTCCCTCTCAGCCATGAGAGAGATTCATTGCTATCAACTTTTGTGATCTTTGAGCTGGAAAGTTGACTTGAGTCATGTTCAAGAGTTTGTACAGAGATACACGGCATCTGTGAGAGAAATGAAGGGGAAGCAGCAGAGGCCTCAAGAACTGAACAGGAGTAACAAGGGGACCAACCTCTCCAGCTCTGCCTAGGAAGGAGCTGAGCCAGAAAGAATCTGTAGCACAAGGGCAGCAGGGGAGAGGAGAGAGTAAAGGGAAAGCTGAACTATGGCAGAGAAGGGGGATACCAAAGTGGGGCCTGGACCCCTCCGGGCATCTGGGAGAAGAGGAATCAACTGAAGCTACCATTTGTACCTCTTTAAGGATCAATTGAAGTTCCAAGAAAAGGATTTTCTTTGGATATGGAAGCAAAAGTATTCTTCACATTTTCATAAATCTCCTCAGTGGGATTTGGGCTCTCCCTAACTTCCCCTCCCTGTGCCACTTCATTAACAGACACTGTAACATGCTCTGCTTACTTCTTCAATGAAACTTTTTCTGATTTCTTTCATTTTTGCCACAGTCACAAAGATGGCAGGGGCTAGCTAGACATAAACATCAATTTAACAGGTCAGAGAACCACCTAAATGATAGTAATCCCTAACTGGGGGCTCTAAGCTATTTTTATTCTCCTAATTTTTAGTTTAATATAAACTTTATAAAACAGCAGAGGAGGGGAACCACATCATCCTGAGGGACCATTATATTGCCCTTAGTGATGTATACATATAGGTATATGTATGTGTGTCTGTGTGTGTATATATGTGCATATGTGTGTGTCTGTATTTCCCTAGGAACTGTTCTTGATCATTCAATTGTTCAACAGAGGAGCAACTGAGGTAGTAAATTCCTGTGACTTATAGAATTACAGTGAAAAAGAATATAATAATCCTTAAAGTATTGAAATAAGGATTAAGTGTAGTCTGACCTCTGGGTTAAAAAAAACACACTTCACAAATTCAGGATGAGAAGGAAGGCAGGGGTAGACAGCTGTTCACATGAAAAATATCTGAGGGTTTTAGTGGACTGCAAGCTCCATATGAATCAGCAGTGGGAAATGGCAGCCAAGAGAAAGCAAGCTTGGGCTGGATTAAGAGGGGCCCTGTAGTCCAGGAGTAGGAAGGTGATAGCCCCTATGATAGCTCATATCCCGCCTGGAGTACTGGATTCAATTGTGGGCACCACATTTTAGGAGGGACATTGATAAGCAAGTAGAAGAAGGTGACCAAGATGGTTAGAGAACTAGAGGCCATGCCTTGTATCTTGGGTCTTCTTTTCTCTCCCAACACTTTCTCAGTGATCTCATAAGTTTCCCTGAGTTCAGATATCCTCTTTATGCAGATTACTCCCACATCTCTATATCCAGCCTTAGTCTTTCTTCCATATCACTAACTGCCTATTAGACATATCCCTCCAGATGGCCTGTCAACATCTCATACTCAATGAGTCCAAAACAAATTCCATTTTCCCCCCCCTAAATCCACCCTTTTCCAGACTTCCCTATTTCTGTTGAAGGCATCATTATTATTTTTCTAGTCGCCTAAGTTAACAACTTTGAAATCATCCTAGACTTTTCTCTCTCCCTAACCATTGCCCTGCCTCTCAGTGTATAAGAATTATTGATTGTACCTCCACGACATTTCCCATATCAATCCCCATTTTCTTCTCTTATATGACTGCCACCCAAATTTTGGCTAGCCTGTTCTTGATTAGACTATTGCACTAGCCATCTACTTGGCCTCAATCTTCAATCTATTCTGCACACAGTGGCCAAGGTGACATATCTAATATTCAGGTCTGACCATGTCTCTCCCACACTCAATAAACTCCAGTGACTCCTAATTGTCTATAAGAACAAATACCAATTGCTCACTTTGGCATTTCTATCTCCCTTTTCTGTGCCCCATCCCCATACCTGGCATATGCTGCCTGACTCCATTAAAAGTTGAGCTCACATGCCACCTTTTCCATAAGGCCCTTTCTGATGCCCTTGGCTTCTGGTACTCTTGCCCCACATTATCTGGCTTGCTGTCATGTATACACACACACACACACACACACACACACACACACACACATATATATGTATATGTATTTCTGTGGCACCCCCGGACTCCAGGACTTAGAGTGAAGCTGAGATAAATGCCTGAAAGGCAGGACAAAAAATCCTCAGTGTATTCCAATCTATGGATTTTCGGGACTATGCTTCTGGAAGGGAGCATCTTCCAAAGAGGAGAAGGGACAGCTGAAATCTTGCAAGAAGCAAAGAGTGAGCAGGACATGCTGCAGCAGAATATGTGACATCTTCTGAATAGCAACTGAGATGGAAGGAAGTCACAATGGCCAATCCCAACCACAGTCATTGTCTAAAAGAGAATGGAAGAGCGGCTACCCAGCATCATCTCCTACCAGGAGGGCAATGCTGAGAATACTAGCTGCATCTGTGGAAAATGCACAGAGCATGATGCAGAATGGCCATAGCTAGGCCTATTTATGAAGTATAAAGCTGGTGATTCTCCTTGTTCCCTGTCCCTTATCTTATTATGGCTCTCATACTGAGCCAATATATCGCCCATTTCTGTTCCTTTAAGTGTGCGTTCTCTTCCTGTATTTGGCTTGTGGTTGCAAAAGAAAATGGTTGCTCTAAGATATAGTTCATTGTGTGTATGAGTCCCTGGGGCACTAAATGCAGGTGAGAGGAAGGCTGCAGTTGGCCAAATGCACAGAGGAAGAGAAAGGTATGGAATTTCTGTTTAATCGCTGGGAATACCCATTGGGGGCTCAATCTGAACATATTTATGCATATTATTTTAGTTCTCCCAAAACATAGGCGAATAAATAAATCCTGACTGTCCTGAGTAATTTTTGTAGTGGTAGGAAGTTTGGTAAGTGATTGGGGAAATAAATGCTGTCAGAGGCAGTGGCCTCAGGCGTGTTTCCCTCCCAGTTTTTCTCCCCTAGCTCATTTAAAGAAGCCTATCCTTCCCAGGGGTAGAGTGAGTTAACTGAGTGAAGAGAAAGTCATGTCTTATACCCCACCCCCTTTCAAGAGCTGGGGAACAGGGGGAGAGGGAGAGAGGGGGGAAGATGAGAAGGGGGAAGAAATAGGAGAGCAGGAGAGCAGGAGAGAGAGAGAGAGAGAGAGAGAGAGAGAGAGAGAGAGAGAGAGAGAGAAACTAGCTTTCTTTCCTTAGACAAATATCTTCTATCTCAAATCCACTGTTCAATTTATGAAAATAATACATGTTATTTCCCCTGATATAATATAAGCTCCTTGAGAGCAAGGGCTGTCACGTTTTTGTCTTTGTAACCCTAACATCCCCATTCCCACGTTTAGGCACGTTCAGGCAAAAACAAATGTCAGTGTCCATAGATTTCCCATTCCTCAAATCAGTGGTGATAATGAACTAAGTAGGCTGGGAAATGGATCATTCATTCATCTTTGTCTCCTTCACATGAATGGGTCCACGCAGTGTTTGGTAGATAATAAGCAGTTAATAAATGCAGATTGATGCATCGTATTCAATCATCCGTATTTTACACATAGGGAAATGGAGGTTGAGAGATCCAAAGTCCTTTGCCCAAGCCTACACAGTTTGTAGGTGACAGAAGCTGGAATGTAACTTGGGTTTTCCGAGCCAACATCCAGGGTACATTCTACCACAGCCTGATGGAGTTAGGGAGAAGGTTCCATGCTATTTATCTGAACAGTCTGTAAGGAAATTTGGCTTACATACTAAAGAGAAAGAAGAACCAAAGAATTCCTGAGTGAAGCCTTCCTTTTCTAATTCATTCCCCAAAATGTCTGCATATACTTTCACTA
Source organism: Petaurus breviceps papuanus (assembly GCF_028583685.1). NCBI lineage: Eukaryota > Metazoa > Chordata > Mammalia > Diprotodontia > Petauridae > Petaurus > Petaurus breviceps. Next base: position 1,086,807 of record NW_027187369.1, on the reverse strand, counting down.
GGGAAGGAGGCTCAGGGTTGGGGGGAGGAGAGAGAGAAAATCTACTGAAACCGGGAAAAAATCAAATTATGAAAGTGCTCCCACAATGTTTTAGTGCCAGAAAAAAACGATGTTTTTCTCATGGGTTGTCATTCTTCATAATAAAGATAACAGGTCAAGATTATATAATACTTTACTAGGCTTTTCTACATATAATTTCTGTGAACAAATAAAGCTGGTATTATAACACTTTCAGATGGGGGAAACTGAGCCCCAGGGAAGAGACTTGGCCAAGGTGACATGGACTAAGTGAGAGAGCTGGGGATAGAGTCTAGGGCCCTCTTGATTCTACCACCCCAGCTACCTCTTTTGCATGCAAGTGTCCTTTTTTATCTACTTCTATCAGCCTTCGGAGGTCTACTGTGACTTTCAGCTGACATAATTCATCCTGCAGAACTTCATAATTATTCCAGGGGGGAATATTAGGAAGTAAGAAAGGTATTTTATTATGCAACCAAGTTGATCCTGGCAGCATAGCCAAACCCCTCCTAGCATCCCTAATTTGTTCCACTAGACATTTTGTCAGATAGAACCCACCTTACGTGGGGGGGGGGGGGCAGTTAGTTACATAGAAAGATTGTTATAAAAGGGGCAATTGGCAAAAAAAAAATCCCCAAAATGCATTGTAACAGGGTTTGCTTATTAATAATTAACAATGTGATTGCCAAACAATATTGGTCTGTCAATGATATATAGGCTGTACCTCTTTAATATACCATGTCCAATAAGTATTAAGCAAATGGCTTGCAGTACAGCACATCCCTCATCCAATCTTATGGTTCCACTCTGGAAGTATTCCATGGGCAACCTTTCCCCCTCTCTGGGCCTTGGCTTCTTCGTCTGAAAAATGAAGGCTTTGTATTAGATGGTCTCTAATGTTATTGGTAGCTATGAAATTTTATAATGACCCTCTCATGAAGTGCTTTGGGAAGAATGCATGGCATCTGAATGTGAAGTCTCCTGATCCCTGAGACTGAAGTGCCATAGGCAAGCTGGAAAATCTTAAAAAGTGCTGATATCAAGGATATATTCTTTACTGACCCTGTGACATGGATTTATCCTGGCTCAGTTCAGTCAGGTTTTCCCTGTACCCAAGATCTCTGGTAACACTGCTTGGTACACAAGATTCTCTCCCAAAGCCTACATAACACAAGGTGAACTCACCCACAGACATACAGTAAACATTACCCAGGAACATACAATTCTTGAAGCTGTGCCCAGGTCCTATTTAACTTTTTCTCTCTTCTTACATCAACACATAATGTTCTACCCCAGTGCCTTAAAGCTCACATCAAACATCAGTAGCAAAAACCCTGATTCTCTTTTCTTTAACTTCTTTAGACTGCAGCCACCCCCCACCTTAGTTGGAGAGAAACTCATACCTTCCTTTGTTATCAACCATACTCGATGCCTTCCTGCTCCCCCAGCTCAGCTGCCCTGCTTTTCATCATGTGCTAACAGCCCCTTGTTACATTGCATGCCCTATGTTCCCTAATGTATCTGAGCCAAGTTTTTCATCTTTTGCCCTCTTCTCAATAACAAGCCATCAGTCTGCAGATTGAGTAGCAGTCTCCCATTCCTATATGAGCAACTTCAGGGGAAAGTGAATGTCTCTGTCCATTGTCATTTCATTGCCAAATCAGGGGGAATAATGAATCTAGTTGGGAGATAGGTCATTCATCTTCTCTCTGTCTTCATTTTCTGTGTGAATTAATACATTATCCAAATGATATCTCAGTTAATTCTCGATGCCAACTTGGGTTTTTGTGGGGTTCCACTTAGGAACGAACGAATGAATTTCTATGGATGACATATTCTTTGAGCCCGCAGTACACAGGCAAGAGATTCATGTTTAATCCAATGTCATGGAACATATACTATATTTTAGTCTAGCAGATCTTTCTAATCAGATAGTCAATTATTTATCTAAAGAGAAAAAATCTTCAACTCTACTCTACCTTTACACTGTGACTTGAAATGATAAATATCTTTCATATAACTTTTTTGGCATTCACTTTATTAAATGTTTCTGTAATAGATTGGGTCTCTTGCTTCTCCAAAGGGCAAATTTTATATTTAAAGAAACAGGCAGAATATCTAGAAGAATCTATTTGACATGCACTTTTTGTGGTGTTTGATTATGGAAATTTTCTCAAGGGAGCTCAGGATGATGATGTTTTGGCTCACTGTATTTCTCTCTCCTTTGGGTTTTTTTTTTCATTTTCAGCAACAAATCAGAGAATTCCAGAAATTGAAAGGAACTGACCTCAGAGACCATATATCCCAGCCCCTGCTCCAATTCCAGTAAGTACAATTCTGGTTGACTGGGTTTAGAGAATGCAAGAACTTTGCCCTCTAGTAACTTATGATCAAAAGGTGAAGAAGGTACTATGCACAGATTCCAGATAGTTAAAAAGAGGACCCAGGCTAGGTTTACACATGCCAAAAATTAAAAAAAAAAGATTTTTTCCCCCACTCTGGGAAAACATTAACCAAATTAGTTGTTTGACACAATTGACCTATTGACTGAATTGACTTCTTAGGCATGTGTAGACATATTTATAAGACAAAGGTACATTAGGCAGTTCCACATTCAGAGGCAGCACCATGTATAGACTGGTGGAAAAAATGAGGCCTGAAGGTCAGATGACTTGGGGTCAAATCTCACTTCTTAAACTGTGGGTTGGGACCCCATATTAAGAAGTGTTGACCATAGAATAATTGAATTTTAGGATTGGAAGGACCTCAGTAGCTAACTTAGTCCTACTCACACCTGAAAAAGAATCCTTGCTACAGAAGACACGATTAGTGGGCATTCAGCCTTTACTTGTCTACTGCTTGTGTGCCCTTGGACAAATGCTTTCCTAAATCTGAGACCTGGTTTTCTCCTCTACCAAATGAGGAGGTTGGACCACTTCTATTTGTGACATGGTCTGATATTATGGGTATACAAGCAGTATATGTACACATCTTTCCATAGATTGTGGGAGGTTTGTACTGGGAGAAGTTTGGCAAAGAATGAGACCTTCAGTGAGGAGGTGAACTTGAAGTCATACATTCATTATTATAGTTGATGGATGACAAAATCCAGACTTTGTCTTGACTATACTTTAAGAAATGGACTATTCAGCAAAACATCTGGAAAGATGTGTATGTGTCTATGAGATCAGCATTCTCAGCTGTATTCCATTGTTTGCCTTCAAATGCTTTCTGTATGGTGTCTTTATGGGGAGCAAGGGAAGGGAATAAAGCAAAGAAGGGGCTGTCTTGGGAGTGACTCACTAACAGCCAATTGGAAGACTTTCCCTCAGCCCTCTCCTTGCACTCTAGGGACACATGTTTGGCTTCAAAAAATAGTATATAGGCCAGAGTCCATTCCAGCACTAAGTATCTCTCCAACTCCCTGCCACCTGTGTCCACCAGGGAAATTCCTCTTCTACACATTTGCTTTTTGTCACATACCTTCATCCAAGGCCAAAAGCCAAACTATTAACCAAGTACAAAATTACGTCCTTCCCCTTATCCAGAAACCCATGAATTATTTACTTTTTAAACACAACCAGCCAAAAGAAACAAGAGTGTCTTTGGACCTGTGGAAATCATTACCTTCACTGGCTCATTTCCAGGTGGATATATGATGGACTAGAAATCAGCAAACTCAGCTCATTAGTTCAAAAAACACACAAAATGTAGAAAACCAGCCCCACCCATAGAAGTTTAATATTGAAGACCAAGTTCTAAAGGTTCATGGGAGTAAAAGGTCAGGGAAAATTTAAATCTTATATTAGCAATTTTTTTCTGACTTCCCTATGGATCAAGAAAGACAGAGTTCAACTAAGTACCAGTTGAAAAGTAATTTCATGCCAAAATCCAAGGCCATGGAGAACAGAGCCTCTAAACTAAGGCATCTTTATACATTCATTTTTTTCTTCTTCTGTAACAATATCTTGGGCCAACAGGCTAAAACATTATAGTTTATGTCAATATGTGTTGTGGGAATTCCTGCTACAAATGCAGAACATAATCCAGAGAATTGCTCCAAACAGAAGGGTTGAGACCTGCCCATGGCCACCTAACTGATAAATGTCATCAGGATTTGCACGCAGATCTTCCTGACCTCAAGTACAGCACACTATTTACTATTTGGTGCTGCCTTGCTGTTCATATGACTTTTTAAAATGTCATTTAAAAGCTATCTAAATCATAAACAGATTACCAGGTTTACCACATATTTCACTCAACAAATATCTATTAAGTGCCTACCATGTACAAGATACTGTGCTGGTCATAGAGAATGACAGAAGTTTTACATGATTTAATCCCAACCCTGGATATATCACAGCCTCATAGACCCAGGGACACTGGGTATAAAAGTGAGCTTATATAGAGTTTGAATTTTGCCTGACTTTCTAATCCCATGAGGCTTCAGAACTTTATTCTAAATATTCAAGTTGAGCTGGTGAAGTTGGCTTTCTAAATTTTAGGCATGTTCAAAATAACGAGTTGTTTACCTAGTTCCAGTCCTTGATACTTCTATATGGATCTGAGAATCAATGAAGGAATTCATAAGGGTCCTGACCTAAAGGGTTTTTTGGTGCTACTTTTACATTAAAAAAGTAACTGGGGGATAAGATAAGGCAAAAGGAGGTAATTTTATTGCCATATGGTGCGATCTATAAGGTAAAATCATGAACAACTGTTTGGCATACTATGGCTCTCCCCTATGCCCAGGGTACTCTCCTTTCTCACCTCTGCCCCTTGGAAGCCCTGGTTTCATACACACTTCAGCTTAAGTTTTGCCATCTGTAGGAGGTCTTTCCTGGTGTTTCCCCTTCCCCTGCAAGCTGTTGGTGCCTTCCCCCAAGATTACCTTGCGTCTCCTTTGTGCTGTATGTACAATTTGTCTTTGAATCTCCTGTGCCTAGTACATAGGTGCTTAATGAACATTGTTCTATTAATCCATAAGTTCATTCAACAGCTACAAATGCTATGTGGGGAGGCTCAGGGAAAGGTTTTTACCAATCAGGGAGATGGAGAGAAATCAACATGTAGGAGTTGGAATTAGAACCAGTTACTAAGGAATCAGTAAAGATTTCAGTAGGCACAATGTCCAGAAGATAATTAAACTGTGTGTACTTTTTGACCCAGCAATATTACTGCTAGGTCTATACCTCAAAGAGATCAAAGAAAAAAGAAAAGGACCTATATGTACAAAAATATTTACAGCAACTCTTTTTATGGTGGCAAAGAATTAGAAACTAAGGGAATGTTCATTAACTAGGGAAGTGCAGAGCAAGTTATGGTATTTGAATGTGATGGAATACTATTGTGATGTAAGATATTAAGAAGGGGATGGTTCCATAAAGACTTGGGAAGACTTGTATGAACTGATGCAAAATGAAGTGAACGGAACTAGGAGAACAATACACACAGTAACAGCAATATTGTGCGATGAACAACTATGAAAAATTTAGTAACTCTGATAGATACAATAACCCACCATAGTTCCAAAGGATACAGCATGAAAAATGCTATCCACCCCCCAGATAGAGAACTGATGAACTTAGACTGCAAATGGAAGCATATTTTTTTCTTTCTTGCCTTTTCTCATTTTTGGAGGGGGGGAAAGGCAGGATAATTGGGTTTAAGTGACTTGCCCAAGATCACATAGCTAGTGTTAAGTGTCTGAGGCTGGATTTGAACTCAAGTCCTGGCTCCAGGGTGGATGTTCTATTCATTGTACCAGTTATCTGCCCATACTTTTCTCATTAAAAAACAGTTTTTGAGAACATGGCTAATATGGACATTCTTTCATGGATTCCTATTTCCAATGGGTTTTGCATTTCCTGCCTTCTCAATGGATTGGGGGAGTGAGAGAACTTGGGAATAAAAATACGATTTTGAAAAAAAGTTGAATCATATGTAAGAATTTTGGAAACTATCCTGGCATATCATTGATAGTTAGATAAAAAAGGAGTGTTTGAGGGGAAAAAAGAATTCAATAGGTGGAGTAGAAGTGATGGGGTGTAGGAGTGGGGGAGGTTCAGTCATTCTAGCCATAGAGAACAGTGGGAGCAAAAGCATGAAAGTTAAATACTTAGGATCTATTTGAAAAGAGGGTAGAGATGATAGGGGGAAAAAGAAAGTTATTTATTTTAGCTGGATTATATACTACACGAAGGGGAATCATAGTAGAGAATGTCGGAAAGGTTTATTGGTTCCAGATAATAGATTCTTGGAATGCCAGACAATAGGGAGGAATTTTTGAGCAGAGAAGTAGTATGGCATTCGAGGCAACCAATTTTCATTTCAGTATCCTGGTCTTCATGGCCTTGCACCTTGGTCTCATCTCCTGATGTTTATCCTTGGGCTCTTAGAAGGGAATTTGCTATGTTACTCATTACTGGCTCTCCAGACAATCACCATGAACTTTGGTGACCAATTAGTGCTTGCTTTATGAGGAGGCTAGGTATCTTAGGGAATAATAGGTTGAATCCTATCCCTTTAAATTCTGTGATGAATTGGGGCAGTTAGGCAGCGCACTAGATAGAATGATGGGCCTGCAGTTAGGAAGAGCCGAGTTCGAATGTGGCCTGAGACACTTACTAGCTATGTGACCTTGGGAAAGTTACTTAAACTTTACCCCAGTTTCCTCAACTGTGAGATACTTAAAAACTATGGTCCAGTACTTCAGTTGGGACTCTGCCACATGTCAAATCATGAAGCCCAAACCTAACTGTATGAGGGAAAAGTCTGCTTGAACATGATTAGTGTAAAACATGAATATATATTCTGGTCCTTAACACCAGTTTATACAGGGTTGCCCAGTCTGGTGGAGGGTACTAGAAACCAAAGATTGAAAAAGAAAAGGGAAGAGGTTTAGATCAAAGTAGGAGAAACTTAGATAAGAGAAAGAACTTTTTGACTTTCAACTTTTTGACCATTAGAATAGAAAGTCAAGGGAAGATGTAGGGTTTCTGTAATGTCTTGATCTCTGGAAAACTGGAATGTCTTATGCAATTTCTATATTTCACTTACATGATGACAATGAGTTGCATCTCTCAAGATCCCTCCCAGGTCAAAGGTTCTCACATTCCCTCTTGTTCCTTTTTCTGCTGTATTCTTTCCTAACTGCTTGTTGCCCAAGAGAGCTATTTGCACAGAAAGGATACGGGACATCTGTTTTCATATTCAGCATTCCTAACTACTGAAGCAACATGAAACATCATTTCATAGGATACTTGGTCACCTTGCACTAGTGTGTGTAGCAGAGGATGAAGAGATAGAGAAATTCTATGAATAACTTGATTAGATCCTCTGAAATAAGTCAACATATATCATCATACTCAGTGACTTCCAAGAAAAGACGGCTCGGGGGAAGATGGGAATAATATGGCTCAGGAATAAGAAAAAAATGTGCTAAAGGTTTGTAGAAAACTTAGAAATTTCATGTCTAAAAAAAGTCAGAAGGCAATGGATCTGACAAAGGACAAACAAAATAAAAAATTAAAGTGTACTACATCTTAACAGATAATGGGAACAAAAACCATTACCAATGTCAAAGTAATTTCTGTGTTATTTGTCTTGTTGTTGGTTCCATTGACTTGTTAGTAAAAATTTGAAAAACAAGAGATTAGAAGATATAGCTTGGAATTAAATACTTGCAAATTGGCCTTATTTGTGTTATCTATTGATTCTAAAAATAAAGGTAAATAGATAACAAAAAGACATCAGCATGCATGGACTAATTTTCCCATGGACACCATTTCCCAGCAAAGTTTAACTGATATAAAGCAATCATATGAGGATGTGGAAAGAACTTAGAAATCATCTCAGTCAGCAAACATTTTATCCCCCTGCCAAGCAGAAGGACATAACAGCCAAAATCTACACTAATCAGAATCTGCACTGTTTTGCAGAATCTTACAGAGCACTATAGTGGAAATTATGAGTAATATTACTTCATAAAACAATGAAGAGTGGTGATGGAAAATCAAGTCAGTAAAAAAAAGTCAGTGTTACCCACATTATTGCAAGAATATTTAAAGATGAACCTAGAAGGAGCAAAAACAGATTAAGATTAGAATTAATCTACTAGGGGCAGCTAGGTGGCACAGTGAACAGAGCACCGGCCCTGGAGTCAGGAGGACCTAGGTTCGGATCCGGCCTCAGACACTTAACACAAAAAATAGCCGTATGACCTTGGACAAGTCACAACCCCAATTGCCCTCCCAAAAAAAGCAAAAAAAAAGAATTATTCTACCAGAATTTATTTTGCTTCCAGTTTTATTTTTTCTTTTTCTCTTAATAAGCATTTGTTTTCTCTTCCTCTGCTCCCTCCATTAAAAAAACAAAACCAAAATGCTTGCAACAAATATGTATAGTCAACTGATACAAATTTTCCCTTTGATAATATCCAAAATAGTGTTCCTCTTTCTGCATATTTAGTTTATGATCTCTTTGTCAGATGAGAGGTAGCATTCTTCATCATATGTCCTGTAGAAGTATAGTTGGACATTGCCTTAATTGAAGTCCTTAAGTCCTTCAAAGTTGCTTATCTTTACAATATTGTTGTTATTGTATGTATAGTTTTGCAGGTTCTGCTCTTTTCATTCATACAAGTCTTCCCAGGTTTCTATGAGTCTCTTTCATTATTTATTAGAGCAAAACAGCATTCCATTATATTCATATCCCATACTTGGTTCAGGCATTCACCAGTTGATGGGCATTCTCTCAGTTCCCAATTCTTTGTCACCCCAAAAAGAGCTGCTATAAACACCTTATAGATATAAGATCTTTTCTTTGTACTTTGCTCTTTTTGATGTATGGGTCTAGTATTTGCTGGGCTAAAGACTCTGCATAGCTTAGTAAGTTTTGTGACATAGTTCCAATCTGCTTTACAGAACGGCTATAACAATTGACAGGTCTACCAATGGTGTATTAACAGGCCTATTTCCCCATAGCCCTTTCAACATTTGTCATTTTCCCTTTGTGCCACCTCAATCTAATGGTGTGAAGCACAATAGCAGATTTGCTTTAATTTGTACTTCTGGAATCATTAGTGATTTGGAGCACTTTTTCATATGGTGATGGATAGTTTTACCCTTGTAACTTGCTACAAATATTGTTTTTTTCCAGTAAACTATTTCCCTTCTAACCCTAGCTGTATTGGTTTTGTTTGTAAAAAAAATTTTAATTTTTAGATCCTCAAAATTGTTCATTTTATCTTCTTTTATCATTTCTCTCCTTTTTTTTGGTTCTGAATTATTCCCTGATCCATAAATCTGAAAGGTAATTTCTTTCTTACAACTTCTCATTTGTTATGATACTTCTTACCATGTTAAGGTAAGGTCAATTTATTTCTTTGTTTTCCAGTGTTGCTATAAGCAATGGGTGTTATGTTTTGCCCAAAGCTTTTCTGCATGTATTGATATAAGCATGGATAGTTTTCCTAATACTGAAGCAACTTTCTATTCCTAATAAAAGTCCAATATGGTCATAGTTTATAACCTTTTGATATGTTTCTGTAGCTACTTTGATAATGTTTTATTTATCATTTTCACAATATTTATTAGGGATATTGATGGGGGAGACATGCGGTCTCAAGGTCATATGTGGTCCTCTGGGTTCTTAAGTGTGACTCTTTGACTTAATCCAAACTTCACAGAACAAATCCCCTCAATAAAAGGATTTGTTTGTAAAACTTGGACTGGGTCAAAAGGCTGCACCCAAGGGTCCAGAAGGCCACATGTGGCTTTGAGGCCACAGGTTCCTTACCCCTGGCCTATGATCTTCTTTTTCTGCTTTGATTCTCTCTGCTTTAGTTATCAATAGCTAGATATCAAGACAAGATTTGTATCATAAAAAGAACTCCTTTCTAAAAAAAGGGAAGGATTCCTTCTTTGGCAAACAGTTTGAAATGGATTGTTCTTTGAATGATTAATATAATTTGCTTGCTAGTCCTTTTTTATTCCTTTTGGAGATCATTTATGGCTTATTTGATTTCTTTTTCTGAGACTGGGACATTTAAAGTCTTCATTTCTTGTTCTAAATATTCATTTCATTTAAATTGTCAGTTTTATTGGCACATAGTTGGGTAAAATAGTTAGTCAAAGGACATTTAGTATTGTTCACTATGTAGCAAGTACTTTCCTGAGCAATGGAGATCCAAAGAAAAGAAAGACAGTCCCTGCTCTCAGGGAGCTCATAGCCTAATGGGGAGGCCAATACACAAACATATCTGTTCAACCAAGCTATATACAGAACCAATTGGAAATAATCAACAAAGGGAAGGCATTGAAATTAAAACGAATTGGGGAAAGCTTCGTGTGGAAGGTGGAATTTTAGCTGAGACTTGAAGGAAGTCAGGCAATCCAGGAGAGAGATGAGGAGGGATAGCAATCCAGGCCTGGTAGAAAGCCAGTGAAAATGCACAGTCAAGAGATGGAGTGTCTTATGGGAGGAACATCAAAGACACAAGTGTCACTAGATTTAATGGTATGGGGGGAAGGGGAAAGCAGAGTAAATAAAGCCCAGAAAGGTAGGAGGAGACAGATCATGAAGGGCTCTGAATGCCAAAGAGAAGATTTTACATGTGATCCTGGACTTGATAGAGACATGAATGTTCAGACTTGTGTGTTTAGAAAATCACTATGAGCTGAGTGGAGGAGGATGGACTGGAGAGGGGAGAGGCTTGTGGTGGGGAGACCAACTAGCAGGATTTTGCAGTAGTCCAGGCACGAGGTAATGAGGACCTGTACAAATGTGGTAGCAGTGTCAGAGGAGAGAAGGGGGCATATAGGAAACATTACACTGGTGAAATTGGCAGGCCTTGGCTCAAGTTTGAATTTGGAGGGGACAGTGAAAGGGAGTGAAGGGTCAAACATGACATCTAGGTTGCAAGCTTGCATGACTGGGTACCATTTCAAGAGTACCATTTGACAGTAATAGGAGGTTTGGGATGAGGAAGCAGAGATTTTGGGAAGGGGGAAATAATGAGTTCAGCTTTGGACATTCAGAGCTTAAGCTATCTATGGGATATCCATGTTTATGCATCTAATAGGCAGTTGGAAGTATGAGATTAGAAGTCAGGAGAAACATTAGGGTCAGATAAGTACATTTGAGAATCATCACCATAAGGATTTTCATTAAATCCATGGGAGGTGATGAGAACACCAAGTGAAATAGTTTAGAAGGAGAAGAGAAGAGGGTCTAAGTCTAGGGAAAGCTCTGTGTCAGCTGGCACAACCTGGATGAAGATCCAGGGAAGGAGACTGAGAAGCAGCATTCAGATAAGTAGGGCTAGAACCAGAAGAGCATTATATCATGAAAATCTACAGAGAAAAGACAGAGTATCAGGGAGAAGATGGTGATCAGCAGTGTCAAAGTATACACAGAGGTCAAGAAGGATGAGTCTTGAGGAAAGGCCATTAGATTTGGCAACTAAGATATCACTGGTAACTTTGAGAGCAGTTTCAATTGGATGATGAGGTCAGAAGCCATGCTTTAAGTTAAGGGAGTTATGAAAGGAATCACAGGCACCTATTATAGATGCCCTTATGAAAGGGCTTAGGTATAGAAAGTAGGCAAAATTCAGGATGATAATTTGCAAGTATGGATAGATCAAATATGGATTTTTTGAAAATAGAGAGACATAGGCATGTCTGTAGGTAGTATGTTAGCAGCCATTAGGCTGGGAGAGAGTGAAGATACATGATAGAGTAGGGATGATAGAGGGGACAGTCTGCTAGAGTAGACTAGAACGAATGAGATGACTTGTGCAAGTAGAAGGCTTTGCCTTGTCAAGAGAAGGCCTGCTTCTTCATTTGAATTAGGGTTAAAGGAGGAGAAAGTGGCAGAAGCCAGATATCTGGGTGATGTGAGATGAGGAGTAGAGAAGAGGGAGCACTCTTCAAATGACCTTAAAATTTTTGGAAAGTATAAGCAGGTTTCTCAGCTGAGAGGTTTGGGGGAAGAGGAATCATTGGAGGTTTAAGAAATGAAAATTCAAAAGTTCGGATGAGCCCCTGTGGTGAATAGGATACTGAGTTACTTAGGGAGATGTAAAAAGATTGCCTAATAGCTGCGAGGGCCCAGTTGAGGTTATATAACATAAATCTGCAGTGTACCCAGTCAGCAGAGTTTCATGTATTTCTTTTTCCATTTTCATTAAGTAGCATGGATATAGGAATAAAGGAGAAAGTATTGGAGTGACCCCAGGCTAAGTCTTGGCAGGGAAAGACAAGAGATATGATATAGGGGCAAGAGCCTCCAGAGAAAGGGGAAAGAGGAAAGTGTAGAGTTGAACGGGTTCACCTAGGTTTCAACGTGAGGAAAAAAGGAAAGGATAGCTAGTGTATTGGTGATAGTCTGAGAGAATTGAGGGGTTGAGGGATTGAATGTTTTGTGGTGGATAAGGAATAGCGCTTGGTTTTGTAAGGTAGAGGGGGAGTTGGAATAATAACAGATTATGGTCAGATAAAGGAATGTCAGAATTCACCCCCAAGGAAGGGAAGCATTTATAAGTGATGGTAAGATTAAGGTCACGAACAATTTTGTGTGTAGCTGAGGTAGAGTAAGGGAGTAGGTCATGAGAAATAAGTAAGTTGAGGAACTGTGAGATTAGTGTTTGAGAGAGTTTCAGTTTGTACGTTCAGGTCCCATAGTTTGAGGGCAGGAGTTGAGAGAAAGACAATGAGTCAGGCACTGAGGAAAGAAGTGGAGTATCCTGGAGGTCAGAAGAAAACAGGTATCAGAAGTTTGATATCCATAGACATGAATTGAGTAAACCTCAAAGGCAGAGAAGTTGCCTAGTGATGGTGGATAGTAATGGGAGTATTCCAACTTCTCAACCTCACCCAGTGTGTTGGGGGAATGAATGAAGTGCAACCAGCTTTGGAAAGAGTCGCTGTGTCATCAGAAGGGACCCAGATCTCAGTGAGAGCCAGAAAATGGAAGGAGTATATTTAAAATGAAAGCAAATTTATAATTTTTTTATTCTTTCATTTGTTGTAAGTTCTGTTTCTTTTCTCCTTCCTGCCTGCCTACCTGCAATTTGATTTCCCTCTTTCTTTAAAACAATGAAATTAGGTGATAGCATTTCTCCCTCCCCCCCCCAAAAAAAAATCCAGTTTCTAGTTTTATTTATTAATTCAGTTTTTTTTGTTTGAATTTGGGTAACCTCTTACTTGATTTGCAGAATTTCTAATTTAGGATTTAATCAGTTTTTAAAAGATTTGTTCTATTTTTTCATTGTAGTTATATTCATTGATCTGCCCTTTTTCTCTTTTGTTGATGAAAGTGTTTAGCGATAGATAGATTTCCCCCCAAGTATTTCTTTGACTGTAATACATAACTTTTAGTATGTTGTCTCATTGTCACTACTATCTTTAATGCGATTGTCTATCATTTCCCTTATTTGTTCTTTAACTCACCAATTCTTTAGGATGAGGTTATTTAGTCTCTAATTTTTAGAATTTTAGAAAAGTTAGATTTTGGGGCAGCTAGGTGGTGCAGTGAGTAAAGCACTGGCCCTGGAATCGGGAGGACCTGAGTTCGGTTCCGGCCTGAGACACTTAACACCCACACAAAAATACTAACCGTGTAACCTTGGGCAAGTTACTTAACCCCAATTGCCCCCCAAAAGGCAAAAAAAAAGTTAGATTTGATCTCAGTAGATTACTGAAGAGAAACATAAAGGAGGGTAAATAGATGCCAGTATACATAAATCTCAACAGATAGATAACCTCACAAATTTAAAAAGCATAAATATCAGCCTTACCATGATGGGTATATATGTATATGTATATATATATATATATATATATGCATATGTATACATGTTTGCGTATATATTTAACAAAGGGCCAATAAAATGATTAAAAATTAATTTGAAACGAAAAAACAAACTAGATTTTTGTTATGACATTCCTAAGAGCTTTAATTTTGAGTTTTCCTTCAGGAGGTGACAATTGGATTGTATTTTCATTTTGCTTTTTGGATCTAATAAATCTAGGTGGTCTTCATTCTTAGTTAATATTTGAGAATTTTTTATAATGGCTTACAGGTACATCAGTGATTCTTAAATTATCTCTTCTTGATCTATTTCAGGTCAGCTGTTGTTGATAGTCACTACCTTAAATTCTTCTTTTATTTTTTTTTCAGTCTTTTGGCTGTGTTTTGATATTTTCTACTGACTAATGGAATCGTTTTTTAGTCTATTTTATTTTTGAATGAATGTTTTACTTGGGTAATGTTTTGTACCTCCTGAAATACACTGTTAATTCTCCTTCCAAGTCTTTCTTCTAAAGCTCTCATGTAGCTTCAGATTCCTTTCTTTATCATCCTCATTTCATTTATACCATGGATTCACCCAAGATGAGAAAATGTAGAAGGATGTTAGCAAGAGAGTACAAATCTCTGAGATCCCAGATCCAGTGTAATTGGAAAATGATCTATCATCTCTTAGAGAATAATTAAAGAATGAAATGATCTTCTCTAAGTTTTTTTTCAAAGAGGTTAAGCTTTTATCCCCATTAACAAAATCGCTGAATGTTCAGTCTGGAAAAGGCATTTAAAGTGATCTAGTTCAGAAGTGGATGATTTTAGAGAAAATGATCTTTATATCAAATATCTCAGATAAGGGCATGATTTTCAAAATATATAGAAAATGAACACAGATTTGAAAGAGCAAGAACTATTCCAAAATGGATATAGTCAAAGACTATAAGCAAACAGTTCTCAAAAAACTGCCAAACAATTAATAACCAGAGGAAAGATTGCTTCAAATCACCAATGAGAAAAATAGGAATCAAAACACCTCTGAGGTTCCTACTCACATCCAGAAAGTTGGCAAAGATGATAAATAATAGGAATAGTAGATTAGAGTGATTAGAGGGGTTGTGGAAAGGCATACTAATAAAGTGTCAGTGAAACTGAGAATTGGTCTAACAATTCTGGAAAGCAATTTAAGTTATGCTATGAAAGTCACTAAACGTCCATACCCTTTGACCCAGGAGACCAACGAGATCCCAGTGAAGTCAAAGAGAAGGAAAGGTCCATATACACCAAAATATTTGTTACTGCTTATTTTTTTCATAATAAAAACAAATGGAAAAGAGAGATAGCTAATAATTTTGGAATGATTGAACAAAGTATAAATATAGTGCAATAATACCACTCTGTAAGAAAAACAAATACAGGGGTGGCTAGGTGACGCAGTGAATAGAGCACCAGCCCTGGAGTCAGAAGGAACTGAGTTCAAATCTGGACTCAGACACTTAACACTTACTAGCCAAGTGGCCTTGGGCAAGTTACTTAACCCCAATTGCCTACCCCCCCTCCAAAAAGCAAAAAAAAACCCACAAATACAAAGAATACAGAGATATGTTTGGGAAGATATCTGTAGTACAGTTGAAAGAGTGGTGGATTTGGAATATGAGGACTTGGATTCATATCCCACCTTGATCACTTTACCTCTTTCTATCTTGGTTTCTCCATCTGTATAAAGAAAGGTTTAAACTAGATGACATCTAATTTCCATCCCAAGTCTAAATCTATGACCCTATTAATAATTACTGGAAAACAATATACACAATGACTATAATAAGGTAAATGGAAAGAAGAAAAACCAGAAATTTGAGGCTGTGTGATTATTATGATTAATAAAATAGATGAGAAAATATACTTTCTTCCCTTCTCTGTGTGTGAAGTCAGACACAGTTGATGTATAGTTTTCCTGAGCTGATTTATATTTTTCCTCTTCCTCCTTTTCTATCAGTATCATCATTGGTAGTAGAAGGTTAGTTTTGAGGGAGGGCTTCTTTGGTTAGTGGAGGAACAAGTGATATATTTGAAAATGCAGGTGACATGAAACAAATCAATGCCAATATAAATTTTTAAGAAACCTACTATATAGTCTAACCCCATTTTTATGGGTTGAGAAGTCTGGAAATTGCCACAGCTGCCAATGATTCACTTTCCTGAAGTCTGTTCTGACTGATCTGTGCCTCAGGCCTGGGCCACTGTAGCCCATGTGGGACTGTGCTCCACCTTGAGCCCTGTGTGATAGACCCTTCCTGTTGGCCAGCCAGACTACCTTTGGCGGAGGTTTGTTTCTCTGTCACTTTGTGGGTTCTGTAGCTCTAAAATTTGTTTAGAGTAATTTTTATAGGTATTGGAAGTGATTGGAACAGGAGCTCAAGCATGTTCCTGCTTTTACTCTGCCATCTTGGCTCTGCTCCTCTGTCCCCATCTTTTTAACTGAGGAAAAGTGAAGTGACATGCTCAAGCTAGTAAATGATAGGACTGCAATGAGAACCTCAGGCTTTCTAATTCTTAGTCCTATTTGTTTATTCCATCACTATTCCTTCCTTGTTCTCATTAAGAGTGTCTCTTCTAGTAGGCTCCATCCTTTTAAGATAATACACATTTTTCCAGCCTGGAGTATGGGCCAACTGTATAATTGAAAGGGAGTATGGTCATTCATGGGATCTACCAATACCTGACAAGGAACTGGGAACCATAATAGAGTTGCCATCATTTGATCTGTGAGGGTTTTGTCACAATTCTGGCTCCTCTTCCACTCTCACTCCTGCCCAATTAATTCTTTGCCTAGTACCCAAAATCCTAAACCACATAGCTGATCTTATAACTGCCCTTCTCAAAAACCTTCTGTGGCTCCCTTTCTCAAGTTGGCATTAAAACCCTTCACAACCTAATTCTTGCTTATCTTTCCAAATTTATTTCATGTTGCTCTTCTTCACAAAAATTCCAACCAAATTAGACTACTGGCTGTCCCCTGAACTTGGCATTTCATCACCTACCTCCATGCTTTTGCATGGATCATCCCCATGCCTGTAATTCACCAACCCCACACCACTTCCTAGAATTCCTTGCTTCCTTCAAGGCTCAACTCAGATGCTACATGCTACATATTTTTTTTTTTGCCATCCAAAGCCTCAACTTGCCAGTCCCATAGTTATTAGTGTTCTCTCTCTCCTGATATTACTTTGTATTTAATTATGTGCATATGTTGAATCTCTCCACTAAGCTATAATAATTCCAGTAGTTAGTATGGCACCTTGACATAGAAGATGCTTAATAAATGTTTGTTAAATTGAATTAAAGCCTGCAGATCATAGGATCACAAAATATTGAAGTTTGAAGTGTTTCTTATGTAGCCTGATGTCTTATATTGCATGTGGGAAAACTAGGTCCCAGAGAGTGAATGGTATTTTCTTGAGGTCACTCATCTAGTTAGTGATAAATGGAAAGGACAACAAAATGGATTAGGCAGGAGGTAATGACTTTCTATTTTGTTCATTATTTGATCAATATTGTTCAGTGAGAAAGAATAACTGGAAACAATCTGAGAATTTTCAGAAATCCAGTTCATGGATATCAAAAATATTGCACGACTATTTCTAAAGGTCTGATTAATTTATTTGTGATATTATGGTACAAATAAATGTTGCCCCCAATAATTGTTCTGATAGATTCAATTTTCTTTCGTGAATATTTTAACTGAGCATTTAATTTAAATCAGCTGGATGGTTATTACAGATTAAATGAGTCCCAGAAGAATAGAAGTAAATGTGGGAAATTGTGTTAGAATGAAATAGTTAGCTACACTATTACTGTACCTGGCTGAAACACCTAGAAATTTATAGGAGACAAAATTCAAGGAAAAAGCTATAAGTAAAATGCATGGCCTCATGTTTTATGCCCAAATGCAAAAATGCCCAAAGTTTAAATGACACACAAGAAGAACTAAGTTCCAACCCAAGGGTGTGAACTGACTACATAGATATTTCTAACACTTGGTGGGATGAAACCTATGATTGGTTCATGGCTCTGAATGGCTAGAAACTGCCAAAATCAGAGCAGATAATAACTTTTTAAAAATTATTTTTAAAAATTTTATTTAATTTTATTTTTATAGGCATGTATTATCTCTCTCTCCCCCTGACCCCCCCAACCCTCACAATAAATGTACATAGTCAAACAAAATGAATTCACACATTGTCCATATCAAAATATGCTTGTCTCATTGTGGATTTTAAGTCTGTCACCTGTCAGGTGGGTGGTGTGATTCATCTTCAGTCCTTTGGACTAGTTAATTACTCAGAGTTGTGCCTTAGGGTTCTAAACTCGTTAAAAGTTGTTTTTCTCTACTTTGTTGTCATTGTATAAAGTAAATTGCCCTATTTTGATTAACATAACTCTGTACCACATTGTAGAGGTCTTCCCAGTATCCTCTGAAGCTGTCCACTTCATTGTTTTATATGTCATAATAAAATTACATTACATTCACAAACTAGTTTGTTTAGCCATGCTCCAATAGAACAAAGCTAACCACAGGCCCTCTGTCTTAAAGATATTAGGGTTCTGAGAAGACATTTATTTCCTATCTCATTATCAGCATGTAAACAATTCATCCCTATATTCATCCCCACTTTAACTGAAACAAAGATGTATACTTTTTTTTGGCCCCGGCATTTCTGTTTCATAATGTCTACTCAATTCTTGCTTTTTCATCAGGGATGCTTATAAATACTTTATTTCCTTAAAGGTTTATTTTCCCTTTACAGGACTATATAATTAGTTTTGCTGTTTCAGTTTTTCTTGCTTACAAATCTTTATATTTTCCTTTTTGGAATATTGGTTTCCAAACTCTCCTCTCATTTAAATTGCAGCTGTTAAATCTTGTGTGATCCTCCTTTGCAATTGAACATATCTTTTTTGGCTATTTGTAGTTTCTTCCTTTGATAAGGAAACTGGATTTTCACTATGATGTTCCTGGGAGTTTGTATTTTTTTTTCAGGAATTGGTTGGTGGATTCTATTTATACTTTGTCCTCTAGTTCTATGAATTCTTGCCAGTTTACATTTATAATATCTTGAAACCTTTCTTGAGGAAGGATCCAGGCCTACTATCCTTCACACTCTTACTGGCTCTCTTCTCAATCCTTCTGGTTCCCTTCTCACTCTAGAAAATCTTTCCACCCTGCTTCCCACTTCTATGGTTGGTGAGTTCTTTCCAGAACCTTCATTTTGAGGAAGAACCCAGGCCAGGCATCCTTCATTCCTCTCCTAGTTCTACTTCTGACTCTCCAGAATTTGCCACCGTGTTCCCACATAGGTACCTTTTCTCTCCCTCAACTTGATTATCAGCTCCCATTGATGTGTTGTCTTTCCCAATTAATAATAGCTAACATTTACATAGCACTTTCTAATTGAAAATCTTCTGTTTGACCCATTCAGATTTTTAGGGTACTCAGTTTTTGGGTGAGGTTTTCTACAGTCTATACTAAGGTGACATTTTTTCTTGCCATTTTCCTCTCACTAACTTTTTCATTGTGTATCTCATTTCCTATATTCCAGGTCCTCTTGTAGTCTTTGTGGCCAAAATATATTTTCCCCAAGGTTTTATTCAGACTCATGAAGTCACTCTCTTCATCTGGGTTTTACCCCAGGGTCTCCTAGTCCAAAGTATTTGTCACAGCATTCAGTGTTTTCCTTGTTTTTTTTTTCATTGCTGTAGGCTGATTGTCTAGGTTGAACAGTCTGTGTTTGGGTCAGCCTCAATTCCTGTACTTTGAATTGGATGAGCAGAGTGTACCTAGTCCTGAGTATGGTTGTGAAGGTTAAACCCTCCTTCAAGGGACTCTGAAGTTGGATTCTGCCTGGGCCTCCTTCTTGTTACACAACTCCTGGGCTACCACATCCAACCCTCATTAGGCTTTGCTGAAGGCCTTTTCCCCCTGCTTCTGGGCTCTTAGCCTGCTGTGGTTGCTGAATGCTGGCTGGACACGTGAAGGGGCTTCAGGGATCACACCGTTCCTTCAAGATTTGCCTGGGATGATTCATGTGCAGCGTCCTACTGCCACTAGGTTCGGTGTGAGAGGTGGGGCCACTGAACTCCAGCCTATGCTGAAATGCTTCAGTTGTCCAGAGGCTACTGTACTTTTAACCAACTGTGATTTGTCTATTTTAGGGCTCCAGCAGGACTGTGGAGGTCCCTCTGATTCCAGGTTGGGAAAAGTCTACAGGTGATTCTCCTTATTTCACCACTTAATGGTGTGTTTTATAGATTTTATTAAGATGCCTTTGTGGAATCACTTGACTTGCCTTAGTGATAACTTCAGAGGAATCAACAAGGGTGAATTATTTTATGGATCTGATTCTCCCAGATAGTTGGGAAATGGTTCCTGGTATGGAAATTATGAGGACCTCAGGGGAAAGTGACCACTCTGTCCTAGAGTTTATGTTAGAGAAGGAGAAAAAATTGGCTATAATTTGACATACACTCTAGATTTTGGGAAAGAAGATTTCAGTAGGTTCAGAGCAAAGATGGATAGGATGCCATGCCAATGTTTCAGGGAAAGTTGACCCAGGAGGGATAGTATGTTCTCCAGAATTAAATTCTAGAAACACAAAGGGAAACAATTCCAATGAGGAGGGGGAAATGTAATATGTCTATAGAGTCTAATATAGAGGCACAAGGAACTCAACAATTTAGATTTTTAAAAGAAATGAACATAAGATGGAAGCAAGGTCAGGTAGTAGTAGATGAATATAAAAGCACAATACCACCCTGTAAAAATAGCATTTGAAGTGCTAAATCATGGAATGAGTTGAGGTTGGCAAGGGAAGTTAATGATAATAAAAAAAGGTTATTTTAATTATCTTGGGAGAAAAAAGTGTAAGTAAGACCTTTCCTTGAGGTGGGCAGGATGGTGGTAACTAGCAACAAGGAGATGGCAGAACTGCTTGATTTTCACTTTGTTTCTCTTTTCTCTACAAAGGAGGATTATCTTTACACTTGAAATGACAATAAAAATGACTAACAGGCAATTGATATCCAAAATAACTAAGGAAAAATAGAGAGCATTGATGAATTCCAGTTATTTGGCCCAGATGAACTACATCCTCTGGTCCTAAAAGAGCTAGCAGTTATGTTTTCTGAGCTACTGTAAGTAATATTTAAGGGTTTATGAAAAATAGTAAAAATATCAAATATTGGAAAAGGGTAAATATTGACTCAATTTTCATAAAGGGGAAGAGAATGGAGTGTTCTAGCTATAGGCCAGTAAACTTGACATCAATTTCTTGGAAAAATTCTAGAAAGAGTTATTAAAGAGATGGTTGGCAAACATCTAGAAAGGGAAGGAGTAATTACAACAAGGCAGCATGGCTTCATCAAGAACAACTCATGTCAGGCTAGCCTTATTTCTTCTTTTAACAGGATTGCCAAAAGAGTAGATAAGGGAAATGTTGTGGATATAGTTTACCTGGATTTTAGTAATGCTTTTGATAAAGTACCTCATGCCATTCTTATGTTGAAGGTGGAGAAAGTAGACTAGATGATAATCCAGTCATATGGATTCAGAACTGGTCAGATGACTGGGTTCAAAAACTAGTTGTCAATAAATGGTTCAACGTCAACATGGCAAGATATCTTTAGTGGAGCGCCTCAGGGATCTTTGCCCTTAGGTGGTTTAATTTTTTTTAATCAATGACTTGGATAAAGACATAGATGGCATGTTCATAAAATTTGCTAGGAAGGATACCCGCCATATTGGATCATGGGTTCTGAGAGAATATTGACAGCCTAGAGCATTAGGCTAAATGTAATAAATTAAAATTCAAGAGGGGAAAATGTAAAGTGTTCAGTTTGGGTACAAAAAATCCAACTACACAAATAAAAGAAAGGGAAGGTATGGATAGATAGCAGTTATTCTGCATAGGATGGGGGTGGGTAGATTAGTGAATTGGAACCAGCAGTGTAATGTGTCAGCCAAAAAAAGGTGAATGTAACCTTGAATTGCATTAGGATATAGTCCCACTTCCTTTGCCCTTGTCAGACCTCATCTGGAGGTTTGTGTTCAATTGTGGGTGTCATAGTTTAAGGAAGGACATTGATAGCTAGAGTGTGTCAAGATGAGGGCAAAAATAGAATGGCAAAAGCCAATGAATTCATGACATGTGAAAATCAGGTGAAAGAATTGTGCATGTTTAGCCTGGAGAAGAGAAGACTCAAAGGGAATATGGGAGTTTTCTTTAGGTATTTGAAGGGATGCCATGTCAGAATTAGATTTGTTCTGTTTGCCCCCAAAGGAAAGAAACAGGTGCAATGGGCCAAAGTTACAAAGACACACATTTAGGTTTGATGTCATGAGAAACTTCCTAACAATTTGAGCAGTCCAAATGTAGAATGAGGTACCTCAGGAGGTGATGGGTTCTTCCTTCTTAGAGGTTTTCAAGAAGAAGCTGAATAACCACTTGCTGGGTATGTTATTATAGGAATCTTTTGTACATAGGCTGAACTAGATGTTCTCTGAGGTCTTTTCCAACTTGGAAATTCTGTAATTCTGTGACTCTAACAAAAAGATTCATAGCAGGCACCTTTCAGAAAGTTGGACAGCAACTTTCCAATGGCAGCTGGCTCTGTTCCCCTTGGTTCACCCATTCTATCTCAAAAGTAGCCACTAATATGATAAATACTTTCTTCTACCACAAATATTATGTCACAGTAGGGAATGGGGGGGGTGCTTTTCCCTCCAAAATGGTCAGTGGGAGCTTTGATCTGATATTCATCAATAATTAAGATAACTAGTTCTTTTTTCTCTCCAAGAAGATAAGACAGCCTAACTTCTTTTTTTTCACTTCCTTACTTTAGTAATTCAGTATGAATTAGGCCCTGATGCCTGTAGCTTACCAATTTTTAAAGATGTAAATCGACAATTCAATTCCAAGTGATGAATAATATTTATTGCAGAGCCAACTTCATACTTTAAATAAAGCTTGAAAAGTGTTTCAGGATAATGGGCTTAGGATAGAACCATGGTAAGTTATTTGAGTATGCAAGCCTCCTCATCTGCACTTATTCCAAGAGGTTTACTCAATTTGAATGAGAAAGCAGACTTCTTTTTTTTTTCTTTTCAAAGTGAGACATGCCAGTCAGCTGTCCCAGGTGACAGCTCAAGGATGTGGATGCCTTCAAATACAGGATCTCAACCTGAGGCCATTATAGAAGGCCTTGTGTGATTCTAGCCATAAACAAAATGAATCCTGGGATGCTGCGCAGTTTCTAAATGAGTAATAGACCAAGCTGAGGAAGTATTTAATTTTGCCATCTAGAATCCTGTGGGGAAGGACAAACGTGACTGCAGCTGCCATTTCCTGAACACAGACCCGCCTACACAAATTAGGGAATCACTGAGATTTATGGAAGGTGACATTTTTTTTATGAGGGGCCATTTTGGGATGTTTCTGTGCTGAATAATTCAATTTTCTAGTCTCACTTAATCCTAGTCTTTCATTTAGATCTGCAGTGTTGGGTCTGGTTTAGAAAAGGTTTTTCTTGTAACATAATTATCACCAGTCACTAGAACTAACCAGCTCTAACAGACTTGACTTCATCATTTGTGAAGGCTTTGCAGTTAAAGCCCTATGCTTATTATTGATAAATCAGTCAATCAACGAACATTATTAAGTGCCTTCTATGTGCCAATAGTCCTAGGCCCTGGGAATACAAAGAATGAAATAATCCCTCCCTCCAAGGAATTTATAATCTAATGGCAGAGATAGCAAGTGCCTAAATAATTATATGAGAGACACTGTGGAGAGGAAGTGCACTGGCTTTGCTGTCAAAAGATCAGAACTCCAACCAGCCTCTATCTTACTACCTGTGTGACCCTGAGCAAGTCATTTAATCTCTTCAAGTCTGTCTTCCCATCTATAATGTAAGAGAGTTAGACTAGATGGCCTCTAAAATATGTTGCAGCCTTTATTATCCTATGAAAATCAGCAATAAAAATGAAGTAGTTAAATACAAAAAAATACAAAATAGGGAGGGTGGGAATGAGGAATTAGGGGTATTAGGAAGGGCTCTATGTACAGAGTTGTGCTCGATCTGCTGCCTCAGTTACTCAGCAAGTTTAAGTGCATACTCTGTGCCAAGCAGTGGCTAGACCAAGATGAATGGGGTCATCTTCATGGAGAAACAGGCCTATTTTTTCAAATGGCTCCATTGTTTGGTTTCTTCAATTTATCCAAAGTCAAAGGTGCCATAACAAAGAGACTGAGGGCTGACACTTGAGTTGGTTTGGCAGGTATGCACTGAGAATCAGAGCACCTGGCCTCTGATCATAACCCTGCCATGGATTTATTCCATGACCATCAGCACATTCCCTTCTCTCCAGGTCTCAGTTTCCTTCTCTGTAATAATTTCTGACTCTATGTGAATGTGAGGGCACCACATGCAGGGTACTTGGGTGGCAGAACATTAGCAGGGGGAACATTTCTATGTTTCAGCATAATAATAATAGCAACTATGTGATGAGTAATAGATGCCACTACTCCAAAAATATATACTGAGACTTTGGTACAGGGGAAAAAAGGACAGATCTGATTTTACCGAAAATGCCAGAGTGGGTGCAATTTGGAGAGACAAAGGGTGAAAAAACTGGAATCCATCCTTCCAAATAGGGTAAACTCTAGCTTAGAATGAGTGTTTCTCTCCTAGGCCTTTCATTGGGCAAATACCTAAGGACAAAACCTGCCCTTCTGTGTATAGACACAAGCAGGCTTCCAGAGGATTTGAGCTCCAGGGCAGCCCATTTAGGACCTTGACATTCACCCTCCAAATTTGGGAAAGAAGTTGATCAGTCACCGAAATGCAGTGACCAAGGCCAAGGAGAAGTCATGTGGTCTGTTGATATGAACTAGAGACATCATGGATAGGTCAAACTGAGTTTCTGAAGCACTGGGGGAGAGGTAGTTGAAACATTAGGGATGAGTAAGTAGACAAAGCAAAGCAAAGGATGTTAAGACACAAAGGCCATGACAAGTATGAGAGAGAAAAGGAGAAAGGTGACAATTAGAGTCTGAGTTGGAGAAATGGAAATTTAGATGGTATATACTGTTGAGATGAGTTATTAAAGGCAAGGTGTATTGGTTAGTGGTCAACTTTGCACACATGCATGGGAACTACCACCGATGATTTCAGTGTCTGAAATGGAACACAAAATAAAAGTCCAAGGTCTTGACACTTGTATGGACCTGGGTAAATCTATTTATTATCCCAAGTCTCAGTTTTCTCATCTGGAAATAGAGGTTTGTAGTATATGATCTCTAAATTCTCTTCAAGCTTCAACATTCTTAGTTCTAAGATGCCTCCAAGATCCAGCATGTGCTTCTCCATGTTCTAATCTAAGATCTTTCCCAGCTCAGCCATAATTCTAGGGTCTCTCTCTGCTCTGACATCCTATCTCTTCTCTTCTGAAGTCCTTTTCTTCTTTCTGTTTTAAGTGACATTTGCCATTCTCTGCTCTTTTGAGGCTCTTTAGAGTTCTATAATTCTCTGTTCTAAGGTCTCTCCCAACTCTGACTTTCTATGTTCTAAGATCAGAGCCCTAGCTCTGATAGTTTATGTTCTAAAGTTCCTCTGTGTTCTAACGGTCTGTGTTCTATGATCCCTCTCAATCTGACAGTCTGTATTCTAAGATTCTTTCCAGTTACGACATTCTGTGTTCTAGGGTGTCTCAAAATTCTGACATTCTCTGTTCTATAGTTGATCCCATGTTCTATCTTTTCTCTTCCAGGACTTTTTCCTGCTCTGACATTCTATGCCCTCATGGCTTTCCAGATTCTGACATGCCATGATCTTTTACTGCTCATAGAAGACCACTATAATACAATTTTCAATGTAGCTTTGTTTCTCTTGGCTGTGAGTTTGGAGACATATGTTTTACCTCAGACTGTGCATTCCCTAATATGGAAAGTTGTTCTAACTGCTACAAAAATGTGAACTATTGGCCTTAGATGGAAGAGCTGAGCCAGATTCATTTCCAGGGAGTTGAGCCCTCAATACTTGAAATGTAAGACAAAATTGAGTGAGATGGAAAACTTCCCTGACCTCCAGAAGTCCCATGCCAAGGAGAGAAACACTGCTTGTGCGGCAGTGATGCTGTTATGTGGGCGGAGAGCTCAAAGCAGGGACAACGTGAATTTAATTGCTTGCTACCAGTGCTTATGACCACAGTAGCATTGTCCTAGACTAGAAAAATCAGTTACTTTTGTCTCCTCTTTGCACTTAACTCTGACTGTGTCTAATATATAACTGGTTTAACCACTGAGCTGACCAATTACAGGAATGTGGAAATATCAACCTAGAGCTGAAAGAGGCCAGCTAGTTCAAACCTCCCTGTCCCCATTTTTCATGTGGTAAAACTGAGTCTTAAGGAGGTAGTGATTTCACAAAATCACATAAGTAATAAATATCATACTTGGATTTAAATCCAAGTCCTCTGATTCTTGAGGGTACCACCATCCTCCCAGTTTATAATCTAGGTATTATCCTTGACTCCTCACTCTTTCACACTTTGTCATAGACAATCAATTACTAAGGCCTGTCGATTTTACCTTTGTAACATCTCTCACTTATGCCCACTCTTTTCCTCTGACAGTGCCACCATCCTGGAGTATACTTTCATCACTCATTCCTGGACTATTTGAAATGGCCTGATGATTGGTCTCTCTGCCTCAAGTCTATTCCTAATAAAGTCTATCCTCCATTCAGCTGCCCAAATGATCTTTCTCAAGTACAGGTCTGACCATATCACTCTACCACCTCCCAATCCCCTGATACTCCATGATGAAATATAAAATCTTTGGTATTAAAAGCTTTTCCTAACCTGTTCCTCCCAGTTCCAGTCCATTTATACCCTTCAAAATTCAATGACACTGGCTTCTTTGCTACTCTTTATATGATTCACTCCGTGTCTTTTTTTGCCTTTTGGAGGGCAATTGGGGTTAAGTAGCTTGCCTAAGGTTACAAGGCTGGTTTTTTGTGTGGGTGTTGATTGTCTGAGGCCGGAACTGAACTCAGGTCCTCCTGACTCCGGGGCCGGCGCTCTACTCACTGCACTACCTAGCTGTCCTGAGTCACTTCATCTCTTAACTTGGGACTTTTGCCTGTCCCCCATACCTGGAATGCTCTCCCTCTTCATCTCTGCCTCATGGCTTCCTCCAAGTTCCAGCTAAAGTCCTACCTTCTACAAGAAGCCTTCTTCAATCGCCTTTAATTCTAGTGCCTTCCCTCTGTTGACTATTTTCATTTTATCCTGTATAATTTCTTTGTACATAGTTTTTTTACATGTTGTCTCCTCCATTATAATGTGAGGTCCTTTAAAACAGGGACTGTCTTTTGCCTTTCTTCTTATCACCATTACTTAGCACTGTGCCCGGCACATAGGAGGAACTTAATAAACAATTTTTGACTGACCATAAAATCTCCATACAGTCAAGAAGTCATTCAGCTTTGTGCCTAATACTCTATGGTGCCCAAATGACCAGTCAATTCAGTCCCATTTAGGTGTGTAGCAGGTGGCTTAGTAATGACTTATCTGTGCAGTGCTTTTCTCAATAAGGCTTCTGGGAGGTAGGCATGTAGGCATTATCATCTTTATTTTATTATCATTATCATTTTATTATTTATTACTATATTGTAGTGCTTATTATTATAAATATTATCATATTTCATTTTATTATTTATTCCCATTTTACCAGATAAGCTAGCTTAGACTTAAAAAGATTAAATAATTTGCCCACAGTCACATGGCTAGGTGGTTTTAGATGCAGGATTTAAACACAGCTCTTTCCTGGTTCCATGTTCATGTAATCTTTTCATGTCACTTCATTCACACAAACTAGATGAAAGAACCCTTTAAACAAAGAACATAGACTCTCAGATCTGGGAGGAAGAGCCATAGAATATACAATGTTAACATTGTGAACATGGGTTCTTAAACTAGGGTCCATTAAAAAATTTTTTGATAACTATTTCAGTATAACTGATTTCTTTGGTAATACTTTGTATTTGATTTTTTCTTTTTGCTTTCAAAATTGTTATTCTGAGGTGGTATCAATAGACTTCATTAGATTGTCAAAGGGATCCAGGACACAAAAAGATTATGAAAATCTGGTCTAAAAATACTATGTGGATCAGTCTTGAGAAATTAACCCTCACAACTAGAAGCACAAAAAAACAAGTTTAGGTTTGATATTAGGGGAACCTTCCTAACTATTAGAGTTATCCTGATGTAGAATGGGCTGCTTCAAGAGGTAATAAGTTCCTCATTAGCTTGATGGGTTGGAGGGGGTACATCATGGTTTGCATTTGTCTTTTTCTGATTGTCATTGATAGCAAACATTTTTCAGGTAGTTGTTGATAGTTTATATTTCTTCTTTTAAAATAGTTCGTAAGGGGCAGAGTTAAGATGTCAGAATATAGGCTGGGACCCAACTGAACTCTCTCAACATTTCCTTCCAAACAACCTTAAAATAATGCCTCAAGTAAAATTTTAGAGAGGCAGAACCCACAAAAAGTTAGAGAGGGACATTTATCAAGCCAAAGACAGCTTAGGATGTCAACAGGAGAGGTCTGTAACACTGAGAGGTGTTTCTGCATTTCCCTGAGGCTACACTGAAGCACATGGTGGTCTAGCCACTGGAGGTTGCTTGTTTGCCCAGGGCTGTGCTGAAGCATGTGTGGTTCTAGGAGCTGGAGTCTGCCTGTTCCCCTGGCTATGTGCATGGGAGGTCCTAAGGTTAGCACTTGCCTGCTACACCACCCTGGGGCTTGGGATCTGCCACTACTTTGCTGAGGTGGAGCCTGCTGCTGGCTTGCTAGGATGCTTCCTGTCCTGGGGTCTGCTCCCCTTTTGCCCAAGTGAGGCAGACCTTTCCTGCAGATCTTCCCAGTTTCTTGGTCTCAAAACTTGTTTCAGTCCATCTTTTTTTCTGGTACCGCTGTTCTAGGATTTGTTTTGGTGCGCCCTTTCATGGTTGTTCAGAGATGAATATGGGAGAGTTATGGCAATTTACTGCTTATTCTACCATCTTGGCTCTTGGAACTCTTGCAACATGCTAATTTAAAACAATGTTTTGCAATAAAAATGCTTTCCGATCCCCCCCCCCAGTAGTTCTCATTGAATAAAGAGTCCCTTCCACAGTAGCATGAGATCTTGGGCTTTTAAAAATAAGCTTTTTGGAACATTTATTCCAGGTATTATTTATCTAGGCTATTTTGCTACTTTACTTTTTTATGGTTTTTATCCAATACCATCTAGTTTTGATAATTACTGCTTTGTAGTAGATTCTGAGGTTCAATAGTGTGATCCTTCCCTCCCTCTCTTCTTACTTTAAAAAAATTATAACCTTTATATTTTAAAATTTTTATTTTTCTAAATTAATTTTTTTATTATTTTGTCTAATTCTATAAAGTATCTCTGTGGTAATTCTATTGGAATGAAACT
Source organism: Petaurus breviceps papuanus (assembly GCF_028583685.1). Classification (NCBI taxonomy): domain Eukaryota; kingdom Metazoa; phylum Chordata; class Mammalia; order Diprotodontia; family Petauridae; genus Petaurus; species Petaurus breviceps. Next base: position 1,057,448 of record NW_027187369.1, on the reverse strand, counting down.
AAATCTGTAAAGTAATTTCAATGGCATCATTTTTATTTTATTGGCACTTTTGACTGAACATTGCTTCTCCCTCTAATTATATATCCTTTTTAATGTAAACATTGTTTTGTAGTTATATTAATAGAAGGCTTATGTGCAACTTGGTAGATTAATTCCCAGATATTTAATCTATTTTATTGTTACATTTAGTAGGATTTTTCTTACTCCTGGGTTCTGTTAGCAATCTGCAGGAAAAAAAATAATGATTTTTGTAGCTTTATTTTGTGTGTTCTACTACTATACTAAACCATTTTTGGGAGAGGCAGTGGAGGGGAGTGGTAGACATAGTTTGTTTTGTTGGGAATTCCAATTTGTTGGGAACTCCAAGTGAAGAATTCCCTGTCCCAGTGTAGACTGGCAAATATTATTAAACTTTTGAGAGAGTTGCCCAGTTCACTGAGAGGCTAAGTGACTTACTTAGGATTACACAACTAGTAACTGTCAAAGTAAGGAATTGAGCCATAGTCTTCCTGACTCCAAGATCAAATCTCTGTCCTCTATTTAATACTGTCTCACACCATCTAAAACTATTAATTGTCTCAGTTAATTGTGTTGATTCTCCAAGGATACTATAAATAAAACCTCAGATCATCTGCAAATAGAGATAACTCGGTCTACTCTGGCTATTCTTAATTCGTCAATTTCTTTCTTCTCTTATTGACAGAGCAGGAATCTCTAGTCCTGTCCAATTATTTCAGAGACAGTAGTCATTCTTGATTAACATGGATCTTAATGATATGTATTGAGGATTAGCTCATTTCAATTAATGCTGTTTTATATACATACTTTTGATTATATTGGGGAAATCCCTTTATAACTATGACTTTTAGCATTTTTTACATAAACGACTGCTATATTTTGTCAAGATATTTTCATCATCAATTGATATGATTGAGATTTTTTTTATTTTTGTTGTTAATGTAGTCATGTTAATTTTTTGTAATCTTTGCAGTCCTCACATAAATAATACATGGTAATATTAAATAATTTTTAAGATTGCCTATTAAGCAACATTTAGCATATATTTGAAAGAATATTTCTCATGTTAGTGCTTTATAATTTTCTTTCTCTAGGGTGGCCAGGTGGCTCAGAGAGTAAGAGTACCGGCTCCAGTGTTGGGACGACCTGGAGATCGAATCCCGGGCTCGGACACTCAGCACAACACCCAGAAATAACTGGCCGTGTAACCTTGAGCAAGTTACTTAACCCTGATTGCTTAAAAAAATAATTTTCTTTCTCTACTTTCTATATTCTTGGTTTGAGTATTGGGACCTTATTCACCTTGTAGAAAAAAATTTTGCAAAATGCCTTTTTTCTCTATGATGATTCATCGTCCTATTCATATTTATGCTTAAGTTTATTTTTTCTCAGTAATAAGCAATCTTCCACTTCCAAGAACCAATCCTCTTCCTTTATCCCACCCCCGACACTTGGAAGGATCTGGGGAAGTTGTTTTCTTCTTTGGGGCCAAGTTTGTTAGTTACAGTTTTGTAACATTCATTCCAAGTGCTTTATGGTGGTTTTTTAAATTTACATTGTTGTAGTCTTTGTATATATTGTTTTCCTGGTCCTGCTTACTTCACTCTTGATCAGTTCATGTAGGCCTTTCTATACTTCAGTGTATGTATCATGTTTATCACTTCTTGTACCACAGTAATATTGCATTACATTCATATACCACAATTTTTTTAGCCATTCCCCAATCTTTGGATACCTGTTATTTCCACTTCTCTGCTATATGACACAATGTGCTGCTATAAATAGTTTGGGATACAAGGACCCTTTTTGGAGAATATACTTAGCAGTGAAATCTCTGGGAATGGAAATGTTAGCTACTTTATTTGCATAATTCTAAGTTGCTTTCCAAGATGGTTGTCTTCATGCACAGCTCCAATGACAATGCCTTAGCGTCCCCATCATTTCACAGCCCTTCCAACATTAGCCATTCCCATCTCTGTCAATTTCTAGGTATTAGGGTAAAACCTAATTGTTGTTTTGATCTGAATTTCTCTTATTATTAGTGCTTTCGAATATTCTTTTAAATGATTCTTAGTCGTTTTGCTGCTTATTTACTGGGAAATTTCTTTTGGTCTCATACGTCTGTTGTCTATATTGGATGTCAAGTACTCATCAAAGTTATTTATATCAAATAATTTCAGAAGGAATTGTTTTAATCTCAGTTGCCTACTTCCCTTCTGATCTTAGATGTGTTCATTTTGTTTGTGTAAAAGCTTTTTCCATGTCACATAATCAAAATTACCTATTTATCTTTGGTAATTATCTCTATTACTTATTTGACTAAAATTAATTCCCTACTCATAACTGTGAAAAGTACGTGATATGTTTCTCTTCTTATTTTATATGATCTTTAATATTCCAGTCTTATATCCATTTTAGCTGAGGTATACCGTGTAAGAAGTTGGTCAAAGACTGATTTCTGCTAGACTGTTTTCCAGTTTTCCCAACATATGAATGAACAAATGAAGAAAATTTTTAGTAAGCACTATGGACAGCACTCTTTGCTTAGCTCTGCTTATGGAGAAAAACAAGGCAGTTCTTGCTCTCAAGAAGTTCATAGTCTTTTATTTATTTGTTCGTTTAGTTATTTATATTTTCCAACATTCACTTGTATAAGATTCTGAGTTCCAAATTTTTCCCCTCCCCAAGACAACTTGCAAACTGATATAGGCTATACATTTACAATCATGTTAAATGTATTTCCACATTAGTCATGTTGTCAAAGAAGAATCAGAACAAAGTAGACAAAACAAAAAAAGAGAGAAAATAGTTTGCTTCGATCTGCATTCAGACAATGTAGTTCTTTTTCTGGATGTGTATAGCATTTCCCATCATGAGTCCTTTGGAATTGTCTTAGATCATTGCATTGATGAGAAGAGCTAAGTCCATTATAGTTAATCATTTTACAAGGTTGCTGTTACTGTGTACAATGATCTTCTGATTCTGTTCATTTCACTCAGTATCAGTTCATATTCTAATGAGGGAGACAATCTATATGGAAAGTTTCAGTTGGAAGTCATATGGAAGTGTCATGGTACTTTGGGTGCAGTGGCAAAGCAAATAGACTTTCTTTTCAGAGGCTTCAGTACCTGTAGGTGTAGCATCTGAAGGAGCAGTGGCCAGGCTATGTATACCAAAGGGTAGCTTCCCAGGATGATGGCCGAGGGTAGTGGGCCAGAAGCACTGCTATTCCCAAGGCTCAGGTTCAGGGTCCTGGGCTGTCCTTCTCAGGGTGTGAGAGGAGTTCGTACAGGTGGATATAGCAGTTTGATTTTCTGGAGCATGGTATTTGCTGTCTCAACAAGGAAGAAAAAAAAATGTTCAAGTTAAATGAATGCCTGGGATTTGTTCCCACCTCACCTCTGCACCATGAAATCCTATATCTTATCAAACGGAGTTCTTTCTTACGTAATTTATATTATGGGGTTCATTGAACACTGTGTTGGAGAGTCACATTATTTCCACTTTTCCCTTGTCTAGTCTGTTCCATTGATATATTTCTTCTTTTTTTGTAAAGTCAGTCCCAAATTGTGTGGATGATTGCTACTTTACACTGTAGTTTGAGGGTTGGAAGTGTTATTACTTCTTATTTCCTACATTTTTTTTATTATATCTATTGATATTCTAGATTTTACCCTCCAAACAAATTCCATTTTTATTTTATATAGTTCTGTAAATTATCCCTTTCATAGTTTGATTGATATACCATCAAATCTCTAAATTAATTTTGGTAGTATTGTCAGCTTTATTATATTGTCGTGGCCTATCCAGGAGCACCAAATAGTATTCTGGCTACGGAAATTGTTATTAATATCTTCAAGAGGCATTTCCTGCTCAGAAGTCAGTCAATGAACATTTAGTAGGCTTGTACTACATGCTAGGCACTGTGCTAAGCAAAAGCCAAAGTCAGTCCCTGTCCTTTAGGAGCTTACAGTCTAATGGGAAGAGACAAAATGTAAGCAACTTGGTGCAAGCAAGTCATCTACAGGAGAAAGTGGAGATAATCAGCAGAGGAAAGGCACTAGAATTAAGGGTAATTAGAAAAGGTTTCCTGTAGAAGCTAAGATTTTACCTGGAACTTGAGGGAAGCCAGGATGCAGAGACAAGAAGGCAGAAGTTAATTCCAGATATGAAAGACAGCCAGTGAAAGCACCCAGAGTAGGGAGAGGGGAGGATCTTGGGAGCAGAAAAGCAAGAAGGCCAATATCACTGGATTGCAGTGTGTATGTGATAAGGCTGGGAAGGTGGGAGGCAGGTTATAAAGGGCATTGAATGCCAAAATGATTATTTGATTCTGGAGGTGATAGAGAGTTTATTGTGTAGGGGAATGAATTGGCCAGACCTGTGTTTTATGAAATCATTTTGTCATCTGAGTGGAAGATGAATAGGTATGGGAGGAAATTTGTGGCAATAGACCACCAACCAGCAGTCTGTTGCAATTGTCCAGGCATGGGATGTTGAGATTTGTGGCAATGTCTGAGCAGAGAAGAGAAAGTATATAAGAGATGTTAAAATGGTAAAATCAATAGGCTCTGGCAACAGACTGGTGTGTGTATGGGGGTGAGAGTGAGGAGTTGAGGGTGCCACCTAGGTTGTAAGCCTGGGTTACTAGGAGGATGGTGGAGCCCAAGCCCAATTGAGAAGCTGAGGGTTTGGGGCAAAAGATGAAGAGTTCAATGATGGACACATGGAGACATTTGCTTTAACATGTCTCATCGGCAGTTTGAGATGCAAGGCCAGGAGAGAGTTAGGGTTTGATAAGACAATTTGAGAATCATTGGTGTAGAGATAAAAAGTGAATACATGGAACATGAAGAGATATGAGATGATAGTTAGAGGGTATGGATAGATGAGGTGTGGGGCTTTTGATAGTGGGCAGGGAATATAGGGAAGAAGCCAGTAGAGTGAGGGCGTGGATAAAAGAGAAAATGGGGATGATTGAGGGACAAGTTGCTGGAGACGATGGGATGGAATGGGATCACTTGGGCATGTAGAGAGGTTTGCCTTGGCAAACTCTTCAGGTGAGACAGCAGGGAAGGAGGAGACAGTGACAGATGGCATCTGAGTACTAAGAGGTGAAGAGTGGAAACAAAGAAGCTCTCAGCTAATAAGCCCAATTTTTTCAGTAAAGTATGAGGCGAATTTCTTAGCTGAGAGGATGGGGTGATGAGGAGACATAGGAGGTTTGAGGAGGGATGAAAAGGTTTGGAAGAGCTCTTGTACTGAATGAGTTGTTTAATTAGGAAGGTGTAAAAGGATTACCTTGCAGCACTGAAGGTACAGTCAAGGTTAGATAACATAAATTTGTAGTGGATCTCATCTGCCTGATGTCATTATTTTCCCAAGCTTCATTCAGTAGCATATGTGTTGGGGCAAAGGCAGCAGATGGTAATATTGGTCAAAGGTTGAGACTTGGTAGGACAAGATCAACAGTATTCTGGGAGCAAGGGAGTCAAGAGAAGAGGACAGCATGGAATTGAAGTAGCTTGCCAGTGAGTCAAGTGGGGAAGGGAAGAGAGTGTAGCTAGATAGCAGTGATGGCCTTTGAGAGAACTGAGGGCTCAAGAGATTAGGGTTCATGGCAAGGTTGAACAATGAGGTTTGGGGCACCAAGGGAGAAGCGAAATGACAATAGCTTGTGATCAGACAAGAGAATGTCAGAGTTCACAAACATCAAAGTGGAACGTTTGTGAGTGATGGCAAGATTGAGGATATCTTTGTATGTGGCTAAGGTGGGTTGCCAAAGGAGGTCATTTGAAATGACCAATCTGAGGAACTGTAAAGTTAGTATGTTTGAGTTCCTTGCTATGAGGATCACAGACTGTGAGCCAGACACTGAACTCATTAAGTAAAGAAGGGGGATTTCCTGGAGCCCCGTAGATAATATCTGCATTGAAAATCTATTTAGCAAGCTGAATCTCAAATATTTTATGCATTTTATATTTGTTTTGAATAAGATTTCCCTGCATTTGGGATTTTGTTGTTATATAGAAATGCTTTTAATTTTGTAGAATTATTTTGTAGCCTGCAATTTGCTGAAACCATTAATTGCCTCAATTGGTTTCTTTGCTGATTCCCTAAGATTTTCTAAGTTAATCATCTTGCCATCAGTAAATAGAAACAGTTTAATTTCTTTGTATTCTTTTATTAAAGTTGCTAGCATTTATAGAATTAATATCCAACCATAGTAGAGAGAAGAGGCATCCTTTCTTTCCTCCTGTATTTATTAGGAAAAACCTCTAGTATATCCAAATCACACCTGATGTTTGATATTTTCGGATAGAGAAGGGAATAAGCATTTATGAAGTTCTTTTTTTTTTTAAAGCAGTTGGGGTTAAGTAACTTGCTCAAGGTTACACAGCCAGTTATTTCTGGGTGTGGTGCTGAGTATCTGAGCCCGGATTTGATCCAGGTCATCCCGACACTGGAGCCAGTGCTCTTACTCGCTGAGCCACCTGGCCGCCCCCATTTATGAAGTTCTTGATCTGTGCCATGCACTGTCCTAAGTACTTTACCAATATTATCTCATTTGATAATATCCACAACACTGTGAGGGAGGTAGTATTATCACCATTTTTACAAGCGAGGGAACTGAGGCAATCAGAGGTTAAGTGATTTGCCCAAGGTCACACAGTAAGGGTCTGAAGATAAGTTTGGACTCAGGTCTTCCTTACTCCAGGCCCAGCACTCTATTCACTGCCCCACCTTGCTACTCTTTCTGCCTATACTTTATAGGGTTCTAGCACAAATGAGAGTCATACTTTGTCAAAAACTTTCCACCTCATCTATTAAGATAATCACATGAATTTGTCTGTTTGGGGTTTTAATACACAAAACTGATTATGTTTTTCTAGTGTTGCATCCTATGAAACCAACTTGGTCATGATTAATAATTTCTTGGATGAATTTCTGTGCACTGTTTGATAGGATTTTATTTGAAGTTTTTTTTAATTAGTATTGGTTTCTATTGGTCAGTTGAGAGGATGGAGGGATTAGGAGGTCTGAGGAGGGATGAAAAGGTTAGGAAGAGCCATTGTGGTGAGTTAATTAGGAACATATAAAAGGATTGCCTTGATATTGCCTCCTTGGCTTTATCATTCCCTGGTTTAAGGATTATGACTACATTTATCTCATAAAAGGAATTGAGTGGAGTGTTTTCCTTCTCAATTTTTTCAGAATAACTTACTTTAAAAATTGGATATGTATACTCCAGGGAGTTAATTGGTCAAGAATAATGATTTAAGCCCCTACAATGTGCCACTCACTGAGCTAAGTGATGGAGATATAAAAAAGCCTAAAGACAGTGCCCTCTCTTAAGGATCTCACAGTTAATGAGAGAAATCACTATGTACAAACAAGATATAGAGACTCAGTTTACAAGAGGCCATAGAGGGAAGGCACTAAGATTAAGGACTTAGAAAAGCTTTCTGTAGGAGGTGAGATTTTAACTGAGACTTGAAGGAAATCAGGAGGAAGAGGAGGGAAAGAATTCCAAGCATGGGAGAGAGCCAGCTAAAACGCTGAGAGATGGGACAAGTGTCTTTTACATAGGATAGCAAGAAGGCCAATGTCACTGGATTACAAAAAAACATGGAAAAGTAGGAAAGAGCCAGATTACTATGGACTTTGAATGCCAAAACCAGGATTTTAGGGTTGATCCTGGATATGATGGGGAGTTAGTCACTAGAGTTTATTGAATCAGGAGAGGGGGTAGTGATATGTTCAGATTTGGGCCTAAGGAAGATCAATTGGACAATTAACTACAGGGAAACCAAGTAGGCTATTGCTATATTTCCAGCATAAAGTGATTGAGGGCCTGCACTCCAATGGTGGCAGGGCTTGAGGAGGTGAGAGAAAGTATTAAGCAATGATAAAAAAAAGGTAAAATCATCATAACTTGCTGAAAGATTAACTATCGGGGGTCTGTGAGAGAATGGGAAATCAAAATGGGTCTTTTTTAATGGTTACAGGGTCTCTTCTCCTCTATATATTCTCCCTTAGGGGCTAGAGGTCTTCTCTTACCTCCTCTTCTCTCTCTCTCTTCTCCTCTGTTAGGGGTTAGAGATTTTCCTCTTTGACTTTAGAAGGTCTTCTCTCTCTCTTCTCCTTTCTTAGGGGTTACAGGGTCTCCTCTCCTCTTCTCTCTGTCTTCTTCTCTCTTAGTTGTTATAGGTTAGAGGGTCTCCTCTATTATTTTCTTCTCCCTTTCTCCTCCTCTCTTATCCTTTCTATAGAGAGTAGATGGAGAGAGAATGTGGTGGAGGGAGGGAGAAGGGAGTAGAAGAGTAGG
>NW_027187369.1:1027530-1049091 GCF_028583685.1 Petaurus breviceps papuanus | reverse complement strand
AGACAGAGAGAGACAGAGAGAGAGACAGAGAGAGAGAGAGAGAGAGAGACAGAGAGACAGAGAGACAGAGAGACAGAGAGACAGAGAGAGAGAATAGGAGAGCATGTCCTCCTACCTGTAAGAGAAGACCTCTAACCCCTAAGAGAAGAGGGGAGAAAAGGGCATGGGACCCTCTAACCTATAAGAGAAGACATGTAAAACCTAAAGAATAAGAGAGAGAGGAGAAGATAGAGAGAAGACACCCTCTAACCCCTAAGAGAAAAAGGCATAAAGGAGAAGAGGAGAGCAACCCTCTAACCTATTAGAGAGGAAAAGAGGAAAGAAGACTCTCTAAGCTCAAAGATATTTAACCCCTAAGAGAGGACAAGAGAGAGAAGAGGAGAGGAGACCTACCTTCTAAATTCTAAGAGAGAAAGCTTCTAACCCCTAAAAGAGAAGGTAGAGAGGAGAAGAGGAAAGAAGACCCTCTAAGCTCAAAGAGGAGACCTCTAACCCATAAGAGAGGAAAAGACAGAGAGGACAAAAGGAGAAGAGACAGGGAGAGAGGGAGAGAAGAGGAAAGGAGACCCTCTAATCCCTAAGAAAGGAGAAGAGAAGAGGAGAGGAGAGGAGACACTCTAGCCCCTAAGTGAGGAGGAGAGAAATCCCTCTAACTTGTAAGAGAGGAGAAGAGAGAGAGGACAACAGCCCAAAGATCATATTTCTCATGAAAGCTTCTACTTTAAATCTAAGCCTACTCTCCTTCTCAAGAGCATGAAAACCCCACAACAGTTCCTTCTCTTAGAGAACTCACAGCTCAACCCTCTTCCAAGGAGCTCACAGGTCAACCCCTCTCCATCTCCATCCACCTTCCTCTCCCTCTCCATCCACCTTCCTCTCCCTATAAAATTTGATGGCCAAAAGCTTCCTCATTACCTTGGGGTTTACTGGCTAGATTTTTCTCAAAGACAAAACCTTGAAGTCATTTCACTCTGCAGCTCATAAATTGAACAACAATATGTCCCTGCCCAAGCACCATTTAATGACTATTTTTGGGGATCTTCTGGCTCAGAGTGAAGGTAAATCGTAACTGTTTCTCTCTTTTTTTTATTAAAGGGGCCATGCCTTGACTCACTTCTTAAAGAGGACTATTCACTTGAATGGACATTACCTTGCTCAAAGAGAGAACCTGGAAAGGACTTAGCCTAAAAGGACCAGGGTCTTGCATTGCATCCTGGGCCATCTCCAGTCATCCTGATGAAGTGTGGCCCCTGGATCCAGATGGCCCTGGAGGAGAAAGTGAGGCTGGAAACCTTGCCCAGCCCTCCCCCACTCAAATTCAAGTCAAGTGCAAGAAATGTCATCATTCTCTGGTGCCATGGTCCTCTTTGAGAAGGACAAACACAACCCTCTCCTCCTGCACAGAGAGTCATCCCTTATCACAGAGTTTTTTTTTAATGTTTTTTAAACTTTTTTCTTTTTGGAGGGCAATTGGGGTTAAGTGACTTGCCCAAGGTCACACGGTTACGGTGTGTGTGTGTGTGTGTGTGTGTGTGTGTGTGTGTGTGTGTGTGTGTGTGAAACGTCTGAGACCAGAATTGAACTCAGGTCCTCCTGACTCCAGGGCCGGTGCTCTATTCACTGTACCACCTAACCGCCCCTCATGACAGATTTTTTTTTAAAGAAGAAAAAGAGGAAGGAAAAGAGAAAATTCAGTACAACTGATCAATACATTTAAAAAAAACCTGACATTATAATGCCATGTTCCACATCCATGGACCTTCCTACTTCTGCAAAGGAGTTGGGAGAGGTCTTTTTAATCATATTTTTTCTTTGGAGCCAAGCTTATTCTTTGTAATTTCCCAATATGCCTTTCAGTTGCTTTGTGGTGGCTTTTCTTTCCATTTGCATGGCTATAGTTGTTATGCATGTTGTTTTCCTGCATTTGTTTACCTCACTCTCCCTCAGTTCGTGTAAGCCTTGTCATGCTCCTCTGTATGTGTCATGGTCATCATTTCTTACAGCACATTTCTTATTGCATGGCATTCATATAGCATAATTTATTTAGTCATTCTATGGACATTTCGGTTGCTTCCAGTTCTTTGCTACCACAAAAAGTGCTTCTAGAAATATTTGTTTTATATAGAGATTTTCTTTCTTTCAGTGGCCTCCTTGGGGTTTATGTCTAGCTTTGAAATCTCTGGATATGGGCATTTTAGGGGATAAACTTTAAAACGGAACTTAAAGACTCTAGAAGAAGGACAAAGGCAAAGCTCAAGTAAAACTTTATTGATTAAAGCCTGTAATGGCCTGTTAGTGAAACCATATCTTTTGAGGGAGGAATACATGCAGAGACAAAAAGAAGCAAACTGGAGATGTACTCTTCCCCCAGCACAACAGTGAGCAGAAAAGCAATAATAATTTTATTATTCTCTCAAGCATAATGGGGGTTGTGGGAGAAGAGTAGAAATGATGAGGACAGGGATAGCAGATGAGTGGTCTCACTTCTTAAAGGGGAAAGGGAAGGTGGCCACTAATATTATCATGGAATGGGAGAATTTTTTCTGTAGTAAAAGATAGGGATTTTATAAAAGGTCTTGTCTCGAGTATATGTGAAACCTGGACAGTCTACCAACAATATGCCAGGAAACTGAATCGCTTCCATTTGAACTGTCTTAGGAAGATTCTGAAGATCACCTGGCAAGATAAGGTACCAGACACTGAGGTCCTTACTTGAACTAAAGTGCCAAGCATTCAGAGTCTACTTCAGAGAGTGCAACTTCAATGGACTGGCCATGTTGTTTGAATGGTATGCTTGCCAAAAAAGACTATTTTATGGAGAAGTCACACAGGGCAAGTGTTTACATGGTGGTCAGAAGAAGCGATAAAAGGATACCCTCAAGATCTCTCTTCAGAACTTTGGAAATGATTGTGTGACATGGGAGACACTGGTACAGGACCACTCAGCATGGTGTGCCTACATCAGAGAAGGTTCTGTGCTCGATGAGCAAAGGTAGAAGTTAAGTAACTCAAAAGAAATGTAGGATGTGCAAATTTAGAGAATCCACCCGAAACGTTCACATGGACTATTTGTGCCCAACCTGTGGTAGAACATTCCAAGGTTGTATTGGTCTGATCTGTCCCAGTCAGACACACTGAAACTTGACTTTAGTATAATGATGTCCTCTTCGAGAATGAAGGACAGCAACCAACCAACCAAGTCTAGGGTGGCAGGAATTTGCACATTAGGAGACTAGTTTCTATGAGAAAATTTTCTATCTCTTTATGAATGAAGGTATACGATTGATTCCCCAAGGAAGGACAACAACCACAGTGACAGAACATAGAAATAGAAATGGGGGAGGGGCAGAGTCAAGATGGCAAAGTAGACAGAGGACTTCCCTGGGGGGGTCTGGCTCCCACCTCCTCCAATTCATGTAAAAGGTGACTCTGAACAAACTTTGGAGCTACATAACCCACAAAATGACAGAGAGAAGCTAACCTCCTGCTGAGGAAAGCCCAGCAGACTGGCAGGGAGCGGCCAGCACAGCACTCTGGGAGTAGACCCCAGCCCCCCTGCCAAGCCGGAGGTCTTAGCCCCAGGGTGGCTTGGCCAGCCTCTGGCTGGAGGGACTTTAGATCACCAGTATCTGTGACAGTTCCCAGAATTATCAACACATAGATGCTAAGGACAAACTGACAGGGCAGTGCAGTGTGGCCTTTGGGATCTAGTAGTTTGGGAGTGTGGTTGGCCTTTATACCCTGGAGAGAGCAGCTGCTGAGGGGCCACGGCCATGCAGCCACCTCCATGTCGCAGCTACACTGTGGGGGATGTAGGGGGACCAAGCAACCAGTCTGAGGGGTAATCGCTCTTGCTTTAACCTGCTTGGATCTGGATGGCAGTCTAGGGTGGAGTTCCTGGGGTGTGCGACCAGTTCACTAGAGCATGTGGAGGCTTCAGAGAGAGCACCCAACTAATACCTTCAGCATCTGAGAAAACCTCAGTGATTGGGATGAAGCTCCCCTGTCTGGTGAAAGAGTCCTACTGTAGCAAAAAGCCCAAAAGTCAATTAATAGAGTGGCAAAATGAGCAGGCAAAGGAAGCAAACCAAGGAGAGCAATCCAACTTTACACTCCTATTTTGGGGATAAAAAGGATCAAAGTATGGAACAGGAGGAAGATAGTGAAGTCAGAACTCCTGCACCAAAAGCTTCCAAGAAAAATATGAGATGATTACAGGTCATAGAAGACCTTAAGAAGGATTTTGAAAACCAAATAAGAGAAGTGGAGGAAAAATTGGGAAAAGAAATGAAAACAATGCAAGAAAATTATGAAATGAGAGTCAACAACCTGACTGAAGAAAATAACACCTGAAAAATTAGACTAACTCAAATGGCAAAAGAGTCTCAAAAAGGCAATGAGGAGAAAAATGACTTAAAAAGCCAAATTTGCCAGATGGAAAAAGAATATCAAAAACTCACTAAGGAGAATCATTCCTTCAGAATTAGATTGGAGCAAATGGAAGCTAGTGACTTTATGAGAAATCAAGATACTGTTAAACAGATCCAAACAAATGAAAGAATAGAAGGAAATGTGAAATATCTCATGGGAAAAACCACTGACCTGGAAAATAGATCCAGGAGAGATAATTTTAAAATTATTGGACTACCTGAAACCACGATCAAAGAAAGAACCTAGAAATCATCCTCCAGGAAGTTCTCAAAGAAAACTGCCCTGATGTTTTAAAACCAGAGAGCAAAATTGAGGTTGAAAGAATCCACCAATCACCCCCTGAAAAAGATCCCCAAAAGAAAACTCCTAGGAATATTATAGCCAGGTTCTGGAATTCCCAGATTAAGGAGAGAATAATACAAGCAGCCAGGAAGAAACAATTTGAATATTGTGGAAACACAATCAGGATAACCCAGGATCTGGCAGCTTCTACACTGAGGGATCGAAGGGCTTGGAATATGATATTCTGGAGGTCAAAGGAGCTGGGATTAAAACCAAGAATCACCTACCCAGCAAAACTGAGTATCATGTTTCAGGGGAAAATATGGTCATTCAGTGGAATAGAGGACTTTCAAGCATTCTTGCTGAAAAAAAAAACCAGAGTTGAATAGAAAATTTGACATCCAGATACAAGAAGCAAGAGAAGCATGAGAAGGTAAACAGGGAAAAGAAATCTTCAGTAACCTATCAAAGTTGAACTATTAACATTCGTACATAGAAAAACAATAATTGTAACTTATGAAACTTTTCTCAGTAGTTGAAGGGAATAGAAATATATATATGTCTATATATGAGGGTATATGAGCATATGAATGCATATGTGAATGTGTGTATATATGTTTATATGTATACATAGATAGAGGGCACAGGACCAATTTAACAGGAAGGGATGATACTTAAAAGGTGAAATTAAGAGGTGAGAGAGGAATATAATGAGAGGAGATGGGGAGAGACAGAATGGGGTAAACTATCTCATGTAGAAGAAGCAAGGGAAAATGGTTACAATGGAGGGGAAGAATAGGAAGGCAAAAGGGAATGGGTCAACCTTATTCCCATTGAATTGGGCTTGAGGAGGGAATGAAATAAACACTAAATAGGGGATCTCACCCTCCAGGAGAGTAGAGGGGGAAGGGGATGAGAGGGGGTATGATGGAAGGGAGAGCAGGCTGGGGGGAGGGAAGTTGGAAGCACCTACTTTTGAAAAAGGACAGGATCAAAGTATAGATTAGAACAAGTGGGTGGTGGGATAGGAGGGAGGGAAATATAGTCAGTCTTTTACAATATATCTACTATGTTATTGTTTTGCATTAACCACACATGTACAATATATATTGAACTGCTTATCTTCCCAGTAAGGGTGGGTGACAAGGGAGGAAGAGAATGAATCTGGAATTCAAAGTTTTAAAATCAAATATTCATATATATATATATATATATATATATATATATACTCTTATTAATACTATTTTTACATGTAATTGGGAAATAAGATATACAGGCACAGGGGCATAAAGATGCACTGGAAAAGTCAAAAGGGGTATGGGAGAAAATATGGGAGAGAGCAGATTGGAGGAGGGGATATCCTGTGGGACTGCTATTTTGGAGCGGTGGGTAGGGGAAAAACGGGGAGAAAATTTGTAACTCAAAATCTGGCGGAAATGAATGGTGTAAATTAGAAGTTAATAAAGCATTTGAAAAAAAAGGACAGGATCAAAGTCGAGAATAGAACAATTGGAAGGTGGTATAGTAGGGAGGGAAATATAGTCAGTCTTTTATACTATATCCACTATGGAAATGTTTTGCATAGCTACACATGTATAATCTATATTGAATTGCTTATCTTCCCAGTAAGGGTAGGTGAAAAGGGAGGAAGGGAATGAATCTGTAATTCAAAGCTTTAAAATCAAATGTTTAACATATATACTATTATTAATGTTATGTTACATGTAACTGGGAAATAAGATATACAGACACTGGGGCATAGAGATCCACAGTGCCCTACTGGAAAGTCAGAGGGGATACGGGAGAAGATATGGGAGATACCAGATTGGAGGAGGAGATATGCAGAGGGGTTGCTATTTGGGCTGGTGGGTAGGGGGAAATACAGGGAGAAAATTTGTAACTCAAAATCTTGAAGAAATTAATGATGTAAACTAGAAGGGTAGGGTTTAGAACTGTGTTTCCTGACTTAGAAAATAGTGACTCCCATCATGTGATACTGTTGCAGTTAAACATATATATGCTATTTCTACGAGTGAGGCACAGAGGAGAAAAAAGTGAAGACTAGGTCAGATATATATATATTGAATAATATGGAAATGGGATAGAGGAGAGAGCGCAAAATGAGCGGGTGGAAAGCTCGACCTTCTTAAAGTACTCAGAATTAAGAAGAAAAAAGTAATGGAGTAAGATATGTGGAGAAAGTTAACTCCCCATAAATATAAGAATATAATTAAGAAGAAACTAAAAGATGAGAGAAAAAATGACAAAGTAAAGAAAAACTTCTCCAAAAAGGGTTTACTAAAAAATAAGAAGTAGGATTGTAAATTACACATCTAGCTGGACATAAAGAGGAAGAGACATAAGTGGAGAGGTATGTAGGTAAAAAGGGTCAGTGTTTGAAAAAAAAATGGACTTCAGGGTAAACTTTCTGCAGATTCATTTTCAACCACTGCTGCTCAGTGAGGTGTTAACTACTCTGTAGCATTTTAGAAATCAGTTTATATTCTAAACTAGTGTTACCTTTGGCTGTTCTGTTCCTGAGTTCAAATCTGGTCTCAAGACGCTTACTAGTTGTATGACCTTGAGCAAGTCACTTAACCTTGTTGGCCTCACTTTCCTCATCTGTAAAATGAGCTGGAGAAGGAAATGGAAAACCACTCCAGTGTCTGCCAAGAAAACCCCAAATGGGATCACAAAAAGTCAGAGATAATTAAAATGACTGAACAAGTGTAAAGATATATGATAATATGGTTTGGAGGATCCAGTTGGACTCTACAGAATTTTCTACCTTTTCACCATCTGCTATAGATATTGGTATGTAAGCTGCCATTATCTCCCTAGTGAGACATGCTTGCACTAATCTTTAGCATTTAAAGATAAGATGACCAAGTGTCCCATGAAATGATGTTTCCTTTTAGCTTTGAAGACATAAGCAAAACAAGTCTTCTACATCTCTCCAAGCAGAACATATAATCTACACCTTGATTTACTTGCAATTTCCTTATGTCCTCTGGTTTCATTTACATTGAGAATGTCAGTATTCTCATTTCCTCCTCAACTCATTGGACAGATAGCATTCTAACAATTAAACTAATATTTATAAACGGTATAGAAATCATGTGATTCTTAGCACTGTGTTCACTTTCTCTCCACTGCCACCACCATTGCAGAAAAGGAAGTAGCTCAGGAAGGACTATACAAATAACTACTCAAATGCCCCATTGTATCTTCTATTTTTTTTTGCTTTTTGGAGGGTAATTGGGGTTAAGTGATTTGTCCAAGGTCACATGGCTAGTTTTTGTGTTAAGTGTCTGAGGCCAGATTTGAACTCAGGTCCTCCTGACTCCAGGGCTGGTGCTCTATT
This sequence comes from Petaurus breviceps papuanus, assembly GCF_028583685.1. Classification (NCBI taxonomy): domain Eukaryota; kingdom Metazoa; phylum Chordata; class Mammalia; order Diprotodontia; family Petauridae; genus Petaurus; species Petaurus breviceps. Next base: position 1,041,014 of record NW_027187369.1, on the reverse strand, counting down.
CAATGGGCCACCTAGCCACCCCGTGCACCATTGTGTCTTACAGGTTCCCCTGGGCTTTCATATGTTAGTCAACTGGAGCACCAGTAGGGTCTCCCAAGCTAAAAATATTCCCAGTAAGGTCTCAACAAAAGACTATGGGTTCTGTCCAAGGAACCTCCATTTAGAATTTGCCATTGGTGCTTTTTGCCCAGGGCATCCCAAGAAACAAAAAGGCCCAAATATTTATTTAAAAAACTTCACTAATCCAGTACTCCAGGGATTTAAAATTTCACAAACAAGGGTAGCCCTTCCGCCAGTATACACCATAAATTGAAGTCATCTTTTCTACTAATCCCTCCTGCAAACTGTCTTGATTTGGAGGTACCACTAAGTTCTCAGTCACCCAGGCTTAAAATTTAGCATCATACTTAATTCTTCCCTTGCTACATCGAATCCTTTGGATTCAACTTTCGTATTTTTTTCCATCCATTTTCTCCTTTCTACTCTCATGGCTACCAGCTCAGTTCAGACTCTTAGCACTTCTTGCCTAGACTATAATAAAAACCTTCTAATTGGCTTTGCTTCCTCCATTCTCTTTCCTCTCCAACCCACTCATCAGACAGTTTCTGCAATAATCTTTTTAAGGCACAGGAGTGACCATATCACTCCCCTCCCAATTGTCCATAGAGCAAAATGGAGACTTTTAAAGTTGTCATTTAAGGATCTCCACAACCTGACTCTAGACTTAACTTTTTTCCTTTATTTTATATTGTTCCCCTTCAATCTAGCTAAACCAGATAACTAACTGATCCCTGAGCTCAATGTGCCATCCATGCCAGGAATGTATTCCCTCTTCATTCCTGTTTAACAATCCTAAACTCATCATGGCTTCAGAAGATTGAATATGCAGCATCCCTCCCACCTCTTGGCAGAGGGGATGGGATGGAATTGTACCATGGGGAAAGTCCTATCAGATATGGCCAGTCTGGCATTTTGGCTTGCTTGATTATACTTATTTGTTATGTGGGAAAGCATTTATTTAGAAGAAGAGGCCCAAGTTTGTGGAAACGGTTGCAGATGTGAAAAGAAAAAAATGATCATCAACAGACCATTAAAAATACAGATAAGAAAACAAAAAGATGCCCAGAAATGTACACCAATAAATAGGGAGATTTGGTTACTACTGAATTTGTTATACAACTTAAAATATACACAATGCAAATTCATACTTTCATGCAGAATCCTCTTTTTTGTTCTTTATTGGAATATTTCTGTTTGTTCATGATTCTCAATGACAGAAAAGACTTTAATAGTTTAAAATTGTTTTGGTCTTCCTTTAAGGCTTTGCTTAAGTGCCATTCCTGATATGCAGCCTTTCCTGATCTCCTGAATTTTTAATATACTCTCCCTCATCACTTATTCCTAGGACACATTGTCTGGATCTCTCCTTTGTCCCCTTTGCTACCTACTTTATGATATGCTTATCTGTTCAGATTGTACCTCTTCTCTCCCCTCTCTAAAAATGTCACTTCCTTGAGGTCAATGACTTTATATGTAATTTTTATTGTTGTGTCTGCAGTCTCTAGTAAGTGACTTGCACGTAGGCTAATGCAGCAAATGTTTGTTGACTTGCTTTCATTTTAATATCTTCCTTTCATGTTCCTTCCATGTTCTAGCATTTACTGAGACTTGGTACCCTCCTGATGACACTACTTCCCTTGCCACACTGTCTAGTATTGGCAACACAGTCTCCCATGTCCCTTGACTCACTGATTACAATGGGGTTGAAATTCTCCTGGCTCCCCATTGCCACTTCCAGATTTTTCCTTTACCACTCTCACTAAGCAACCTCTTGTCATTTGAAGTTCATGCTGCTATCACAAAATCCAGATCTTGGTGGCCAGTGTCCATTGATTTTCCCTCCCCCTGAGCAAGATATTCTCCTTCCTCTTTCAATGGATTAAGTGACCGGTTCACAGTTTTTCTCTTTGTTTCAACTCTTACCCTCATACCAGGGGGATTTCAACATCCACAGTAGTCCTGCTTCAAACCCACTATATTCTCAGTTAGTTGATTTAATTCCCACGTCCACTATCCCTCAACAATCATACCTTGTTCTTGCCATCTCCCATAAGTGTTTCATTTACATGTTTTTGAACTCAAAAATTCCTTTCTATGATCATAATCTATCATTTCACTTTGCCCTCCACTCTATGACTCCTAAGTCTATTCTTCATCCTCACTGTGATCTCCATTACCTCCAGCCTTCAGTTCTTTCCAAGGCCATCACCCCTGAAATGACTGAACTTTCCTCCCTTTCCTATAAGATGCCACTTTCCAAAGAATTAGAGATTGTGGGAATGCCCATCAATTGGGAAAAGGCTGAACAAATGGTGGCATGTGATTATGATGGAATGCTATTGTACTATTGGAAATGAGGTCTTAGAAAAACCTGGAAAGACTTGCATGGATTGATGCAAAGTGAAATGTACTGTGTACAAAGTAACAGCAATATTGTAAGATGATCAGCTGTGAATGGCTTAGCTATGTCCAGCCATACAATGATCGAAAACAATTATGAAGGACTTAGGAGAAAAAATGTTATCCCATCCCAGAGAAAAAACTGACAGTATCTGAATACAGATTGAAGCATATTTTTTATCTATGTTTTCTTTTACAACATGACTTTTATGAATGTTTTGCATGACTACACATGTATAACCTATATCGAATTGCTTGCTTTCTCAATGGGGAGGGGTGGGATGGGTGGGGAGGGAGAGAGAGAATTTGGACTTAGAAGTTTTCAAAACAAATGTTAAAAATGGTTTTTATGTGTAACTGGGCAAAAATAAAATACTAAATAAAAGAAAAACTTTCTGTTTCCAACTTTCTGTTGGAGACCTTGCCTGGTTCTCCCAGCTGGTAGTAACTCCCCTTCTGAGATTATCTTACATCTACTTTGTACATAAACTATGTGTACCTAGTTACTTAGATGCGGTCTCCCGCCTTGGAACGTAAGTACCTTGAGGGTGAGTGTTTTTGTCTTTCTTTGTATCGCCAATGATTAGCACAGTATCTGGTGCATAATAAACATTGAATACATGCTTATTCACTGAATTAATGCTAAATCACAGGTTAATAAAATATTGCTATAGTTCTACATTCAGATGTTGAGTAAAAATAATGTCTTTGGGACATTTTGTGGTTGCTGGGAAGAAGGGTGGGAGAGAGAAAAGGTTTAGGGCAAGGAGAACTGTTCACCATTATGATTGACTGAATTTTATCGTGCTTCAAAGTGCTCTATAGTCCATTGGTGACTGAGTTGGCTGGCCCAAGCTGGCCTCTTGGGTGGCTGTGCAAGTGTTATTACTGCTGATGAGAGACCTGAGTAGTCAGTAAGTAAAATATAAGAGCAAATAGGGAAAACTGTGGATGATTGGTACAGTGCCTGCTTACTGTGTTGCTGCTATGCAGAACGGGAGAAAGGGAAAGCCTTGGAGCGCTGACCTCTAAGGGCACTTCTTTGTGTAGATGGATAGCGTCAACCTGGCCATCCTCTAGCAAGGGCCCTTGGGGTCTGTTCTGTGTTAAGTCTTCAAGGAGTGGGTTCTAGGCCCAGGGCCCAGAGCAGATTCTCACATAGGGATCTCAACATTTTGTGACATGAGGCAAATATGCCCGAGCCAGTACATTTCAAGCCTTGTCTCTTGAAAAAATAGAGAATGTCCAGGGGGCAATCAAGGGACCCAGAACAGTAGAGAATGTTTATGGTCTGTAATCCTAGGCTCAAAGGAAAATAATTTACCCTGGACAGTTTAACTTAGAGTCAACTTAGGAGTAGCTGCTTGGTGAAGTGGATAGAGCATAGAACTTGAAAGCAGGGCCTCAGTTCCAATCCTGTGTTAATCACTTACTAGTTGTATGATGTAGACAAGTCTTTCAACCTCACTGTGGTTCAGGTTTCTCATTGGTAAAATGGGTATAACGGGCACCTACCTTACAGGGTTGTTAGGATAGAATAAGATAATATTAGTAAAGTTCTTTGCAAACCTTAAGACCTATAAAGTGCTGCTACTATGATTGTTATTTTATCTTTCTGGGGGCATATACAGAACATCAGGACAGCTGGACAACAAAAGCCCTTGAAAGAGGCTTTTTTTCCTTTGCCAATAGATGACCTCCTTGATATCCAAAAGAGCTACTTATCTACTTGCTTGTTCTTAATTTAATTAAAAAGAAGTTCATATTCCCTGTTTTTCCCCCCAAGCCGCAGAGTGCCCACTCCTGGGCACTTTTTTTCACCATGACTGGGAATTGAGATTACAAATAAAAGATCTGAGGAGAAATATGTAGGGCATGCCATCCCTTTGGCTTCCAAGGAATACAAGACCCAAATGTGGACCACACATGACCTCTAGGGAGGTACATATGCTGTATGAGTTCTTGATCAACTGCCTTCTCTGAAGCAACAGAAGCTAGAGCCACACATAGCAATCAATGCCGGGGAAGTTGACGCAGGGGGAAAATCTCCAGCCAAGCCACTGCAGGCTTCGTGAAGGCTTTCTTGCTCTCAGCTTACTCCCTAACTCTATCATACACTAATCACACCAAGGTTTGGCTGTGCTGTCCAGGGTACACCAGCACTGAAAGCAAAGCAAAACTGGCTTAAACACCTAGTGCTCTTCTGCTGCTGCTCTTTGTCCCTGTTCTTGAAGAGGACCAGGACATCGGGAAGGTGATGCCATGACATCTAAGTGAATTGGATTTAAATGAGGCAGGGCTGTTCTCCCTTTCTCCTCTGGAGCCATCTGTGTCCAGTGGCCAGATATTCATCAGGATGACTGGAGGTGGCCCAGGATGCAATGGGAGACCTTGGCCTTTTTAAGCTAAGGTCTTTCTCAGGTCTCAGTTTGAATTTTATGGTCTCTTGTTCTTCTAGGTTTAGATAGAGACCCTGATTCTCAAATCCGGTACAATGCTCCATTCAAGCTTGCACATTCTGAAACTTGCTGCTAACATTCTGATATTACCTATTTGATTTGGCATTGAAGTTTCCAGATGTGTATAGAACTAAGTTCATGTCCTTGCTTGATCTGTATTCTTTAGAATTCTGCTAGGATTTTAGCATCCCTTAGCTTTTATTATTCTTAGGTATTGGTAGATGTCAGATTCACTTTGGCATGTTGGCTACAATTGTGTTGAACTGGATTGATGGTGCTGAAGAAGACCACACAGTATGTCTGCAGTTCATGTGAATTCCAAGAATTGGGTTTTGTTTCCTAAACAGAAGGGAGTGATTTTGCCTTTGAGAAAGTACACAGCCTCCTGTTTCCATCAACTATTTATCTCTTAAGTATTTACTGATTAATTTGTACCAAATGGTCCCTCAACCGCTATCACTCAGAAAAAGCAAATACCGCTGCTCGCCAGTACATGCTGTTTCCTGTTAAAGAGTCCAGAGTTACAAATCTAAGCTATGCCAGGACAAAGCTTGTAAAACACATTTAGGAAGAAGATAAGCTTTTAAATAGAGTAATTACTCTACAGTTGATAAAAGCCAAGTATCCTGTTTCTGAAACGTATTGCCTACCTGGTGCTGTTCAGAGGCAGGGTACTTGCAAGGCTCCCCACTGGCCGCAGGATAAAGTCCTAATGCCTTAGCTGTGCTAACCAGAGTGTACCAGCCCTGCAAGCTGGATTTATCTGGTTTTACTCTGCCACCTGCCAGACTACTTCTTCTACCTCCTCATAGAGCCTGACCTTCTCCTCAGTCAGAAGTCTTTGCCCAGTGCCCTACAAACATGCCACGTGGATATGCCTTTGTTCACAGTTTCCCCAGATGGCCAATGTCATCTCTGGTTCTCTCAGAATCTTCTCCATCCTGGATGCCTAGCTAGAAGCCTCCATTCAAACTTTCATGAAGCTTTCCCTAAACACCCAGACCAGGTGACACTAAATTCTTCCTCCCACCTGTGAATCCCTGTAACACCTAATATCTGTACCACTCCTTTGGCTGATACTGAATCTGATACCATCATTTTTAGCTTCCTTCCCAATTAGACTGTAAGCTCTTGGAGGACAAGAATGGTGCGGTATATTTCCTGGGATCTTTACAGCACAGTCTGCCAAGTGATGTACAGAGATGGCTATCATTATATTGCCAACAGAAGACATAATTTACATAATCATTCCCTAACTGATAAGCTTTGCTTCCTTTCTTAACTACCATTAAAAGTTTGAGAACATATGGGACCTTTCTTTTTTCTTTGACTTTCCTTGGGGTATATACTGGGGTATATATTGCTGAGTCAAAAGGTCTGCATGTGTAATATAACTACCCTGGTCCCCACATTCAGGCCAGGCATGTTACATTTCACCCTCCCTCCAGGATTCTCTGGTATCCTCAAGGGGGATTAAGGCATCTAGGCTCTTTGTCCACAAAACTAGCTCCCTCCTTATAGTAGAAGTTGTTATTATTTGTGGTTCAGTGATATCTGACAATTTTGTGACCCCATGGACCAACCATACTGTCCATGGTGTTTTCTTGGTGAGAATACTGGAGTGGTTTGCCATTTCTTTCTCTGGTATATGAAGGCAAACAGAATCTAAGTGACTTGCTCATACTTCTGGTAAGTGTCTGATTTTAATTCAGGCCTTCTGGACTCCAGGCTCAACACTAATCACTGAATCAACTTAGTGGCCTCCTAAAGTTTAAGGGCTGGTTCCTTGTACCCCAGTTCCATTTAACTGCTAACAGATGAGATTTTATAAAAGAATATTTACTTCAAAGGTATGACAAATATTCAACCCTATCCCATAACACATGGGAGGCATAATCCTGCTTCCACATCAGTCTCTGGGGAAAAGGAAGGGATTAGTTTACCGGCTCAGCTCAGTTGCTATAGCATGCAGTCTCGAGTTCCAAGGCCAAAACCTCTCTTGGGCTGGAATCCCAGGCACCCTGGCTTTTCAGGGCTTCTCGGCTGGGCTGGCTGGCTCGCTTCTACATCCCAAATGGAATCTCAGCTCCAAGGTTGCCATGGCTTGAACTCTCGGTTCAGTGGAGATCACTGCCTGCACCTGAAATAGAGAGGGAACAAATAATGCAGAACTGAAACAGAAACACTCTAAGCTGTATGGCCTAAAAAGAGGGAAGGGGAGGAGGGATCCTCCTCACTGGTTCAGTTCAGGGTGCCTACCTTGTGGATGCACTGGGATCTTTACAGAAAAAGACTATTCAGTGTGGCAATCTTAAAGACAGCCTCTTCCAACTTCTCAATCAAATGAGGCTACCCAATCAACCAGCATTTCTTAAGTCTCTACTATATGCCAGGCACTGGGCTCAGGATTCCTAAAAAGGCACAGTAGAGCCCCTGCCCTCAAGTACTTGACAATCTAATGGATTACGCCATGCTCCCCTCCAAGAGGTAGAGGGTAGAATGTCTCCTCCCAGAAATTGATTGTTTCCATGTTAGGAGATCTGGGCATGCTCCAAGCCCCCATTATAAATGCTTTACAGTGACTTTTCTCATAGAATTCTGAATTATCTTTCAAATCAATCAGATCATTTCACAGCTCCTCCAGTGCTCTATTAGAACTAGAGGGCATGTGTTCTCCTAGCCCCTTTAACATTTGCTACATTGGTCTTTTATCATCTTTGTCAATTGCTTATGTGTGAGGTGGCACCTTGGAGTTGTTTGAATTTGCATATTTCCCTTATTACTAATAATCTAGAGCATTTTATAAGGTTGTTAATTGATTTCATCTCTTAAAAATGATTTGTTCTTATTCACTGATCACAGTCTGGGAGAATGGGTCAGTCATGTATTTGTGACAGTTCCTTTTATATCTTACCTATCCAACTTTTTTTTATTTTTGGAGGGCAGTTGGGGTTAAGTGACTTGCCCAAGGTCACATGGCTAGGTTTTATGTTAAATGTCTGAGGGCAGATTTGAACTCAGGTCCTCTTGACTCCAGGGCTGGTGCTCTACTCATTGTGCCACCTAGCCACCCCTGATATCCAACTTTTATCAGTGATTTTAGATGCAAATATTTTCCCCCTTTACTAATAACTTCTGTAGTCAGTATATTGTAACTGCATTGATTTTACTCGTGAAAAAGCTTTTTAATTTTAAATGATCAAAATTGTCCATTTATTCTTTTGTAATCAACCCTAACCTTTACTAGTTTTCAATTTTCCTTATACCCACAGATCTGCAAAGAAGCCTTCTTCCATTCCCCTCTATGTTTTAAAAACATGTCCTTTTAGATTTTGTTTTCTTACTCATTTGGAGCTCACCATGGTATATGCTATACATTATGGTCTAAACTTATTTTCTGCCATGATGCCTCATAGTTTTCCCATTAGTTCAAGTTGAATAGGCAGCTGTTCCCCCAATAGTTTGTATTCTTGGGTTTATTTAACACTGGTTGGCTGTCTTTCTTTGCTTCTATGTCTCCCTTTTCTAATATGTTCCACTGATCTACTTTTCTATTTTTCAAACACCAAATGGTTTCAATTGCTACTTTATACTATAGTTTGAAATCTGGTAAATTTAAATCTCCTTCATTCCTATTTTTATTATTTCCCTTGAAAAGGTTGGCCTGTTCCAACAAATGAATTTTCATATTTTTTTTCTATGAAGTAACTTCCTGGTAGCTTAATTGGCATAGCACTAAATCTAGAAATTAATTTAGGTAGTATCATTTTTTTAAAGTATGCGGGTACAACCTATGAATGAGCAATAAATTTCTTTTGAATTTTTCATTTCTTTAGAAGAATGTTTTCTAATTGTATTTGTATAACTCCTTTCCATGTCCTAGTTGCACGACTCCCAAATGTTTTAGTTCTTGGAAATATTGGTGTCAATGTGTGTTTTCTCTGCACCAATGCTTCCCTGTCTCATCTGCCCATTTTTAGAGCAAAACAATCCAAGTAACTCAGATCCTCGTAGAAGTAGGTACTTCCAAGGAATAAAATCTCTGCTCAGGGACATGGTCCTTCTTGTGGCACTATAAAAAAAAAAGAAAAAAACCCTGCATTTTCTCTTGAAATAGAACTCATTGCAAAGTCTCTATGACCAATTCCTACCATCTGTAGGAATGTGCCATTATGACCCCAGAGTATTCCCCCCTCTAGAATGATGCCCTCCCAATGTTTTGTCCCTCTCTCTCACAACGCACAAAAGACAGGATGATAGATCAGAAAGAAAAACACATTCAGATCTCTAGGCCCAGGTCTCTGCTGTTTTTATCCCCTCAACCCACTCAAAGAGAAGTTTTTTTTTTCTATTCTGCTACCCGAAATATTGATTCATTAATGGGGCAATATGTTTTAGAAAACATTAATTCAATTCTTCTGCCTGATTTTAGATTCCCCTTCAATTCTTTCCCACCTTACATTATTTTGTCTCTGTTCTGTGAATATCTCTCAAACAATGTTAGAGTTGGGTTTTTTTTTGGGGGGGGGGGAGTAACAAAAGATTCTTGTTTATCATTAGAAGAATTAAACATTGATGTCTCCTTTTCTCTCCCACCTTTACTTTTGGAGTCACAACCAAATCAATTCTGCCATAATACCTAGATGGAATGTGTCAAGCTACTCCCCAATGGCCCCTCTCATCATCCTTGAAACTTCACCAACCACAGTACTACTCCCTGTATACCACCTCTTTATGTTGTCTTTCTAAATAGAATGGAAATTCCCTGAGGGCAGGGGCTGAATTTGCAGATAGGGAGCACTTAATAAATGCTTTTTCATTTATTCTCTAATCTTTTTTTCTTAACATTTTACCTTTCTTATGTTTCTTTGTTAAGTTTGTGTGTCAAATTCCCTAATCACTTTTGGTTTCTTTTGAAAAAATAACTTGAATACTCTCTTTTGCCAAATTTAGTGACTTTGCATAATCCATTATTTCAGGATGTAAATCCATCTTCATTTCATTTCAGAATATCACATTCTAATTTTTCCTTTGATTTCTCACAAATGGCTATTATTATTTCTGAGTGACTCTGGCTTAACTCCCCCTCCCCCCCAATAAATGAAGAGATTTCTCATGTCTTAGTATGTTTGCTCTTTAGTGTTGAGGTTCTGATATTTGGCTGTGGCATTTCTTTGTGAATTATATTTGGGGCTTCTCTCTGTCAACATCTATTGCTCTGTCTTATCAATCCAATTGAGGAATTTTTCTGTATTAAATTCTATTGAAGTGTTTAATTTTTTTTAATGTTCTTCTGGGAATCTGTAACTCTTTTGACTTTTTTCTCATTCCCTTGAGGAAATTCAGGCTCTACTTCCTGGCCTATAGGGTTGTCACATGTTCTTCCAATCTTATTGTCTTTAAAAAAAAGATTCATATCTTTTGTTTTTTATATCACCTACCTTTCTGACCTACTTTCCCTTGGCCTACCTTTCTATTTATAACCAGTACCAAATGATTTTGATGATTACTGCTTTTTAATAGAGTTTTAGGTCTGGAAGTGCTATTTCCCCTTCAGATTTCCCTTTATATTCTATATATCTTGTTCCTCCAAGTGAATTTTATTATTATTTTATTTAGCTCTGTAAAACATCTATTTGGGAGTATGACAATCTTATTTTCTTTTGTTTTTTTCCAATGGATTTTTCTTCTGCCTCCTCATTTTTGTGTGTGAAGTATATAGTTCTCATTTTCAGAGAATCTGTTGTTTTGGAGAGTTTCACTTTCATTTGTTCTATGTTTTTTTATTTATTCTATTGATTTCTTTTTTTGAGAATTCTGTCTCCCTAATTTCTATCCTTATGTGGAATTTTAATATTTGTATTTGCCCTTATGAATCATTCTGGGTGTTTTCTATTGTCATTCCTGAGAGCCTTATAGAATCTATTGTAATAATTTCTCCTTCCTTGAGTACTCTTATGTCTAGTCCTATCACTGTATAACAGTTATTGCACTGGCTCCTTTTCTAGTTTGATCAGCTAGGTGGCACAGTAGGTAGCATGATGGAGTCAGAATGAACTGAGTTCAAATCCAGCCTTAGACACTTCCTAGTTGTGTGATCCTGGGAAAGTCACTTAATCTCAGTCTATCACAGTTTCCTCATCTGTACAGTGGAGATAATATTTTAAAGAGCTTTGCAAGTCTTAAAATTCTATATAAGTGTTAGCAATCATCATTGTTACTATTTCTCATATTTTGGCAATAACTTTAATGGTTTTCTATGATCTTCTTCTTACTGAATGACCTATCCCTGCTATAGTAGATAACACTGATGCATTCTGTTCCTGCTCACAACTATTCATTCTCTCCAATCTAGACCATGGCAAGTTCTATGAAACCCTCTGTTAAGGGATTTATATATTTAGCTGTTTCAGTGCAGAATTTAGAATCCAGGAAGAATCCATACTTGGTCATATATACAATCTATTTCTTGATCCAAGATAATTTGTTTTCTAGCAGTTTTAACAAGTCCTACATTTGTTAGAAATCCCGAAAGTGAAATTTAAAAGGAATAAATTCAAAGTCTTACCCTGGGGTTCCAAAAGTCAACTTTACATGTACACAATGTGGGAGCATATAGCTATGTAGCAGTATGTCTGACAAAGCTTTGGGGATCTGAGTATGTGTCAAGTTCAATACACATCAATAACTAGCATGATCGATCTTAGAAGAGAGCGTACATCTAGGACCAGGAAAACAATAGTCTTCCATGGTCAAACCATATCTGAATTATTTTTTTCAGTTCTGGGACCCAACTTTTACAACAGATGTTGATAAGCTACAGCAGAGTTGTCAGGCACTAAGCTTGAACTCAATCAAAATGTAATTGGGGAATATTTAACAAAATAAACAAAAATACATAAAACATAGGTTACATATCACATTTGCATACTAATTCAATTTGTGGCCCAAAGGGATCTTTATGTATCTTTTTTTGTTGTTTGGTTATTTCAGTTACATCTGACTCTTTGTGACTCCGTTTGGGGTTTTCTTGACCAAGAACCTGGAGTGGTTTGGCATTTTCTTCTTCAGCTCATTTTACAGATGAGGTAACTGAGGCAAACAGGGTTAAGGCACTTACCCAGGGTCACACAGCTGGTAAGTAAGAGGCCAGATTTGAACTCAGGAAGATGAGTCTTCCCGACTCCAGGCCAGGTACGCTATCCACTGTGCTACCTAGCTGCTCCTATGTATGGGTTAGTAGCCTCCATTTCTCTGAGTTTGATACCACCGAGCTAGAGAACCCCCAAGATGGTGACGGTACTTGAGTTAATGCTATATGAGGATTAGCTGAAGGCACTAAAGATATTTCAGTCTAGAGAAGAGAAGGCTTTGGGGAGTCATAATGTCTGTCTTTCAAGTATTTGAAATGTCATGTAGAAAGACTGGATTTCTTCTTGGCTGTAGAAGGCAGAATCTGAAGTGTGGGGCGGAAGCACCCAGACAGATAAAGCTTGCTGAAAATCTTCCTAACAAGTGGAGTTACCCCAAAGTAAGACAGACAGCATCACTAGGTAATGACTCCAGCTCACTGGGGAGTCTCCATGCAGAGGCTAGATGTCACATACGTGGGAGGGGGAGATGCTTGTTCAGGTGCATGCCCATAGCAGTGGTTCTCAGAGGTACCTTCCAAGACGAAGCTGCTGCAATTCAATGACTGAAGCAGAAAGTCTGTCAGACAGAAATTCTATCCCTGGCTGAACAAGTCTCTATTTATAGGCCATCATTTGGAGCTGCTGGTGGAAGTAGCTGCTAAGATCTTCTCCTGGGGGCTTCCCAACAGCAGCATTTGGCTGATTAGTTTGCAAAGGTGATATCGTCCACCATCTGCTGTCCTACTTTATCTGCTTTAGGAATTGACAACATGATGTAAAGGGAGTGTTTACATTAGGATTGGCTGCCTGGGAGTCAAGTAGATCACTTTCTTTATCAAGGAGAGAGTGTCAGGAGTGAGGCCAGCCACTGCATACAGAACCTGGGACCTTGCCAGAAAGTACAAGTGATATAGCACAGGACTGTAGAATGTTAGCATTGGAAGGACCCGTCACTGCCATTTTGTCCAAGGCCCTCATCAAAGAAGACTGTCATTTTGAGTGGGTTTTACAAGGAGCACAGAAAGTGTTGCTGGTGGGCCTCCACACAACCAACTTGATTTTGCCTGTCTCAGTGGGATCATTTCCCTTCCTGCCAAGCACAGCAGTAGGCTCAGTTGTTCTGGGCATGGGGATGGGGGATGGGAGAGGCAGTGTGGTACACTGGGATAGCTCTGTACTTTGAGACAGAAGACCTGAGAGTGGGATTAATGGCAAATCACCCTAGTCATGGTCAAATCACCTAAGTTAGCTACTTATAAAAGGATTTGCTCTGTCAAACTGGGACTCAGTCAAAAGGCCATACCCAAGGACCTAGAAGGTCACATTTGGCTTCAAGGTCACAGTTTCCCTACCCCTGGACCTCTCTTGGATTCAGTTACATAAAATATCTATCTATCTATCTATCTATCTATCTATCTATCTATCTATCTAT
>NW_027187369.1:1016083-1027520 GCF_028583685.1 Petaurus breviceps papuanus | reverse complement strand
TCTGTCTGTCTGTCTGTCTGTCTGTCTGTCTGTCTGTCTGTCTGTCTGTCTATCCTGTCTATCCATCGATCCATCCATCCATCTCTCCTATGTATCTATCCATCCATCCATCTATCTAGTCTGTCTAGTCTCTCTATCAATCTATCTGTCTGTCTGTCTGTCTGTCTATCTATCCTGTCTATCCATCCATCCATCGATCTATCGACCCATCCATCCTTCCATCTATCCATCCATCCATCTATCTAGTCTGTCTATTCTGTCTATCCATCTATCTGTCTGTCTGTCTATCTATCTATCTATATGAGAATTTGAGAAAGGATAATAGCTAACACCCAGTAGTTCTTATGTTCCAGGTACTATTCTAAGTGCTTTACAGTTGTCATTTGATCCTCACAACAACTTTGGGAGGTAGGTGCTATTGTTATCTGTATTTTTGTTGATGTTGTTCAGTTATTTCAGTCATGTCCAACTCTTCGTGACCCTATTTGGGGTATTCTTAACAAAGATACTGGAGTGGTTTGCCATTTCCTTCTCCAGCTCATTTTATAGATGAGGAAACTGAAGCTAACAGGGTGGAGTGACTTGTCCAGGGTCACATATCTAGAAAGTGTCTGAGGCTGGATTTGAACTCAGGTCTTTCTGACTCCAGGTCTGGTGCTTTATCTACTGTACTACTTAGCTGCCTATTTTACAGAGGAGGAAACTGAGCAAATTGGGGTTAAATGACTTGTCCAGTGTCACACAGTTGACTATATGCCAGGAGAGGCAGTGAATAGAGAGCTTGCCTCAAAATCAGGAAGATCTGGCTCAAGTCTTGCCTGTGACCCATGTTGGCTGTGTTACTCCAGGCAAATCACTTACCTCCTTAGTCTTCTAAGACTGTATGTTGCAAATAATATGCTGCCATGGTAGAGGGAGTTTCTTCACCCTGGAATTCCTTGCATTGAGGAATTCATTCCCCCTCACCCTGTATGTGTATGTATATACATAATATATACAAAATGAATATAAGGTGGATATGAATATAACATATTCATAATATATATCATACAATATCATATATATGATCATATATATTCACAATAATATATTATAATAACAATATAATAGGAATATTAATATAATGAATTAAGGGAAAGGGGCACTTGCAACCAGGGGAATTGGTAAAGGGTTCAAGTAGAAGAATACACCTGAGTGTAGTCTCAAAGGAAAACAGATCTTCTAAGAGGCAGAAGTAAGGACCAGGTTGTAAGAAGCTTTAAATGGAAATCAAAGGAGTTCCTGATGAGATAACAGGAAGCCACTGAAGCTGTTGGAATGAGGTTTGTCAGACCTTGTACTTTAGAATGATCACAGATAGTCACTAAGGCTGCCATGGTATAGAGGGTGAATTGGAGTGGAGAGGGACTTGAGGTAGGGACACCAATAAGGAGGTGACCACAGTTGTCCAAGAGAGAGGTAGCCTAAACAAGATACCCTAAAGTGTGGGGGGGAGTAGCGGGTGGGGGGGAAGGGCTGTGAGTGGAGAGGAGAGGATTATATACAAGAGATAGTATAGAGAAATAAGGCTGAAGACCCATCCAACCTCAGTATAAACAGCAGTAAGAGAGGCTCTTGACTTAGTTTTTAGACTCAAGGGTACAGGGCTACTCCTGGGTATATGGAGCTATGGCCTCAGTCTAATGGAAGGGCTTTTATTTATTAATGGGCTCTGTGTATGTGTCCTGGGGCACCTTTTGCTCTCTCCTGCTGGATAATTAACCTGTTTCCTTGGCAGATTCCAAGCCATATGAGTCTTGCTTTCTGTGCCATTGAGTCTGAATTTGTCCTAAGTACCATGGACAGTGAAGAACACAGTTCTTGCCCTCTGGAAACTCGTAATCCTAACTGGCAAGACAGACATGAGTCAACTAAAGAATAATACCAGACTATGTATAGCCAAATTCTAGCTTGTGTTTAAGGTTACAAATGTTATTATAGGAATTCAGAGGAGGGAGTTCACTGGGGACTAGGTAATGAACTTTGAACTGAGCATTGATAGGTAGCCAGGATTTGGAAAGGCTGGGGAAATAGCCAAAACTTGTTCATGGAAATGAGTGTGGCATGTTTGGGGGACAGTAAGAAGACTGGCTTGGTGGCAGTAGGCACATTCATGTGGGGGAGCAGTGGCAATGTTCCTCTTAAGTGCAGGGATGGAGGAACACAGCTAGGAATATGAGTCTCAGATATACTTTAAGGGCTTCTGCTATTTAAATTATATTTGTCCTGACTTCAAAGGTCTACCTCTGTCAGACTGGCCAATTCTTTGGCAACTTCCCAATGTCCTGTAGGAGAAAACAATAGAATGGGTGGCAGGTGAGTGTCCAAGGATCTTATGGTGTTGGTTTTGATGCATATAGCTATCACGTATCCACTAAAGGCAGCTAGTATGGCATGTACGTGGTCCATTCTCAGACCCTGTTCTAGTCTACAGCCAGGATCCAGAGTATATCTGAGAGGAAATCTTGGTGGTGATGACATGCCCTAAACATTTAGCTTCAGAACTGCCTCTGGTCACTTATTAATGGGAATGATTACCTAGCAGAAGGTATAAGTCAAGTCTAGTAGTAAGTCAACAAATATGTATTGAGTACCTACTATGTACCAGGCCCTGTGGCTATGAAGAAAAGTAAGACATTCCCTGGTCTTAAGGAACTCACAGATTTTGTATGGAAGCTGGAAAGGCAAGCTGTGGCCAAATCATGAAGGGCTGTTAATGCCAGGCTGAGGAGTCACTCAAGGTTCCTGAACATGGAGGGATACACAGTTGTCAGGTTTCAGAAATCATTCATAAAACTTCTGCTTAGCCAAGAGAGCTAAAGGATAGATGGGAAGAAGGTGGAGATCCTTCCCCCCCCCTGTTGTGTAGTGACCAGGATTACATATTTTAATCTAAGGATAACTGATGAAGCACTTAGACACTAGTTCACTCTGCTTTTGCTGAAACAAGTTGCATTCAGTAGGGGCTCATGTGTGTGCATGTGTGAAAAAGACATCATGGATAGAGTGATGAACTTGGACTTGGGAAGATCCTGCCTTTGACATTATTTTATCACTTGTGTGGCCACTCAGCTGGTATCTGCCTCACACTCTTCATTTGTAAATTGAGGGATTTGGACTCTGGGGTAGGAAACCTGTGGCCTCAAGGTCACATGTGGCCCTCTGAGTCCTTGAATGCAGCCCTTTCACTGAATCCATATTTCACAGAACAAATCCTTTTTTTAACCAATTAGTGTTAAGTAACTTGCTCAAGGTTACATGGCCAGTTATTTTGTGTGGGTGCCAAGTATCTGAGGCCAGAACTGATCCCGGGTCTCCCGACGCTGGGGCCGGTGGTTCTTACTCATGAATCCTTTTTCTTTTTAAGGGGCTACATGTGGCCACAGGTTTCCCACCCCAGACTAGATGGCTTCTGAAATCCCTTCCAGCTCTGAAGCAGATACAGAGAGGGTGCCTTAGTCTGGCCATACTTGGTGCCAAGTTAATTTAATCAAAATGCCACAGCAAAAAAAAAAAAATCGCTGCCTGTTCAGAGTTGATTGGTTGATGATTCATAGTTTTGACTCTACATCTAAACAATCCCATTGAAATTAATCAAGGTGTGAATTCTTCCTCACTGAAGGAAGCCATGTCCCAGGTGTTATCACAGGATTTAGAAAATCTTTCTGGCCAGAACACAAGTATCCTCATCTATACAGAAGAAAGTTGAATAGAAAAGTGTCCCCTGAAGACCCCTTTTCATAAATGAGCACACATTCCTTATTGTATCTCTGTGCTTGGTTCTGAATAAATCATGAAGTGTAAATATCTCATAATTCCATAAAATGAATGGCTATTTCCCCAGTGGAATGTGTTTTCAAAGGGATTTGAGGAAAAGAAGCATCAATCTTCATTTCCTTCCTTTTCCCCTGTGCAGCTAACATATCATATCTCAGGGAATATTTTGCCATTGAACATAAAACTTTTTGTTATAAAAAAACCACCCATTTCTTTGGGTAAATGATTCATCTTATCGCGGCCTCACACACATTTTCTAATTATGAAATGCTCCCAGATCACTTTTAGTTTGTAATACATTTTGTTGTGAAGAAACCACATTTTGATCCCTCATTCTCCATTACAACTCTCTATCAGTGAATCTATTTATTAAGCCCCTACCATGGTATCCTACATAATGCAAGCCTTGTAAAAGAAACAAAAGTATCCTTTTGCCCTCAAGGGACTTATATTCTATCAGGGAGACAATGGTTATAAATATAATTGTA
Organism: Petaurus breviceps papuanus; assembly: GCF_028583685.1. NCBI lineage: Eukaryota > Metazoa > Chordata > Mammalia > Diprotodontia > Petauridae > Petaurus > Petaurus breviceps. Next base: position 1,023,216 of record NW_027187369.1, on the reverse strand, counting down.
CAAAATAATGCAAGGGAATTTGGGGAGCGGAGGGGAGAAGGCACATGCAGCTAGAGCGAGAAAAAGGCCATTTAGAAGGTGAGACCTGCATTGACCTTTAAAAGAAACTGGAGATTCTGAGAGGCCAAGGTGTGGTGTTGTTTGTTCTTCATTTTTCTTTTTTTTAAGCAATTGGGGTTAAGTAACTTGCTCAAGGTTACACGGCCAGGTGTTTCTGGGTGGGCGCTAAGTGTCTGAGCCTGGATTCGATCCCAGGTCATCCCAACACTGGAGCCAGTGCTCTCACTCACTGTGCTACCTGGCCACCCCTTGTTCTTCATTTTTCAAAGAGGACTGATGACATCACAGAATGATATCTCAACTTGCTTGTGAACTGGATTTAAGTGAGGCAGACTGATAGGAAGTCATCAGCCTCACTCTCTCTTCCAGAGTCACTAAAGTCCACTGGTGATGGCCCAAGATGCAGTAGAGGACCTTGGGGTCTTTGAGGCCCCATCAAGCTCTAAGCTCTCTACAATATCTGCTTAGGTCACCTTCATAGGGTTTGGAATAAATTGTTCTCATGTGCCCATTCCACTGGGGGACATCTTCACATGCTTGGGGTAGACACCCCCCTAACTCACCAATGGGTTTGAGGCCCATTTCCTAAGAGAGTTTTATCAGCATTTAGCTGCCACTATGCATGCTACAGCTTCTTGGAACCACAGGTGAGAGGCAAAGGTAAGGAGAAACTATGCCAAGAGTGAGAAATAACCAGTCAAAGGTATAGTTGTATAGGCAAAAGAACCCTCCAGTAGGAGTTAGGAGGCCTGGGTTCAAGGCATCATCTCACCAGTACTAGCTTATGTGACTTTGAACAAGGTACTTGACTTTTCCAGGTTTGAGCAGCCACACCTATCCCCTATACCCACATTTCCTAAAACCATAGCTCACAATTATGTGCTTATCAATAACAGTCTGCTGGAAACAAATTGAAAGCAAAGGCATTTTATAATATGATATTAAGAAAAGTAGCAACAATACAGTTCTTCCATGAACCATTGCTCAGAAAGTCACACATAAAGGAGACACTGCAAGACTACTGATGTCTTCCCATGATGTCATTATATAACTCCCCAGATACCTCTTCTCCCTGGTCTCATAGCTTTTTAGATGCTACTCTGTTAGGTGAATCAGTGAATGGATCTCAAAGCCTGTAGCCAAGAAGACCTGAATTCAAATGAGGGTCTAGACACTTATTGTATGACCTTATACAGGTCACTTAACCTCTGACTGCCTCAGTTTCCTCAGCTGTAAAATGGACAAAATAATGACACCTCCCAGGTTTGTGAGGATCAAATGAGATATTATAATATATAATACATAATAATATATGATGAAGTATAAAATATAAATATATAATATATTATACAATAATATGTAATAATATATTATCTCATTTGATCCTCAAAACCCTGGTTAGGTATTACCCTCACTCATATCCAGATCACTCACAAGTCAAGACATTACCCTCTTGATGTCTTTGGTTGTCTCTATTCACTGAATGGGCATTACCTCACTCTAAGTGAGTATCTGCAAAGGCCTTAGCCTAAAAGTGCCAGGGTCTCCCACTGTATCCTGGGCCATCTCCAGTTATCTTGTTGAATATCTGGTCCCTGGACCCAGAGAGCACTGGAGGAGAAAGTGAGGCTGGAGCCCTCCCTCACTCAAACTCAAGTCAACCGGGAGAAATGTTATCATTTCCCAATGTCGTGGCCCTCTTCCAAAAGGAAGGACAAACACAACTGTCTTTTAGAAGGAAGGAGCAATAATATATAAAGCACTTAGTACAATGTCTGGTACTTAGGAGGTGTTTAATACTTTCTTTTCCCTTTCTCAGTCTCCATGGGCTGCTGCTGGCCTAACCATGTGGACCCTGCAGCTGTTCTGCCAGACACTGCTTATAAGGACAGTGCTCATTGGAACTCCATGGGATGCTCCTTGTCTGATTATTTCTTGCCCCATCTATCCACATCCCGAGGGAAGAGAGGTTTGTTTCCATATTCTTTTTTTTTTAAAGCAATTGGGGTTAAGTAACTTGCTCTAGGTTACAAGGCCAGTTATATCTGGGTGTGTGTAATGTAATGCCAAGCAAAGGCAACTTCCCAAGGTTCAAAATACCAGCATAGGTGCTCTCCATTTTATTCAGTGACAAATTAAGAACAGAGATGATCAAAATATGACATCATTCAAAATACAGCATTTACTAAGTGTGATTAAATAATCTCCAAGTACTACCCCACTCCAGGACCTTACATTCATTCAATCAATTACAAAGTCCCTGTTCTAAATAAATTTGACCTTTTTATGTTCTATGATTGAATAAATGAACATAAAAAGGTCAAAAGTTTCCCACCCCTGGATCACAATTGAATCTACCCCAGAGTTACAACAAGTTTAAGTACAGCACTTAATACCCAAATGGAGGTCTTTTCTTCATCTTGACACAAGGCAAGTTCTAAGCAATCTTTGTTCCTGGGGAGACAAAGCTTAGCAAGGCCACAAGATACATTGCCAGGCTCTTCATTAATTCATCCTCTGTCTGCAGAACAGTCCTAGGACCCCTGAAAACATAAGCAAAACCCTCTTCCAGGATTTCTGTAAATATACAACAAGAAAATCCTTCTTCAGGGCTTTGGAACCAACAGCAAGGTTCCAAGAATTCTGCAACAACAGCACTGTCCTTCACCAGTGGACAGTATTCACTCTCTGTCTGCAGAACAGTCTCAGTAGCTCTGAACCAACAGCAAGGTTCCAAGCCTCTGCAACAACAGGACTGTCCTTCACCAGTGGACGAATCTGGCAAAACAACATCAAAACAGACAGACAAAGTACCAGCAAAACAGCCATGTCTCCTCAGTCCTTGGTAGCTCCGGGGGCAGGTCTCAAATGTCCTGGGCAATTCAAAGTGGCCCTCAGCAATCCTCTCAGTCTCTCTCTGCCTCCAAAAGTGCTGCTTCCAAAAAGTTCTTCTGCCTCTCTCTTGTGCCTCTCCAAATCTGTGTCACCAGCTCCTCCCAGTTCAGCCCTCTCTTTTCATGTCAACAAGTCCATCCCACAAGTGGGATTAACAAGCTCTGGGTTTTAACACAATCAAACCAAAAACCAAGCCAATACAGGGGAATCTTTAAATGCCATTACTATTACAGTGTGGTGCTAAGTATCTGAACCCGGATTTGATCCCAGGTCATCCCAACTCTTGGGTGGTGCTCTTACTCACTGAGCCACCTGGCCACCCCTGTTTCCATATTCTTTCAGCTTAAAGTTTTTAGGATTTTTCTTGTTATAGATTTTGGGGGGAGAAAAGGGCAGAAACTTTTACCAAGGAATAAAAAAAAGCCTCCTTGGTTTCCCTAGTCTTGGCTACAAAGCCTCTCATCTCCTAGGCAGGGGGTTCTCAGCCTGGGGCACCAATCTCTTTAAAACAAAGAGAAAGCTAGCTTGTGCCCTCAGGCTTAAACTTTTCTTTGGATTAGACTTCCAGGTCCCAGGCTATGGCATCTCCACAGGCAGCCTTGTTTTAGCTCAAGGTAAGAGTTCTATATCACCCCCCCCCCCCCAGTTTGAATCTCTGGAATCCAGGTGGTAAACTAGGTAATGGTTATTGGTCCCATCACCAACAAACACTTCTGGAAAGCAGTTTCTCAGTTTTTTAAATACTAAATCTCTGGTTCTCTCAAGTAGTTGAGTGAGTGGGGAATAGTCTTGGAGACAATGCCCAGCCCAGGGAGTAAGGTTTTCGTCTATTCCATCTGCTCAGCTTCTTTACTGGTCCTTTCATATGTAAATGAAGCCATAGAAGGCCTGAAAGGAACCTTGTAGCACATCCTTACATCTGTAAAATGGATGTAGCTGACTCCTCTCTGTTCTCCCTGAAGTCAAACAGAGAGAGACACCAGGTAAGGCCCCCTCCTTCCTCCATCTCACATGCTCCTAGAAAGAAAGTGTTCACTGTTGTAAAACATTACTAATATTAGAAGAAAGACCTGGTTGGGGTTGAGTTCCAACTCTCCCACTTACCAGCTGTATGACACTGGGCAAGTCACGTAACTGCTGTTTGCCTCAGTTTCCTCAACTGTGAAATGAAGATAATCATGACCCTTGCCTCCTAGGATTATTGTGAGGATGAAATGAGGTCATGCAAACTGCTTGTTCTGGTTAAGTCATGTCTAACTCTCAGTGACCCAATTTGGGGTTTTCTCAAGCAAAGATACTGAAGTGGCTTGCCATTTGTTCCTCCATTTTGCCATTTTACGGATTTGGAAACCGAGGCAAACAAGGTTAAGTGACTTCCCCAGGTCAAACAGCTTGTAAGTGTCTGAGGTCAGATTTGAACTCCAGTCTTCTTGACTGCTCCAGGCCTGGTGCACTAGTCTACTGTGCCACCTAGCTCCCCATAGTAGTGCTCAATAAAGACTTCCTTCCTCCTTTCCTGCCTTCCCTTCATTCCCTGGGCAAGGCACTTATCCTCTCTTTCCCTCTGTTTCCTCCTGTAAAAAGTGGGAATGCTAACAAGAGCCTACCCCCCAGATATTGTTGTAAGGATTAAATGAAATAATATTTGTAAAGTGCTTTGCAAACCTTAAAGCTACATACTAGCTAGATAAATGAGGAAAGTCCATAGCTATTACTAGCTAGGGTCTCCTTCATCCCTGTAAGTGCCCACATACTGTCCCCAGGATATGCATCTTTGTCCACCACGTGGTCACTGAGTTCATCCCCAACCTCCTCAATTAGAGTCCTGGGTCTGCCATGGCTGTGCTCTGGTTTTAATTGCAATATACCTCGGCCTCACTTGGTAAAAGTGGGTATGAAAACAGTGCTAGGCACAGAAAGAACTCGGTGACCAAACTGAAGTGAAAACCCTCTTCTTCTCCACCATAGTCTTAAGACTATATACATATAGGTCAATTAATAATAATGATAGCAATGAGAATGGCATCAGTAATGACTCCTGCAAATAGTACTCAGTCCTCATCTTTATGAGACTGGAATCCCAGGTTCTCCAGCTACTCTAGAACCCTGGGGTTCCTTGTACCTTGCCTGACTCCATCGGATAGCTCTCTCTGCCCCCCATCAGTGATGTGGGCCTGCTCCCAAATGCCTAGTTTTGTTCTTCCTTTTGAGTCCTCAGCAACCAAACAAAAATCTTGGGCTTCAAAGCATGAGATTTCTGGTAAGCTCTGAGTCGTCTGCAAAATTGATTTTCCTACATGCAGCAGTGCTTCTGCCTCCCGCTGATGAATGACCCTGCTAGTGGAACACAATTTCCACTAAATCAACAAATAGTTGTTATAAAGGCTCCAAGACTTCCTGCATTCCTCCAACAAAAGCTTCCCTCTCCTGCTCATTAATCCTTGTAAGTAAGATTCAAAGGATGGGGAAAGTTCCAGTTAGATCGCTTCTTTGCTGAACCCTTTCCTGGAGGATGTCCTATAAGGCAAGGAGAGCTCATTTGGGTCAGGAGATTTGAAGCAGTGAAGGGTGGGGAGGGGTGGGATGCATCTCCAGATGCCCTTGGATTACAGCCCTGGGATTTTGGTCAGATGCAAGCAGCTTAGTGTTGGAGTGGCACTGTAGGTCCCCAGAAGAATGAAACCAAAGAGAAATGAACAAATCCTCAGGAGCTCCGAATATCTGAATTTGGAGGGGCCTTAGACTGGACTATTTGATGGACTATGAGATGGACATTAGAATATGGAATATGAGAAGTGGGAGGGATCAAAGTAAGAGTACAATCCAACCCCCTCATGTTATAGGTGATGAGACCAAGCTCCAGAGGGATAATGACTTGCCCAAGGTCACCCATTTTCTTTACCATAGAGTTACAGGAAGAGAGCCTGGGTTTCTTGAATTCCAGTCTAGTCATCATTTATACAGTTGGTGACAGGTGGGATGTTTTCTTTAAAGTCAGATGCTCCAAGGAACCAGGCTTTTTTAGACTATTCTCCTTCTAAGTGTTAGCTATATTTCTTTTAAAAACCGTTACTGATAGCTTTTCTTTTTAAATCACCTTTATTTCCATACTTCTACCCCTTCCCTTCCCCAGAGAGCCAATCTCTGTAGCAAAGGATAAGAAAAGAGAAAGAAAACACAGCTCAACCAAACAAACCAAAACATCAAGTGGGTCTGACAGTATATACACGATTCTGTACTCATATTCCCTACTGAGACCAAACTCGGTCATTATAATGGTGAGGTGTTCGGTGTTTTTGTCATTGATGTTCTTTACCCTTATATCATTGTGAGGGATCATTTGTAGTGAAGTTTCCCCATTCTGAAAAATCAAATCTTGAGTGGCTTCAGCAGCCACTAGGCCTAAGTTTAGAAGTCACCTGACCTTACAGGAATCTGGGACTTAGAGCAATGGAGACCCTCCCCAGTGCCACCTCAGCATAAGATATGCCCAATAAAGACAGAAGTGCTTTCTCAAACATACATTGGGTGGTCTACTGTTTCCTTGTTCCCATACTTGAGGTAGATTGCTGCTGAGATTGTACACCTAACTTCCAGTCAATGGGAAAAAAGGTTCAGGAGGGGGGTGGGGGGAGAATTCCTCATTAGGGCTTTATAACTTCTGCCATTTCCTTTTGTAAATTGCTTCTCCTCCCTGACCATTTGTCAGGAGGGTGGCCCTTTCTCAAGATCATAAATAAACCATTCTTTTCTGCTTCCTACCTTGAGAAACCTCTGAGTATTATCTGGGTAAGGATTTCTGTTGCACACACTTTTGGGATGCACACATCATTATAGGTGTTGTCTGTGTGTTGCCTTCCATGTTCTGCCCCGATTACTTTAAATCTTCCCTGGCTTCTCTGTATTCATCATATTCCTTTTTTTCCCCTTACAGCAGAGTGTCATAATTTCTTTAGCTAGTCTCCAATCAACCGGTATCTACTTTGTTTCCAAGACTTTGCTACTGCAAAAGGCACATCTATAAATATTTTGGTGTACATATGTATATATATATATATATACACCGTGTTTCCCCGATAATAAGACACTGTCTTACTATTTTTTTGGACAGAAAAACACCAGAGGGCTTATTTTCAGGGGAGGGCTTATTTTAATGAACATTGACAGCAATTTTAATA
>NW_027187369.1:867801-1015983 GCF_028583685.1 Petaurus breviceps papuanus | reverse complement strand
ATACAGAGGGTACCGTAATGTAGCGTGTAACGCAGGGGATCACCTTCACTACAGTAGCAATCTCTACGGGGGAGGGCTTATTTTAGAGGAATCTTACACAGTAAGGGGAGGGCTTATTTTCGGGATAGGTCTTATTATCGGGGAAACATGGTGTATACACACACACACACACACACACACACACACACACACATATATATAGGGTTTAATGATCATTGATATCCTTGTAGTATTTGGCTACCAGTGCAATCTCTGGGTCAAAGGATACAGGTGTTTTAGGCATTTGCATAATTCCAAATTGCTTTCCAGAATGATTTTATTGAATCACCACTCCACTAAAAGTATATTAGTGTGCCTTTCTTCCCATTTTACAGATGAGGAAGGTGGCACCCAGAAACTATAAGGAATTTATCCAAGGTCACACAGCTAGGAAGTGGCAGAACGGGGTCCCAAACCCAGGTCCTCTTCCTTCATGTTTAATGGCCATTCACACACCATAGGACACGAGGGACACAATGCCATATTTGCATTTTTGTTCCTTGTGTGAATTCACAAATTCTGAGCTCCCTCCCAGGAAGGAAGCTCCTCCCCCTTCCTTGCAAGTTGGAGCTCTCTATGGGTGCTGGAATAGGAGGGATGTTACAAGGAGCCTTCCTCTGTTCAGCTGAAGGGTTTGGCAGACAGAAAAATTGGGGGACCCATTAGTGTGGACCACATATCTGAAGAGAAGATCAGAATTTCCTCTGTTCATCAAGACTTTTGGCCCCCTCTCCAGACTTCGGCCTCTAAGGAACCAGATATGGTTTCTTTCTTCTCTCCCTTTCTCTCTCCTCCTCTGTTCTCCTCTCCTCCCCTCCCTCTCTCCCTCTGCACCATAGCTAGGATCTGGTGCCACAGCTGACAGCTCACTCTTGGGTCTACTTCCTGTCCCCTTGGTAACTGAGCCTTGGCCCTGGCCAAAGCACTGCATATTCCACATGACTGAGTCCATTCCCTCAGGGTACCAGGCTGCGGCTTGTTTCTGGCCATTCATTCAGCCTGTGCATCTTGCAGCATCTGGGCTGCAGGTCCTCCCAGCCTATAACCCAGGGGGAAGAAGCACAAAATGGCTTGTAACTGTGCTCAGAGGCAGAGAGATGGGACTTGGATTTAATTTTCAATTCACTGCATCTTGGTAAAGTTAAACTGAGAGCAAAACAAGATAAAAGAAAGCAGTAGAAGAGGGGGAAGGGAGAAAGAAACTTTTAGCTTCAGGGAGTTCTACATTTGATCAAATGAGATAATGGCTCTAAAGCACTTTGCAAACCTTAGGGCTTTATCGAAATAGCAGCTCTCATTATTAATAGTGGTATACATATCTGTCACTATACACACTGCCCCTTTACAGGTTTTTGCCTTAATAGACAATAGTGATTTATCCCTATTTTTAACTGTAGAGACAGTTAGAAAACAGGGAGATGAAGAGAATGCTATACATACAGCTTACCTACGTATGAGCAAAGCATTTGCTAAAGTATGTCATACCAGTTTTGTGGGAAAATGTAGGCTTGGCCATCATACAGTTAGATGAATTCAGAATAGGGGCTAAGGGTTCTGTGGTAACCCAGAAGAGAGTGGCCAGGGGAGTGAGTGCCTCAGAGATCTGGGCTATTTCTCATTCAAGTCAATGACTCCGATTAAGGCATAGATTGAAAGCTCAACAGTGATGCAAAGAAGTCAGAATCCCAAAAGATCTTGACAGACTAGAGTATTGGGTGGAATCAAATAAAACAATTTAGTTGGAATAAATGTAAAGTCTAACACTTGGATGAAAAAAAATCAGCTTCAGAAGTATTAGGGAGGAGACATTGGTTTGAAATATTTCTAGTGCCTTTTAGTAGCCTACAAGTTCAGCTAGGTGGGGCAGTGGATAGAATACTGTGCCTGGAGTCAGGAAAACTCATTTTGCTGAGTTCAAATATGGCCTCAGCCACTTACTAGCTGAGTGACCCTGGGCAAGTCACTTCACCCTATTGGCTTCAGTTTCCTCATCTGTAAAATGAACTGGAAAAGGAAATGACAAGCCCCTCCAGTACCTTTGCCAAGAAAACCCCAAACGGAGTCACAAAGAGTTGGATGTGACAGAACAACAAAATGACAAAGTCCAGCGTGTTTTGGAAGGGGTAAGATATGGCAGTAAAAAAAAAAAACCTAATGTGGCCCTGGGGCTATCTTAGGAAAGGAAAGGCTTCCAGGAACAAAGAGGGCATTGGACTGCTATCCTCCTCTCAGACCACATCTGGAATGCATTGGGTTCAATTCTGAAAATCATAGTTTAGGAAAGCAAACGAGAAGCTGTTGAGTGTCCAGAGATGGGCAACTGGAATGATGGTGGAGGTGGGCAAAAGAGAAGGCTCAGGGGGATGATCATTGTGTTCAAATATTAAAGAATTGTCGCGTCCATAAGTGAGATGAATCTGCTGTAATGGGAATGTAAATTTTTAAGATCTTCCCTGCCCCTAGGCTAAAGTGCACCTGGAGCCTGGGGTGGGAGGCTTGTTTTTCAGTAGATACTTTTTGATTGGCCAGTGAGTCCAGCTCTGAGCCAGGAGCAGGCTATATAAACCCTGATTTGAGGCTTTGTTTTGGGGCTCGCTTTGAGAAGTGTTCTGTGATTTGATCAGATGAGACTCTGGGAAGCCGTTGTTGAGAGCCCCCCAGCTTTGAAAGACCCAGATGTTGATTTGGTATGAATGTAATGGTTGGACAGTTTGGAAAACTGTCTGGTTGATCTGTTTCTCTGTCTTGATAATTCTTTCTGTATACTCTGAATTTTGGGGTGCTAACGTTTTTCCCCTGAACTAGGTAAACGATATATGTTTGACTGATTAAACTAAGCTTGTTAATGCATTTTGAGTTGCTTTCCTTTAACAAAGCAGATCCAAGAACCTGTGTTGGCAGCCACCCTGGGGACGCCTGGGGTGCTTGCTGCTACATCTGCCTTGGGAAGTAATGGGATTCTTCACCCCCCCCCCCAACCTCTCCCCTTTGTTGGGTAGGTTGGAATGAAGATTCCTTTTCAGGTACAGGCTGAACCAGAGGAGGACCTTCCAACTCCAATTCTGTCATTGTATGATTATTTTCTGCTATTGGGGATGCCTTTGCACCATAAGCGTGAAACATATGCAATCACAGAAATATACCACATAGCTTAAGTAGAAGATACATTTACCAAAGGCCTCTACTGCCTAGTCTGTCTCCTTTGTGCCTTGTGATTATTATTCATTTGGTTTTTACCTCCATGATCTTAGGAAACTTCACTAGCTGGGTAGCTCTCCATTGTCCTCCATCTTTCCTTACCAAGATACACTCACTTCACCACACACATGCCATCTTTTTTTCCTCTTTTCAGTTAGTGCTATTAACTACCCAGTTATTTTAGTATTTGTTATAGGGATGGGTATATTATGGTTGTTTATCTGCACTATATTCTCACTTAAGTGGAGAATATCTGGGTATGGTGGCCACCAAATTCATTACCTTTACAATTCTCTGGAAATAGAGACCTAAGGTCTATATTTAAAATATGACAAAAGCAGATACACATAGTATACATGGCCATGAAGCATATTCTGCAGTGATCACCCTCAGTTCTTGTCCCTTAGGATGATCTAGCTGTGTCTTGCCTTACTGTGACTCTATAGGGCAGGGCTGCTTAACCCGGGGTCTGTGAACATGGTTTTTTATTTGAAGTATTTTGTTAACTGTATTTCAATATGATTCATTTTCCTTTATTGTTCTGTATTTTCTTTTATGCATCTAATAAGCATGATTCTGAGATGGGGCCCATCTGCCAAAAGGAACCAAAATGGGCCCAGGATGTTAAAATAGGTTGCAATTTCTTCTGTGGGGCCTTCAAAGGGCTAAGATTATATGTGTATATGCATGCATATTATATACACACATATATATATGTACACATATATGTATATATACCTATGTAGATGTGAACACACACACATACACTGCTGCATTGATGGAACACTATTGTCCACATCTGAGCTTTTGAGAGATCAGGCCCTTCAAGGAGTGAAAGGTAGCATGCCTTGCATATGGCTGACTTGTCAAGATGTGCCCCACTGAAACAATGGCTGACTGTTATGGTAATGGGAATCTGAAGATCTTCCCTGCCCCTTGATCCCATGATAGGCTTGGATGAATCTGAGAACCTTCCCTGATTTCAAAATAAACTCTGCCCCCTAATAGGCTGAATGTGGTCACATGAAGCCTGTGGTGGGTGACTTGATTTTCAAGAGTGCCCACACCTTGATTCTTTGTGATTGGGCAGTGGATAAAGAGGGTTGTGACATGCTCTGATCCAGGAGAAGGCTATATATAACCTGATGAGAGGTTTTGCTTTGGGGATCACTTTGGGAAGAGTTGTGTGATTTGGCCAGATGAGACTCTGGGCAGCCATTGAGCATCCCCGCCTCCCTCCCCCCAACCCCCTGGCTTTGAAAACCCAGATGTTGGAGCTTCCCTCTGTGGTAACTAAGTATGGATGTAATGGTAAGACAGCTGGAAGCCCTGTCTGCTGGTCTGTTTCTCTGTCTGCTTGTAAATTCTGTTTGTATTCTCTGAAGTTCAGGGTGCTGACTTTTTCCTCTGAACTAGGTAAATGATATATGTTTGATTGATTAAAGTCAGATTGTTAACCCATTTTGAGTTGCTTTCCTTTAGAAAAGCAGATATAAGAACATGTGCTACTAGGTAATAGATTCTAATTCTCAAGGAGAAATTGTTGTAACATTCCATAATTTAGGTAAAGGGCCCATACAGATTCATAAAAATGATAGGAGAGTTCAAATAATTATCATTCCTTGTAAAACAATACCACTTTTTAAAACTGACCCTCCTTCCAAAATAACTATCAGCAGAACTGAAGGATTTGGTTCTACTGATAGAATAAAATTGGGAGCTAAAGTATGGGTAAAACGGAAGCCAGATGATGTTCCAAAATCTGTGGAGATTATAGCACATGGGAAGGAGAACACTGTGACTATTGTTTATTGAGGAGAAGATGATTAAAAATTGTACTCTTAATGCATATATTCTACCATGAGTGAGGCTACAATAGTGGGATACTCCAGTAGCATGGCTGATCCTATATCTACTTTGCTTCTGGTTATTGTCTCTTTGCTTCTTCTTGATCTTTTGTCTGTTCACCTTGTTTACTAGATTTGTCTCCACAGGCTTGGTACCCTCCACCTGTAGATGCCTGATAGCTTAAGCTGGATGTCACCCCCTCTCCACAACTGTGATATGTCACCCCAGGACCTGCCATCAAGCACATTCCAAATGCTGGCTAAAGAACTGACTCCTCAAATGGGACCCCTTTGGATGGGGACAGTTCTGTGTCCAATTTCAGCAGCAAGTAGCCATGGAAGAAGAGACCTTTGCCCCTTACCCCAAGATTTTGGGACGCCAATTATTCAGGGGGGAATGATAGGAAGCTTGTGCTCAATCCCTACCCTAAAATATTGTTTTCTGTGTTTATTGTGTGCTATCCTTGTTATATTGTTGTAAAATTCTGTTGACACCAGTTACTCCTAAAATTCCTATTAACCTATGTAATGAAATGTATTGTTAATGTATTTTTGCCAAGTAAGGGACACGAAAGATTTTGGGGCCAAATGTAATGGTTATGGGATTTGAAGATCCTACATGACCCTTGAACTTGCTGATGTAGCAGGAAGGGGAGGGGCAGGAGGAATCCTGAGCCAAGCTGGAACCAGCGCGGTGACTGGAAGCAGCGGCAGCGGTGGCAGCACAAACTCCTTTTTTTTGAGCCAACCACAACTTTTGCTAAGGACTCCTGCTGAGGACTGCCAGGGATGGGAACTGTGGGGGGCTGGAGCTGCTGGGAGTGAGCTGCATGGACGTTGAGCAGTTGCTGTAAATGAGGAGAGGAGGATCTTTGCCTGAGGTAGCCTGTTCTGTTTTGAAGGCTTGAAAATGTGGGTGTTTACAGCATTAACTACATGTGACAACTCCATAGCTGCTGTGATGGCTTTGACTTGCTGGTTTGGGGACTCAGTTTTTTTTGATATTTGAATAAATGTTCTAGCTTTGTCCCCCATGTGGAAATCCTGTTATATTTTGTGATTAATAACCATATCAGCATATTTATAGTTACCATAGGAAATGTGAATACTGCATTGTTGATACACTGACCATGGCAAACTGGCATTCCTCTGAGGGCCTTGAGCAGCTCTTGCCATGCTCTGAAATTTATAACCCTGGGTTGCACCTAAAAATTCTATTTCCTGACTCTATTTCAGTTGGCTCAGTCCCAACCTGGGGGCCATCTCCAGTTGTCCTGACCTATGTCTTGCCACTGGACTCTGAAAACTCAGGAGGAGAAAGTGAGGCTGATGACTTTGCACAGCCCTGCCTCACTTAAATCCAATTTACTTGCAAATCAAGACATCACTATCCTGAAATCACTCCTCCTTTTTGAGAACAAAGGAGGAACATGTCCCCACCTAACACTGACTGCCTTACCTATGTTTCTGCTTCATCTTTGGTCTAATGACTCTCTCTTTCCTGCTCTCTAGGGTTTGAAAGTGGCTTAGAGCCTTTCCTCCTGGATCCTTCCCCTGTATGAAGAAACAAGCTGCTATCTATGAAGTCTCTCTATGAAATGAACTCCAAGCAGTCCAGAGGGTGGTAAGATGTGACCATCACATTCAAGACTGTCCATGATAACATTGTGAAGGAGGCAAAATTGGTCTTTGTTGTTCCCTGTCCGTTTTTTGCCTATTACTACATACTTTCCATCCACTAATGACAACCACCAACTGTGGGATTGTCTGTGGTCACTTGACTTCAGTTTCTTGGTCTGTAAAATGAGGGGGTTAGAGTGGATTGTCTCTGATGCAGTGACCTTGGTGATCTCAGAGATCCCTTCCAATATCTATCATATTCTTTTTTTTTTCTTTGCTTTTTGGAGGGCAATTGAGGTCAAGTGACTTGTCACTTGTTAAGTGACTTGACTCACCCAGCTAGTAAATGTCAACTGTCTGAGGCCAGATTTGAACTCAGGTCCTCCTGACTCCAGGGCCGGTGCTCTATTCACTGCACCTCCTAGCCGCCCATATCTATCATATTCTAAACCTCCCTTGGCCTCACTTTCCTCATCTGTAGAATGAAAAAGTTGACCTGCTAAGTGCCTTCTGGAAGTATCTTCCTGTGATCCTACTTATGCCTATGACCACCCTAGGTCATATTTAAAATTTCTCAACATTTCGATTTGGTCAATGACTTCCCGATGGGAATGGACCGTCGACTAATGAGCTCTGTTTTGGGAAATTTGCTCATTGATTGTGCCAAACACCATTTGCTAAGAAGTCAAATCAAAAGAAAATATAATAAGAGCTAGTCAGAGAAGAGAGAGCCAACATTCTGTCTGTATTGGCCTTTGTGGAGGGATAGAAGAGAATGAATTCTACATCAGTTGAGTCTACACTTGGAGTTTTTTCTTCAGTAACAGGGACAGGCTGCTGGGAATTCTGTATGCTCTCGAGCTCAGTTCCCCTTGTGATAAAAGACAGAAGTGGGGGAGTTTTCTGGAATGGACCAGGGGAAAGTCACAAGAGATGAAGCCATGGCCATGAGCAGCACCAGGTCTATTCTCTAACCCACTGAGCTAATCAGCCACAGGCCAATGTAAGGAATATATGGATAAGGAATACAAAAGTCATTCGATCACCCGGCATTTTTCTTAATGGGAATACACTAATCACTTTATTTCCATTCATCCACTGTACAATAATAACTTCTGTTCATTATGATAGCCCTACAAGATCTTGAAGTACCTTCTGGTTCTTCAAAGAAAGACACAAGAAAAATGAATGCAGGTTCAGGAAGGAAGGGAATAAGCATTCAGTAGGCACCTACTGTGTGCCAGGCATAACATTAAACACTTTATAAAGCATTTGATGCTCACAACTCTAGGAGAAAGGTACTATTTTGTCCCCATTTTATAGTTGAGGAGACTGAGACACATAGATGTTAAATGATTAGCTTAGAATTACTCAACTAGGAAATGGCTGGATTTGAACTCAGGTCTTCCTGACTCCAGGCCCTGGGACACCTTGCTGCCACAATATTTTATTACTTTTTCATAATAGAGGTGATCTATGCATGGCATATAGGGCTACTTAGAGAATTTAGAATGGGAAAGTACCTTAAAGGTCCAAAAGCTAGATTCCAAGGTTCAATGAAAGGGTTCTAACTTCAAATCCAGACCTTGGCTTTTCAACCACACCATTCTTCTGTCATTTAAACAGAATATTACCTTCCACACACTCCATTTCTTAATCATTATACTTAAATGAAAGTGGTTATTTCTGTTATTGGACACCATCAACTGTGGTCAATTGTGCAAAAGCTGAATGTTTTAAGTTCTGAATCTCAATTCCATTCCCTTAAGCATCAGAGGACCAGTGGTGAGTGTGATGTGATTCATGCTTGAGTGAAGGCACCTAGGCTGCTGCCGAGCCAATACTCCTAAGGGATCAAGGCTAATGAGACTGATGGAGAACCTACCTGCTTCTTGTATTGGCTATGATTTTGGGGGGAGAATATGTCCTTGGATGGATGTCTCTGGGCTAAAATTTCCAAGAAAAAAAAACACTCAGAAATGAACAATTCTAGATGGCATACTAAAGGGAAAGAGTAGATTCAGTGTAATAAGACTTTGGTTCAATTTGGTTACCTTTTAACCTCTTTGAGGCTCAGTTTCCTTCTTGGTAAAATGATGGGTAGGGTTGGACTAATCGATCGTGTTTCTTACATCCCTGAATCCTATGAGTGTGATGGTGGTTCCAAGCGGTCCCACACCCATTTCACACAAGTACCTTTGACATTGATATACAGCTTATAAACTGAGGATCTCAAAGCAGCACTAAGGATATTTTTATCACCCACTGTGTGTCCAACATTGTGCTGGGGTTTGCAGCTGAGCCAAATACAACAGAAGGTATCATGATCCGTCCTCTCATAGAGTTAATCTAGCTGGGAGAACAATGGAACACAGTAGACTTCTGAACATGAAGACTTGGAATTTCCACAGTGCCCCTGGATAACACTCAAAGTTGGGAGGTTTATTTATTGCCTTTGCACACTACTTTGGCTATCTGCTGAATGGGGATCAGAGCCAAGCGAGCCTTTGTGTTTCAAGAAGGGCATAATGAAAATGTGGGGGTTCCCTAGGGAGGTTCCTTTCTGAGATTGTGTTTATGTGTGCTTCTCCTGATGAGTAGTGAGGTGGTACAATGGTTAGAGCACTGGACCTGGAATCAGGAAAATCTATTTCAAATCCAGCTGCAGAAAGTCACTAACTGTGTGATCTTGGGAAAATTACCACCTCAGTTTCCTCATCTGTAAAATGGGAATGGCAATAATAGGACCTACCTCCCAGGATTATTGTGAGGATAAAATTAGACAATATTTATAAAGCATTTTACAAACCTTAAAGAACTATATAAATGGAAGGCATCTAGAGGAGCTGTATAAATTCCTCTTCAGCATAACAGAGAAAACCCCAGATTGAGGGAAAGGGAAGAAGGGAATAAGCATTTATAAAGCACTTGTTTTAAACAAATATTATCTAATTTGATCATAACAACCTTGTAAAACAAGTGCTAGATGCTATTATTTATTCCCATTTCACAGTTGAAGAAACTGAGGCAAACAGGTTATTTTGCCAGAGTCACACAGCTAAAAAGAGTCTGAGGTCAGATTTAAACTCAGGTCTTTTTGACACCAGAGCTGTGCTCTCACTACCAAGCTGCCTCTTAAGAACAAAGCTTGAAATCATAGAAAACCATTAAAGAAAGGTGGTGCTTTGGAATCATTTCAGTTGGTGAGTAATGGGAGGTGGTCTTAGTATCTACAGGCAAAGATGATAGAAAGAGGGCAATTGTCATTCCTTATAGAAAAGCTGGACAACTGTCCATTTTACCCTTCCCCATTCCAAGCTTTGTATGATACAAGCCAGGCATTGATATTCTGTTACTTGACGCTTATTTCAATAACTATAAGAGAGCTTTCATTCCCCTCCCCTTCACCAGAGGCTGCTAGGGAGTACAAAGTATAGAGCACTGAGCCTGGAAGACCTGTCTGCGTGACTCTGGGTGAGTCATTTAAACTTTGGTAGTCTCAATTTCCTCATCTGTAAAATGGGGATACTAAAAGCTTCAGGGTAATCCTAAGAATCAAATAAGAAGATATTTGGAAAGCACAGTTCCTGGCTCATAGTAGGCACTAAGTAAATGCCTGTTCCCTCCTCCGTGAGATTTTGAGGTAGACCCAAGTCTGAGTCTTTCTGAGGACTTTTTCTGAGCTATTCCCAGAGGCTTTAGAACAAAGATCATTTACATTCATTGGGAGATGCTCATCCACTTGGCTTCCCAGGGAGTGAAACTATGCATAGGAGTTTGAAAAAGGTAAAAGTAACTAAATAAAAAAGGAGAAAGAAAAGAGAGGGGTTCATGGCAATATGGAAAAATTAATGTTTCTGTTCTAGGATCTTCTCCCTCAATCCCATTTTGCTCAAGTTCAAATGTTTCCGACAGGGCCACAAACTATACTTCTGTACTTTGGGGTCTTCTTATGGATCTGGGACAGACACTGAAGGGAGACAGGACTATTGCCTTGGCCCATTGCTTGGTAAGTAGGAGTCTTTGCCCATAATCTTGATTAGAAATGATGTACAACAGCTCCTGAGGAGTCTTTGGTCTAGGAAACCCACTCAGGCTAGAACTCTTAGAAAGGGCCAAGGCCTGGACTGTCATCTTCAGTCACAGATATCGGTGACACTCTGTCACTCTGTGCCTCCTTTTACTTTTCCCCATAATACCTTGTGGAGTTGAGACAAATCCTTAGCTCAGATCATTGAGGCAGTTAGGGATGTAGATGAATCACAGATGAATCTATTATCTCAGACTCAGCTGTCATGAGAAAGCTGACCTCCTACTCTGGTACTAATACCAAGTGGCACCACAACACACAGCAACCTTAGGGAAACTCCCTGGTAAAGGCATAATATGCCATGCCCTTTCTGAACCCCAAAGGTTTACATGGATCTATCTGATCTTCATTCAGCAAAGAGCCCATTATGCCCAAAGGGAAAATCCACTGCCATCAGTCACTGCCCTTCTTTCTCCTAAAATACGCCAGCTACAGCCTCTTTATTCTAATAATGGTGGTGCAATGATTAGTTTATTTGCTGCTGGCTTCAGGGCTTCCCCTAGCCCGTGTGCTGGCACCCATTGAGAAGGGTGTTTAAAATGAGGCCAGAGGGCCCATACATACCCTGACTTCGAAGCCACAGTGATATATTTGAACTCCCTTAGCTTCACAGAAGTGGAGATGACTTTCCTGCTTACACCTTTCTTCTCTGCCCGCCTATTACTTCATATCCAGTATGAACCTTGTATCTCATGGATTTGCTCAGCATTTCCACTGGTACCTTCCTATCTGTCTGATTCTCTTGGCAGCACACCTAATGAATTCATTTGGGCTATCATATACCTTACCTATTCCCTTTGGTTTGATCAGATAGGTTGAGTGTGAAGACCTTAGCTTCTTGCTTGGGGATTTATAGACTCCTATCTACAATAACTGGTCATTCTAGTTACTACCTTTTGGATATATATATTCGACCCCTGCCCTTTTGGTCTTGCTCATTTCCCAGACTTGGCCCTCCTGAGTAAGGTGGAGGATTTTGATAGATGGGAAGGAGGAGGTTGAACTTTCAAGGTGGGGATAGGGGAATAGTCTGATCATCCAATTCAACAAACATTGGTTATGAATTGCAAGCAATGCATTACCCAAGGTGCCAGAGAAGACGTGGTATTTGCCTTCACTGAGCTTACAGTTCTAAAGCAGGGGTGGGGAATCTGTGGTCACCAGGCTGTCACATGTGGCCCTCTAAGTCCTCAAGTGTGGCCCTTTGATTGAATCCAAACTTCACAGAAGAAATCCCCTTCTTAATAAAAGGATCTGTTCTGTAAAACTTGGACTCAGTCAAAAGGCAGCACCCAATATACCAGATATAATATCTAAACTATAAGTTCAAAGGTCAAAAAAGTAGTCCAATTTTGTAGGACAAACTTTATACTACAGGAACATCCAAAGTTAAGTTTGATTAAAATAATTTAACTGACAATTGTGTGTGTGTGTGTGTGTGTGTGTGTGTGTGTGTGTGTGTGGCTTGTCTCTATCCCTCACCAGTTGCTGGTAATTATATAGAAGTGGTCTATGCAAGTTGTTCTGTGTTGGGAGCATACTGACTGGAGAGAGGAGTTAGACACAAACAGGAAGCTGATAAAGTTTGTTGTGTTGGAGGCCCAAGCAGCATTTCTGGTGGTTGGCACCATTACAAAGGAGAAAAATTCTCCACTTCCCTCATCTCCCCAAGAAGCTGATTTCTGCAAGTCTAAGATAATAAACATCTCCTTGGAAAAGAAGGCATTTGCAAGAATTAGCTGGCAACACAGTGTATCAACTTATTGCAAATAACCCAGTGGGATTCTGGCCACCCAGAGAATATAGAGGGTACTGCTCAACTAGAGGGAATAACTATTTCTCAGAGCTGGCAAGAGAGCTTTTCTTAAGGCTGGTCACGATGTCCTTTTCTCCATAAAAGATCATCTGCATTTGGAGTCTCACGGCCGATCCTGCCATTCAAGGCCCTCCAAAATTTGGCATGTTTGGCCTCCAGAACTTTGTAGCACAATACTCTCTTCTGTGTAGGCAACAACAAACTATTCCATTTTCTCAGCCTGCCCTCTCCCATCCCCATGCTTTTGCATCCATTCTTCCCCTAAACCAGAAAAAACCTCTCCCTAATTTCTAACTATTGCAATGCCCACCTGTTTGTGAACCAGCATGGTATAGAGATGATGACATTTACCTTTGAATCAAAAGACCCGAGTTTACATCCTGGTTCTTTCACCTACTGTGAGACCTTGAGTAGGCCATCTCCTTTTTCTGAGCTATAATTTCCTTATAATAAAATGGGGTTCCTAATACCCACACTCCCTGCCTTACAGGGTTGTGATCAAAGTGCTTTGTAAACTATAAAATATTAGAGGGATGGGAGTTATTTGTAGTAGAGTTTACTAACATTCACAGCCCAATGGAGCATATTCTCTTCACAATTCTCTGATTAGGACACAGTGGAATTCCAATGCATTACTTCTATCTCTTGGTCTATGCTGGGGCTTTTGTATTCAAGTAATTTGCTCTTACTATTAAGTCACTAATAACTACTGTCTACCCATCGGTCAGGGCTTTTCTTCTATCAGCATTATCCTCATTGTCATGAGGATTCATATTTGCACTGAATAATGGAAATATCACTTACAGGTTATTAAAGCATTGATTTTTGGAAACCCATCCCCCAAATGCCCTCCCTCTGCAACAAAGGCTCACAAACACAGGGAAAATATTAATAATGGACAGAATAAAATGCTTGACTCGAGTTCTAAATTTCTAAAGCTTCTCAAGCCATTGAATATACATGCCAATGTCCCCTGTTGTCAAGTGCCTTAGCTTAGAAGGTATTTACCAGAAAACTATTAGTGAGGCATTGATAAATATTGCATGAGGGCATAGCCCCGTTTGCCTTGCTATTTATTTGTTTGTTGAAAGTCGAAATTGCAGTGGAAGTAGCAAGTCCTGAAGTAGGGCTAGGAGAATTGCAACTGCATCCCATTAGAGGTGGTGAGAGGAGAGTAATCTCTCCCCTAGACGGGCTCTTAAGCTTTCTCCTTTCAGCTGCCTGGGCAAAATGATGGAACAAGAAGACCGTACATATGTACAGCCCTTTATGGTTATAGAGCACTTTCAATTTGACTCAGTTTTATTTAATCGAATCCCACCAGCATTTATTAGGAACCTACCCAGGTGAAAGGCACTGTGATCAGCACTTGGTATGTGGTGATGTATAAGTGGGCACCAGCTTTGTTCTCTGGGTTTTAGGGAGGCCTGCTGGAAGAGGTAGCACTTTAGTATAGGCGCAAAGGAAGGGAGGGACTTCAACAGACAGAAATAGGCAATGCAATAGACAGGGTCTGTTCCATGTTTGGGGGATGGTAGAAGCAGAAAGAAGAAGAGTGTAGGATCTGAACAGGGGTTGGGTAGCAGAGCAGTGGGAGATAAAGTGGTAAACACCAGCTGGATTGCAGGGGGCCTTGAATGCTAGAATTAGGAGTTTAGGCTTCATTCCATAGGCCATGGAGAGCCAGTGAAGATTCTTGGGTAGAGAAGTAGCATAAAGAAAGTCCTTTAGGCAAAGATGTAAGCAGTGATGTGAAGAATGGTTGAGATTGGAAAGTGTAGAGGGAAAAAGGCTATTAGAGTAGTTGAGGCTGAGAAAGAGAGGCATTGTATTGACAAGTATCATCTCATTTAAGCCTCATGACAATCTTTACAGATGGGGAAACTGAGGCCCAGAAAAGTTAATTGAGTGCTAAAGATCTCACAATGGCTGAATTGCTACTCAATTCTATCTCTCCTGACTTGATTCCTGTGTTCCTACTTTTATACCATTCTGTTTCTCAAATACAGGAAGGTCCAAACCATAGAGTTGACCCAGAGGTATCTGTCTCCAACTGGTGCTATACTGACTTCTCAAATCTACTCTTGCAGATGCAGGTAGGCAACCTAGACCAATTTTCTATTCTTTTTTTTTTTTGCTTTTTGGGAGGGCAATTGGGGTTAAGTGACTTGCCCAAGGTCACACAGCTAGTTTTTGTCTTGCGTCTGAGACCGGATTTGAACTCAGCTCCTCCTGACTCCAGGAGGAGTCTATTCACTATTCACTGCACCACCTAGGCACCCCCTAGACCAATTTTCAAAATGTTCCAGTCCTAACTATGCTCTCTCTTAGCAAAAACCCCTAGCAAACAAGAATCTTTGTGCCAGATTGTCTACTCAAAGAGTTGCCTTGACATCTTCTGATTTACAATAACTTCCTAGGCCCAGCCAGGTACCTGAAGTATCTGCCTGGAGGCACCAGAGGGGATGGAGAGCTCAGTTCTGGCCTAGGAATTGTGGGGTTCAATCAGCAGGGACACTGCTTTATTTTGGTGCTTATTAGAAAGGTACATTCTCCCACTCTCTCTAGCCCCTGCCTGAAAGAAATGGAAACTAGTTTTCAGTCCAAACTAGAAAACATTATATGAATTGCTATGTAGCATCTGAGCCCAGAGGGGTCAAGTGTCATACCGCTGGGACTTAGGGTTACTGGCACTGGTTAGGACTGAGCTGCTTAGGATACATATCATGGGTTCTTCTCCCTCCCCTGCTTTCTAATTCAATAGTTCCCATCTCAATCTAGTCTGCAGACTGCAATGTGTACTGTTCTACCATGGAAACTCTACCCTGTCCACTCCCATCACTAAAATCAGAAACTGGTGAAAATAAGGGATTCTATACAGTGAACACTTTTATCCTCAGCTTAGCCATTTTCATCTTAACAGCTCAGGGGAGAGAATGGGAGCTGGAGAGAACCAAATACTAAACATGTAATTTTTTTTTAAAGTCTATAGGTCTTTAGTTAGACTCTGGTGGTAAAATGTGCTGACTGGGAACAATTTTCCATGAAAAAGCATTTGGGAAACACTTCCAATGGGAGACACAGATACATACTCGGAAACATAAAATGCATGCATCAGTCTGGAAATTGGCTAGCACCTTACTTATTAGCATCACAGCCATTCCCATGTCCCTCCTATGTAGACAAATACACACAAGTGGGAAGTCCTGGAAATAAGGGAAATCCTGGATTCTCACAGGATATGTAAGAAATTAGGAAGAAGACAGACATACTTGACTTTTAAAAATGGACCAGTCACTAGCCAGAGTAGGATTAGGCTTTACTAAATTGTGGTTTTGTTGACTGCTTATGTGTAGCATACTGCTCTGAAGCTCTTACAGTGGCCCAGGAGAGTGAGCAGTACAAAGTAATAGTTTCCACTGATGGTAGGTGTGAGACACAGCTAAATGGGGGTGACCAGAAGGCCAAGCTGGAAGCTGCTGATGATTATAAGCAGAAGCTTAATTTCATACCCATGCATCACTTCTAAAACCTGAACATCTACTCCCTGAGCCTTGATAGATTTGAGTCCTGAGCAGCAGATAGTTGCCATCTAAGGCTGAGGCTTTGACTTTTTTTCATCCCCAGTTGGTTCAGGTAGCTCCACACACCATGCAAAGAGGACCTCTGTCCTTGAGCCATGACATAGAGTCATGGTAAGGGTTTTGGTTTTTTAATTTATTGGAAACTAGACAAGTAGTGGGGCAGCTAGGTGGCACTACAGGGGATAGAACGCCAGACCTGGAATCAAGAAAACTCATATTCCTTAGTTCAAATCTGGCCTCAGACATTTCCTAGATGTGTGACCTTGGGCAAGTCAAATCACCCTGTTTGCCTCAGTTTCCTCATCTGTAAAACAAGCTGAGAAGGAAATAGCAAAGCAAAAAGAAGAAACCCAAATGGGCTCAACATGAAAAAATGAGTGAACAAGAAGATGAGTAAGGCTTCATAGGTCATCAGGCACTCATTGCTGAACTTCCTATAGGCCCATGATAACTAAAGTCAGGGCCAGCTCAGCAGCCACTGACAGGTCAAGATTCATGTACTTTCATATTCAAGAGGAGTTGGGGACCTGTGAGATATGTTGGCTGACACCCTCTCCCAAGAATAAAGGAAGCAATAGTCGTATCTGTCTTCTTCCCTTGCTGCTGTTGTAAGGGAACTGTCCACTATCAATGCTTTGCCAAGGTCCAGTCTAAAAAAGGAAATCTCCTGGGCCCATATGGGCTTCCAATTTCTTGAAGGCAGGGGCTATTTTTCCATTTTGTATTTGTATCTTGGCATAGTGCCTGCCACATAATAAACAATTAATAAAGGCTGTTGATTGACAATTAGATGGTCTCTAAAGTGTCTTCCAGTTCTGACAGTTTTTATTTTATGTTCTAAGGGCTCTCTCTATGTTGCAATGTCCATCCCTACTCCAAAATTCTGATATTAGGATTTTGATGATAGACTCCTTGGATGCTGATAGGATTATATGATTGGCTTTGACCTGGATCTTCCAGGTCATTCTTGCCCTTCTTTAAACTCTCAATCATGACTGCCTTTCTCTTTCTCTCCCTGACATTCCATAGATTCTTATTTGACTCTTACATCATCTCTGCAAGGCAGATAATCATGACAATAACCTTAAAACCCAGCCCATCCTCCATGTAGAGGAAAGGGAAGGATAACATAGCACAGACTCTCTGTTACCCAAGACAACTGTGAAGTCTGTGAATGCCTGACAGGAGCCCTGAGACTCTGGGCAATTGAACCCCAGCAATTCCACAGACTGAGTAAGCTAACTGCTCCTTTGAATCTACAAAATCGATATAAGACCACAGACTCACCCTCCTCAAAATCATTGCAATGATCAGCTTGACATGAAGCAGAGGACAT
Source organism: Petaurus breviceps papuanus (assembly GCF_028583685.1). NCBI lineage: Eukaryota > Metazoa > Chordata > Mammalia > Diprotodontia > Petauridae > Petaurus > Petaurus breviceps. Next base: position 998,453 of record NW_027187369.1, on the reverse strand, counting down.
CAGAGAGAGAGAGTGCTATCCCAAGAAGGAGAGGGATCTTGAAATCAATCAAATAACAATACCCTATCTCATGGAAATGGTTTGGTGCAGATAGTGCTGACTAAGAAAGTAGGCAAACCACAAGTGCATGTGAAAGGGAATAATGGAATGAATACTTAAATGAGGGACCAATACTATATTATAACAAAATGGGAAACAGACTGTACCAGTTATAGCAAGGAATTCATAGTGCTTTCCACTAATGGTTAGCTACCTCACCTCCAAATCATAAAAATAACCCTATCACCAACCAATAAAGGGTAAGCATTAAAGAAATAACCTCATCCTTATACCTGATTAGATGAAATAAGAGATGTAACTGAAAAAGGCTGGTAGTCAATAAATATTTCTTAAGGATTTACTATGTGTCAGGCACTATACTAAGTTCTAATTATATGAAAAAGGTCAAAAGCTGTCCTTTCCCTTATGGAGGGGACAACATGCAAATAACTGTCTACATACAAGATATATAAAACATAAGGGAAAATTATTTCAGAGCAAAGGGATCAACAACCAGTGAGATTAGGAAGGGCCACCTGTAGAAATTGGGGTTTATGCTTAGGCTTGACAGAAGTCAGGGAAGCTAGGAGTTGTTAATGAAGAAAGGAAGACTTGACATCGAGGTCTTAGAAAATTTTCACTTAATGCAAACTTGCTAAATTATACCCAGTAATGAAACGGATGAAAAAAAAATATCTTAAGTGATTTTGAAAAGTAGCTAGGTATAGACTAGATTTTTTTTAAACCCTCTTTGAATTTGACATCACGGCTCCAACTTAGCGGAGCAATGATTCCAAGGCAAAATAAATTTTAAAAACTAGTATATGCTCCAACCATCATGAACAAACATATTCTTCCACAATATTTGACAGAAAATATAAAAAAAACCATGTCAGGATCAGCACACAGTAGTACACGTGGCAGCCAGTGCCTCAGTAAGACTGACAAAAGGAAAGTTGGCACTATCAATGAGTGTCCCTAAAGACAGGCATCAAACACCATGGCAGAAGTAGCTTGAGAGACCTATTTAAGATCAGCAGAAAGGCACAGGAAGGCTACATCAACATCTAGCTAGTACACACCATAGAAAACCTCATCAACACATCACCCAATTAAGGGCAACAAAAAAGGAAACACACAGAAAGGAATCTAGGAAACAAAGGATGAGAAATAACAGCAATTAAAAGCGAGAATCAAAAGATTAAGGTGATACAAGGAGGTGAAATCAGGTAAAGAACAAAATAAATAATTCACCATCAACCAAAACGACCACATGTATACCTTGGAGATATTGTGGGTTTGGTTCCAGGCTACTGCCATGAAGTCAATATTGTAATAAAGAGAGTCACACGGATTGTTTTGGTTTCCTAGTGCATAAAAAAATTATGTTTACTCTGCAGACCAGTAAGTGTGCAATACGACACATGGCTGTACTATGGAGGCTTGAGAACACTAAAAGAATGAGGATGTGGAATATTTCTAGTAGCCTATCTTGTCACCTTTGAGTCAGTATGGCTTAGTGGATAAAGGGCTGGCCTCGGAGTCAGAAAGACATGTTCAAGTCCCACCTCAGACATATACTGACTTTGTGACTCTGGCCAATTTCCTTTCAATTGCCAAGAGGGTGCCAACCTGCATTGCCAGAAGAAGTTTCTTCATCAGAGGTTTACCTAAATCAATGAAATTATAGCACTAGGCCCTATATGTTCACAAAAATCCAACACAATGAAGTTGGGTCACAATTAAATCAAAATTTGCACACCATTAATATAATGAATGATAGAATTGCTATGTCAATAGAGATGACAGAAAACTCTAGCTTCTCTATAAAATCTGTAAGGTGGTAGTAGGGCCAAGACCCATAATTATTGACTCAGATGCTTCACAGTGATGCACTTTACTAACTTCCAAATGCAAACCTGGAGCCACTTTTTAAAGCAAAAGTTATCACCTATTTACTCCTAAAAGATGAGAGTACCAGCAACTCCTCAAAATATAGGCCAATTATGTGCTTATGCACTTTATACAAAACATTTACAGCTTGTAACACTAAAAAATACACCTTTAAACACAAGAGAATAATATATCAGCCAAGGAGAAAAAGCATATGCTTAAAAATCCCAGCAGTTGCAACTTATTATTGATTTGATAATTATTGAACATGCTGCCCAAAAGTACCATAACATTTATGCTGCTTTTGTTGGTGATTACAAAGCCTTTGACTCAGTTCTACACTCATGACTTATTTATGCACTACAAATACATGAAATAGATCCTAATATAGTGAGAATGTTGGAGATTCTGATATACATAGGGAAAAACTTTCTCTATTTAAAACATACCACCAAGCTAATAATGTCAAAAACAATTGATATTAAACATGGCATTTTTTCAGGGAGGCCATTTAAGCCCATTACGGTTCTGCTTAGTTTTCAATCCATTATCATCACTCCTAAATAGACCTAAGCATGGTAACTAAATTAAAGAGGAAATTGGAGCAAAGTATCTTATTAATTATGTACCTCAAGGTACATAGCTCCACCAAAAATACTTTTAATGCCCTTATATCTCAAAGAATACTGATAAGGATTCAAGCTTGTATCTAGAGATTATAACAAACCAATAGATGAAGATGATGTCTTCAGATACTTTGATCTTCTCCAGGCAAGACATATTAAACATAAAGATATCAAATAGTAGGCCATAGTTGAATAAGTTAAGCCACCAGTTCTCAAAATGTGGTTTGGGGAGCTCTGAAGGTCCTCAAGACCCTTTCAAGGTGTCCATGAGGTGAAAACTATTTTCACAGTAATACTAATGCATTTTAATTTTTGGTATGATAAATATCCACAGATATAGCCCACATAAGCACAAAACTTCCCCCTATCCTGGGTCATAAAATTTCTCTTGTCTGCCTTATCTTTTTTTTGTTGTAGTTTGCTTAAGTTTTTATTTTTATGTAGGGAAAAAAACAAATATACATTTAACCCAATTTGGTTGCAAGTTCATTAGCTTTTGTTTTTTTTCCAGCTTGGCAATACGAGCCACTGATTTTGGACCCAGAACATTGCCACCCTAGTGACAACGGATCTCATCTTATCTGTTGTTATAATTGGTTTTGATGGCTTCCACCAGCTTAGCCAGGGCTCCCTTATCTTCAGGGTTAACCTATGTGAAGGTAATGCTTGTGCAGGTCTTTCTGTGAATGAGGCACTGAGTCTTGCTTTACCTTTGATAATACAGTAAAGAACCCCCATTTTTCAGCATAAGGCAGGTAAGAAGACCACTATCTCAATGGGTTCCATGTCAATCACTACCAACTGTGCTGTCTTGTTTTCTAGTAACAGTGTTAACACCTGCTCTAAGGACAGCTGGTCTCTTGGTGGGGACATTTCCTTTGCTTGCAGCCTTTGCTTTTTGTCTTATTTTGTCTCAGGTCTATACTTGTAAGCCAGTTTAAGCAGTTGAATAGATGTCTGACAATCCAAAGCCTGGGTGAAGTGGTTAATTGCTGGCAGAACCTTCAAACGCTTATAAAGGATAGACCATTGACTGCAGTCTGATGTACCGAGGCCATTTGACAAATCATGTAAGGTCCCTTTTGGGCTGGATGTGCTGACCAATGCCAAAGTTCTTGGGACGCTTCTCAAACAAAGGATTGACCACTTTCTTGGCCTCCTGCTTCTTTACTACAGCAGGAGCCAGAGCCACCTTCTTCCCCTTGACCTTCTTCCCTTTTGCCATCAACTCCCTTTAAAAATTACATTATTTAATTAATTACAACCCCCTAAAATTACATTATCATCCTACAGGCTTTATAGTTTTTTGTCTATATAAGTCTCGTCCTTGTCTTATATCAATGCCTTTTTTTAGCTCCTTGCTGAATCTCAGGCCCTCATGCTTTTGCATTAATAAAGCTCCCTTTTGCTAAAGAAAAAGTCTGAGTGAATTCTTTCAAAATTTGAACCAGTTCTCCCAACTCTGACCCTTCCAAGTGATGAGGTATGGGCTCTAGGAGCCCCCTCAAGCTCTCCTTGAGTCCTTGAGGTACAGGCTCTGGGAAACTCCCTTGGACTCTTGATTAAATCATCCCATTTGATGAGGCACTTGCATGAGGCAATAAGCCTTACATTGTGGCTGGGCCCAGACCTCTAGACTAGTTACTAACTGCTAACTACAAGCCTTGTTACTAGCCTAGCCCTCCATTGTTCATCTACTTCCCACCCTTGAGCCTATCAACTGGCCTAGCCCACCATTGTCTGTAGCCTCCAGCTACCTCCCACCCTTAATCACTAATTATCCTCATTAACTCCTCCTGAAGACCCTCCCCAAACTCCTCCTCTAGACCATCCCTAGATTCCTCCCACAAAAGGTATATAAGACCCCTCTCACACTATGTGGTAGTGAAAACACCATAGAATGCCATAGAATAGTGAGAGTGCCATAGAATGACCTAGCACAGACTTACTCTGTTTCTAATGCTAGCAAACTTTTAATAAATTTTACTTTTCTTTGGCTGAGAAGACTTGAGTCAAATTCATTCAGCAGGACCCAGTGTGTTGGTTTTTTGGGGTCTCCAGAGCAACCTTAACCCTCTTAGTGGGTAACCTCTTCACAAGAAGTCCCTAGAGCATAGACCTAAGCTGTTGAACTGTGAACTACTCAGCATGAGAAGAAGCTGAGATGTTTGGAGTTCTAGCCCCAAAGGAAGCTACTATCATCATCAGAAAGTGATCAACAGGAGAAAATGAGGGATGGCAATGAGGAATGCTGTGATTACCAAAGGTGGGGGAGGGGAGAAAACACAAAGACCTTGATTATGGACAGAGAAATCAATGAGGAAGATGTTAATAGCATAAGGAAACAAGGCCTCCAGATCTAGGAAAGGAATTCAGATGCCTATGGAAAATCGGTCAACAAGTGAGGAGGCAGAGGATCCTGTGGATTTTGAAGAGTACATGGAATGACAACATAATGTTCCTAAGCAGTTTAAAAGAAAAAAAGAAATGTGAGAGGATATATGGCCTTCACAGCAGAAATAATTCGTAAAATAGAAAAACATGGAATCCACAGAGGCAAATCTTACAAAAGAGAGGACAACTGATTGAAAATACAAGTACAAAGAATGGAAGGATAATCCGGAAGAGAAGACAAAAGCAGTAACATTTTTAATAGCATACTCTACATGCAAACAAAACATATTGATCACCAAGACAGAATGCATCTAGAGAACACTTAAGCTGTATAGATCTACAGAAAAAAAAACCCAAGGGTACAAATTCTAATTCACATAGTGTTTCCATTTTAAAAATTCCACTGGAGAACCACAACTTCTGCAAAATACTTGGACAAGAACCTTCAAACACAAAGGAAAAGAAATTTGAATAACACAAGGCTATTCTGTACCTCCCAAAGAAAGCTGGAGAGAATGGTTTGTGTTCTGAGGAGTAAAGGAACTCATGATATAGCCCAGGGCAGAACTTAACCATAAATGAAAAAAGATGGAGATTGAATAGTAAAGAGTCATTCAAAACATTCTTAGATTAAAAAAAAAGACTTGAAGAGATTAGTTGTCTCTCCAATATCCCAGACAACTAATATACAAGAAAGGTAATTGAACAGGCAAAAACAGAATAACAAGAAAGACAGTTAAGATACTTGGACACAAGGAGCCAAGGGGGAAAGCAGAAGTTAGAAGTGTGGTGGAGAAACAAGGCTGAATCATCATGGACTAAAACTTTTGATACCCTTCCTACAGGTGAATCAATTTTTTTGTGGTAGTAAATTACAAAATGGGAGGCCACTAGGTGATACAGTAGTTAGAGTGAGTGCTGGGTCTGGAGTAAAGAAGTTCTGAGTTCAAATCTGCTCTCAGATATTAGCTGTGTGACTCTGAGCAAGTCACTTCACCCTGTTGGCCTCAGTTGCCTTATCTGTAAAATGAGGTAGAGAAGGAAATGGCAAACCACTCCAGTATCTTTGCCAAGAAGACCCCAAAACAGGGTCACAAAGAGTCAGACACAACTAAAAAATGACTGAACAACAAAAAAAATTACAAAATAGGAAGACACATAAAATGGGGAAGGAAGGAAGAAGATAGAAGGTAATATGTAATGTGTCCTAATCAAGTCAAAGGCTAATAATGAAAGGAAAATAACTTCTGTAGTCTATGAGAATGAAAAGACCATATAGGAGTCTGGGTGAGGAGGTAAAGAGAGGGATTGGAAAAAGAAGGATAAAATAAGGGACTGGAAAAATCTACTATACATCAAATGAATAAAAAACAATACTATCTGACAAAACAAAAACAAAGGAAAAAACAAGGAAACTACATTATGCTGAAAGGAACCCTAAACAATGTCAGTATTAAACTTAAAGAATCCAAATGTCTGAGAAACTAAATTCATATAGGAAATATTTACTGAGCTACAAGAATACTTAGTAACACAATAGTGACTAGAAATTTCAATGTTCCTCTCTGTTTTGGATAAGTCTAACAGAAAGATAAAGAAAAGGGGAAATACAGAATTGAACAAATTAGTAGGAAAATTAGAAATTAAAGACAGCATCTTTTAAATGGGATGACAAAATAATATATCTATTTCTCAGCACCCTCATTGGAAGTTTTTTTTTTTTAACTTATCTTGTATTAAGACTCAGAGATATTGCAAACAGATGCAAAAAAGGCCCAAATGGTAAATACATCCTTTACAGACCATAACACAATAAAAAAAAGGTAATTGGTTCAGGGCCCCCAAAAGACACAGACAGAAATGGAGACTTGACAATTAAATTCTAAATAATGAGTGGGTCAAAGAACAAATCATAGAAACAATGAATAATTATATGAAAGAAAGAGGTAATGATGAAACTACATACTAAAATTTCTAGGATGCTGGTAAAGTAGTCTTCAGAGGAAATACCTTATCCCTACAAATATGCATTAACAAAAAAAAATCCAACAAATAAACCTTAAACAAACAAAAAGATAATACATTAAAATTTTTTTTGGTCTATTAATTTGTTTACTTTTAGTTTACAAGATTCATTACCACAATTCCTTGAGTTTCAAATTTTCTCTCCTTCCCCTCCCCCCCACATGGCAGCATACAATCAAGTATAGTATCTGCAAATACTTTCACATTAGGCATTTGTCAGGTTATAAAGAAGGATTGTAACAGATGGAATGAAGAATGGGAAAGAGGAAACAAAAACAAACAAGAAAACGAAAAAAGGGCAGGTAGTTTGCTTCAATCTGGGTTCAATCTCAGTTCTTTCTCTGGATATAAACATCTCTCTCCATCATGAGTCTTTTGGGGTTGACTTATGACTTTGGATTTCTGAGAAGAGTCCAGTCTATAAAAGTTGGTCATCACACATACATTGTGTCTGTAATTGTGTACAAATTCCTCGTGGCTCTACTCTTCTCACTCAGCATCAGTTTGCATAAGCCTCTCCAGGTAAATATGAAGTCCATCTGCTCCTTGTTTCTTATTGCACAATAGTATTCCATAACATGCATATACCACAACTTGTTCAGCCATACCCCAATTGATGGGGACCCCTTAATTTCCAATTCTTTGCTACCACAAAAAGAGATGCTATAAATATTTTTGTACATATGGGTCTTTTCCCCCTTTCTATGATCTCTTTGGGATACAACCCTAGAAGTGGTATTGCAGAGTCAAAGGGTATGAAATAATTTACAGCCCTTGCAGCATAATTCCAGATTGTTCTCCAGAATGGTTGGATCAGTTCACAAATCCACCAGCAATGCATTAGTGTTCCAATTTGTCTACATCCTCTCCAGCATTTTTCATTTTCCTGTTTTGTCATCTTAGCCAATCTGACTGGTCAGATGTGGTACCTCAGAGTTGTTTTGATTTGCATTTCTCTAATCAATAGTGATTTAGAGCATTTTTCATATGCTTATAAATATCTTTAATTTTTTCCACCGTAAACTGTATTCATATCTTTGACCTTTTATCAATTGGGGAATGACATGTATTCTTATAGATTTGACTCAATTCTCTGTATATTTTAGAAATGAGTCCTTTCTCAGTCACATAGGTTGTAAAAATTCTTTCCCAATTTTCCACTTCCCTCTTAATCCTGGTTACATTGGCTTTGTTTGTACAGAAGCTTTTCAATTTAATGTAATCAAAATTATCCATATTGCATGTTATAATGCACTCTAATTCTTGTTTGGTCATAAAGTCTTGCCCTCTCCACAAATCTGACAGGTAAACTATTCCTTGCTTTCCTAGATTGCTTAGAGTATCAGCCTTTATACCTAGATCATGCACCCATTTAGACTTGATTTTGGTATATATTGTTAAATAATGGTCTATGCCCAGTTCTGCCATATTATATATTCCAGTTTTCCCAGCAGTTTTTGTCAAATAGTGAGTTCTTATCCCAAAAACTGGGGTCTTTGGATCTATCAAACAGTAGATAACTATAGTCATTGCCTGCTGAGTCTCATGTACCCAATCTATTCCATTGATCCGAACTCTATTCATCAGCCAGTACCAAGTAGTTTTGAGGACTGTTGATTTATAGTACAGATTAAAATCTGGTATAGCTAGTCCACCATCCCTAGCATTTATTTTCATTAATTCCCTTGATATTCTGGACTGTTTCTTCTTCCAAATGAATTTTGTTACTAATTTTTCTAGCTCTATAAGGTAGTTTTTTTGGTAAACTGATTGGTATGTCACTAAATATATAATTTAATTTAGGTAAAATGGTCATTTTTATTATATTAGCTTGACCCAGCCACAAGCAATTGATGTCTTTCCAATAAGTTAGATCTGATTTTATTTGTGTGAAAAGTGTTTTGTAGTTGTGTTCATATAGGTCTTGGGTTTGTTTTGGCAGGTAGATGCCCAAATATTTTATAATGTCTACAGTAACTTTAAATGGGTTTTCTCTCTCTATCTCTTGCTGTCGAATTTCAATTGAAATTCACATGAATTCCAAGGATTTATGTGGATTTATTTTATATCCTGCAACTTTGCCAAATTTATTTATTATCTAAAGTAGTTTTTTACTTGATTCTCTAGGATTCTCTAAGTATATCCTATCATCTAAAAAGAGTGATAGCTTGGTCTCTTCTTTGCCTAATTTGATTCCTTTGATTTCTTTTTTTCTCTAATTGCTACTGCTAACATTTCTAGTACCAGATTGAATAAGAGGGGTGATAGTGGACATCCTTTTTTCACCCCTGATCTTATTGGAAATGCTTCTAGCTTCTCCCCATTACATATAATACTTGCTGATGGCTGTAAATAGATGCTACCTATTATTTTAAGGAAGGCTCCATTTATTCCTATACTTTCTAATGTTTTTAATAGGAATGGATGTTGCATTTTGTCAACAGACTTTTCTGCACCTATTGAGATGATCATGTGGTTTCTGCTGTTTTATTGTTGACATGATCAATTATACTGATGGTTTTCCTAATATTAAACCATCCTTGCATTCCTGGAATAAATCCTACCTCATCAAAGTGTATTATTCTTGTGATAAGTTGCTATAGTCTTTTTGCTAATATTTTATTTAAAATTTTTGCATCTATATTCATGAAGGAGATTGGTTTATAATTTTCTTTCTCTGTTTCATCTCTTCCTGATTTAGGTATCAGTACCATATTTGTGTCATAAAAAGAATTTGGTAGGATTCCATCACTAATTTTCCTGAATAGTTCGTAGAATATTGGAATCAATTGTTCTTTAAATGTTTGATAGAATTCACTAGTAAATCCATCTGGCCCTAGAGATTTTTTTCCTAGGGAGTTCACTGATGACTTGTTTGATTTCTTTTTCTGAGATGGGTTTATTTAAGTAATTTACTTCCTCTTCAGTTAACTTGGGCAACCTACATTTTTGTAAATATTCATCCATTTCACTAAGATTGTCAAATTTATGTGCATGCAACTGGGCAAAATAATTCCTAATTATTGTTTTAATTTCCTCTTCATTGGTGATAGGTTCACCCTTTTCATTTTTGATACTCATAATTTGGTTTTCTTCTTTCTTTTTTTTATCATATTGACTACGGGTCTATCAATTTTATGGGTTTTTTTTTTCCCACAAAACCAGCTCTTAGTTTTATTTATTAATTCAATAGTTTTCTTAATTTCAATTTTATTAATCTCTCCTTTGGTTTTCAGTATTTCTAATTTAGTATTTAATTGGGGATTTTCAATTTGTTTTTTTTCCTAGCTTTTGCAATTGCATGCCCAATTCATTTACCTCTCTTTTCTCTAATTTATTCATGTATGCACTCAGGGATATAAAACTTCCCCTAAGAACTGCCTTTGCTGCATCCCACAAATTTTGGTATGTTGTCTCATTATTGTCATTCTCTTAAATGAAGTTACTGATTGTTTCTATGATTTCTTATTTGACCCACTCATTCTTTAGGATTAAATTGTTTAGTTTCCAATTAGTTTTTAGTCTGTCTTTCCATGGCCCTTTATTGCATATGATTTTTATTGCATCATGATCTGAGAATGATGCATTTATTATTTCTGCCTTTCTGCACTGAATTGTGAGGTTTTTATGTCCTATTATATGGTCAATTTTTGTGTATGTGCCATGTACCTCTGAGAAGAAGGTATATTCGTTTTTATCCCCATTCAGTTTTCTCTAGAGATCTATCATACCTAGCCTCTCTAAAATTCTATTCACCTCCTTAACTTCTTTCTTGTTTATTTTGAGCTCAGAGAGGGGGAGATTAAGATCTCCCACTAATATAGTTTTGCTATCTATTTCTTACTCTAATTCCCTTACCTTCTCCTCTAGGAATTTGGATGCTATACCACTTGGTGCATATATGTTAAGTAATTATATTGCTTCATTCTTGATGTTGCCTTTTAGCAGGATATAGTTTCCTTCCTTATCTCTTTTAATTAGACCAATTTTTGCTTTTGCTTTATCTGAGATAAGGATTATCTACCCCTGCTTTTTTACTTTAGTTGAAGCATGATATATTTTACTCCAGCCTTTTACCTTTACCCTGTGTGTATCCCTCTGTTTCATTTGTGTTTCTTGTAAACAGCATATTGTAGGATTATGATTTTCAATTCATTCTGCTATCCGCCTCTGTTTTATGGGAGAATTCATTCCATTCACATTCACAGTTATGATTATTATCTGTTTCTTTCCCCCTATCCTATTCCCTCCCCTGTTCATGCTTATATTTTTCTCCCTTTCTCCCTTCCCCCCTTAATAGTTTTCCTTTTGACCACTGCCTCCCTCATTATTCCCTTATCAGACCGCCTCCCTTTTCCTCCCTTTCCCCCTTACTTCTTCCCTCCCTACTAACCACCCCCCTTTCATAGCCCTTTCCCCTGCCTACTGCCAGTAGGATATTTTTATACTTAATGAAGCATGTTATTTCTTCTTCGAACCAAGAGTGACAGGAACAAATCTCATGCGAAGTTCCTCTCCCTCCCCTCTTTCCCTCTAATATGATACGTTTTGCATTTCTTCTCCATCGAGTCCTATGCTTAACTGGTTGTTATTCCCTCCTTTCACCAGACCCAGTGAGGGAAAAGCTCATATAATACTCACCTCCCTCCCTTCTTTTCCTCTGCTATATTGTTTTTATGCCTCTTTGTGTGGCATAATTTACCCTTTTCCACTTCATTCCTCTTCTTCCATTGCAGTCCCTTTGTAGCCCTTAATAAGATTTTTTAAATCATCATTTTGTGTAATTTATAGTCATACCCTCTACTTGTCTATAAACAGTTTGCTCTTATTAAATAACAGTGTGTGTGTGTGTGTTTTCCTTGTTTACCTTTCTTTGTCACTCTTGTATACCATAATTGGATAATTGGAGGCTGAATTTTCCCTTGAGCTCTGGCTTTTTCATCAGGAATGTCTGGAACTCTGTTATATCATTGAATGACCATCTCTTTGCCTGGAAGAATATGCTCAGTCTCACTGGGTAGGTGATCCTTAGTTGTAACCCAAGCTCTTTTTCCTTCCTGAAAATTGAATTCTATTGCTTCCGATCTTTCAGTGTAGAAGTTGCCAAATCCTGTGCGAACCTCACTGTGGTTCCTTGATATTTGAATTGTTTCTTTCTGGCCACTTGAAGTATTTTCTCTTTTACCTGGTAGTTATTGAGTTTGGCCACAACATTTTGAGGACTTTTCAATTTGGAATCTCTTTCAGGAGGTGTCTGGTGGATTCTCTCGATTTCTATTTTACCCTCAAGTTCTAGTATCTCAGGGCAGTTTTCCTTAATGAGCTATTGGAGAATGTTGTCCAGGTGCATTTTTTCATCATTATTTTCTGGGAGGCCTATGATTCTCAGGTTCTCTCTCCTGGATCTGTTTTCCGAGTCAGTTATTTTTCCATTGAGATATTTTACCTCTTTTTCTAATTTTTCCTTCTTCTTGTTTTCTTTGACTAAATCTTGGTTCCTCATAGAGTTATTTGTTTCAATTTGGTTGATTCTGGTTTTTAGCAAATCATTTTCCTTGGTCAGTTTTTGGAGCTCCTTTTCCATATCATACACTTTTGTTTTTAAGGAGTTGTTTCTAATTCTGCAATTTTGATTTTAAAAGATTATTCATTTTGTCTTCTATTTCTCTCATTTGGTTTTCAAAGTTCCTTTTGAGCTCATCTAGCAGAGCTTTCTGTGCTTGAGACCTGTTCCCTGTTGATGTTTCAGCTGTGGGTGTGGAGTCCACATTGTCTCCCTCTGAGTTTGGTTCCTCCCTCTGAGGATAGTAGGACTCCACAGTCTTTGTAGTCTGCTTTTTACCCATTTTGAGGCAGGGCCCTAGCCACTCCCTTCCTCTAGGGTTCCCAAGCCTTTACTGTTGAGGGTTTTGTCCTGGGGAAATAGTTACTATGTTTTCAGGGGGGGGGGTTGGAGCAGGCTGGGTTCACTCTGCCATCCTGGTCCTTGGAGGTCCTGATAGGGTTGTTTTTTTTTTTAATTTCTGGGCTATGGAGTGGTAGTCCCAGGAGTATTTGCTGTCCTGCACAGAGGTCCTGCACTTGATTCTTACCTTGCTCTTTCCAGTCCCAGCCCTTTGGTGAAAGGCCTGGTAGTGGCCCTTGTGGTTGGTGGGATGACTTGCCCCACTCATTGGTCAGGCCTCCTCTCGGCCTGCCCTGTGCTGTCACTTCCCAGCATGCCCCTCAAGATAATGCATTTTTAAAATCACAGGAGAAATAAATCAATGAATACCAAAAAAATCACAGAAAAAAATAAAGTTCAAAGCTGATTCCTTGAAGACTAATAAAATTGATAAACTTTTGGCTAATCTAATTACAAAGAATAGGACAGGAAATCAAATCAGTAATATAGCAAATTAGCAAGGTGAAATCACAACAAAATGTGAAGAAATAAAAAGAAAAATCAGATTGCTTCTGCACGATTATAGGTTAATACATCTGAGCACCCGAGAGAAATATAGGACTACATTAAAAAATATAAAATACCAGATTGAGAGAAAACCGGATAGAGTTCTTAATCCAATCTCAGGAAAGGTAATAGAACTAGTTATGGGGGGGGGGGGGAAGTGCCTCATCTAATGGAGTCATAGGAGAGTTCATTTAAACCTTTAAAGAACAGTAAGCACCCATACCACACAAATTATTCTCAAAAAATTAAAGAAAGCACTCTATCAGAATCCTTTTATGAGACAAATATAGTCCTCATATCTAAACCAGGGAAGGATAAAACACAGAAGGAAACCTATAAACCAGTATCGTTAATGAATATCAATTGAAAATTTTTCAATAAAATTCTGTCAGACTACAGAGATGAAACCAGGAAATCATTCATTATGTCCGAATTCTATTATGCCAGAGATGCAAGGGTGGTTCAACATTAGGAAAACAATCAACATGATTAATTATATTAAAAACAAAAACATCCAAAACCACATGATTATCTTAGTAGCCTTCTAAAAAGTACAACATTCATTTATCCACAAAGAATAAGCATATAGGGGACATTTTTAATATCATAAAAAGCATCTAAGCAAAACCAAAAACAAGTATCATATGTGATGTGCATATGCTAGAACCTTTGATAAATATGAAAGTGAAGTAAGGATGCCAAGTCTCTGCACTATTATTTGATACAATTCTGGAAAATTTTAGCAGTAGCAATAAGGCAGGTGAAAAAAATTAAAGGAGTAAAGATCTTCTAATAAAAATTAGAAGAGAAGCAGATCAAATATGTTTCACAGCTATAGGTAGGAGATGTATTCTATTTTTTTTTTGGAGGAGAAAGCAAGGCAATTGGGATTAAGTGACTTGCCCAAGGTCACAAAGCTAGTGTCAAGTGCCTGAGGTTGGATTTGAACTCAGGTCCTGTTGACTCCAGGACCAGTGCTCTATTCACTGAGCCACCTAGTTGCCCCCAGGAGATATATTCTTAACCAAACAAGGGTTAGAGGCAATTACAAAAGATTAAAATAGATAATTTTGCATGGTACTGGAAAGCTTCTGCACAGTCAAAATTAAAGCACCAAGGATAAGAATTAAAGTAGATGAATGGGAAAGAATATTTGTATCAAATTTCTTTAATAAGGGTTTGGTATCATATATATATATATATATAACAAATATATTCATATATGCATATAAACATATATACATACACACATATATGTAAGATTAATCATAATTTCCTAATAAGTTATTGGTCAAAGAATTTGAAGGTGGTCAAAATGGTCAAAGTACTTCTCTAAAGAAGAATTATGACATGTTAACAACCTCATAGAAGAATGTTCTATATTGCTAATAAGATAAATGCAAATCAAAACAACCTTAAGGTTCCACTTCACACCTTGCAAATTGGCAAAGAACCAAAGATGGCAATACTCGGTGTTGGGGGTACTGTGGTAACACAGACACATTAATACATTGTTGGTGAAACTGTGACTCAGTATCACCACTTTGGAAAACAATGTGGAATTATGCAAATAAAGTAGTTAAAGTGCTCATAATCTTTGACTCAGAGATTCCATCACTGGGCTTGTAAATACTCCAAGGAAGCCAATGATAAAAAGAATCTATACAAGCCAAAATACAGCAGCACGTTGTGTGATAAAATAGATGTCCATAGACTAAGAGATAGCTAAAGAAATTGTGACATGTAAACAAATGTAATAGAGTATTACTGTGCTGTAAGGAATGATGAATGTGATCAATACATAGACACATGGAAAGATCTACATGAATTGACACATAGACAAGAAAACAACCAATCCAAGGTTTACAACAACATAAATGGAAAGAACAACCACATGCATGTAAACATCAAAAGTAAATGTTTCAAAATTGTAAAGATTAAGCATGACTCAAAGGAAAAGACATGAGAGGACACTCTCAACCTACTCCATCACTGAGGTTGAAGGTCCAAAAGTATTGCACATGTTTTTGGACTTTTTTTCAATCTATTGATCATCTGTACTGATTTTTCCCCTCTTTTTCTTTTTCTTTTTTTAATTTTTGGGTCTTTATTAATTTGTTTCTTTACTTTTAGTTTACAAGATTCAGTTCCACTATTCCTTGAGTTTCAAATTTTCTCTCCCTCCCTCCCCTCCTCACCCCCCCCCAATGGCAGCATACAATCAAATACAGGATCTGCAAATACTTTCACATTAGACATTGGTCAGCTTATAAAGAAGGATTGTATCAGATGTAATGAACAAATGGAAAGAGGAAACAAAACCAAAGAAGAAAACGAAAAAGAACAAGTAGTTTGCTTCAATCTGGATTCAAACTCAGTTCTTTCTAGTTCTTTCTTGGGATGTAGACATCTCTCTCCATCATGAGTCTTTTGGGTTTGACTTATAGCCCTGCATTGCTGAGAAGAGTCCAGTCTATCAAAGCTGGTAGTCACACATACATTGTGTCTGTAATTGTGTACAAATTCTCCTAGTTCTACTCTTCTCACTCAGCATCAGTTCATATAAGCCTCTCCAGGTAAATGTGAAGTCCATCTGCTCCTTGTTTCTTATAGCACAATAGTATTCCATTATATGCATATACCACAACTTGTTCAGCCATTCCCCAATTGATGGGCACCCCCTGAATTTCCAATTCTTTGCCACCACAAAAAGAGCCACTATAAATATTTTTGTACATATGGGTCTTCCTCCCACTTCTATGATCTCTTTGGGATACAACCCTAGAAGTGGTGTTGTTGGGTCAAAGGGTATGAAATTATTTACAATCCTCGTGGCATAATTTCAGCTTGTTCTCCAGAATGGTTAGATCAGTTCACAACTCTGCCAGCAATGCATTAGTGTTCCAATTTGTCTACATCCTCTCCAGCATTTGTCATTTTCCTGTTTTGTCATCTTAGCCAATCTGGCTGGTGAGATGTGGTACCTCAGAGTTGTTTTGATTTGCATTTCTCTAATCGATAGTGATTTAGAGAATTTTTTCATTTTCATATGATTATAGATATTTTTAATTTCTTCCTCTGAAAACTCCCTGTTCATATCCTTTGACCATTTATCAATTGGGGAATGACTTGTATTCTTATAGATTTGATTCAATTCTCTGTATATTTTAGAAATTAGTCCTTTATCAGAGGCATAGGTTGTAAAAATTCTTTCCTAATTTTCCACTTCCCTCCTGTAATGGGAATGTAAATTTTTAAGGTCTTCCCTGCCCCTAGGCTAAAGTGCACCTGGAGCCTGGGGTGGGAGGCTTGTTTTTCAGTAGATACTTTTTGATTGGCCAGTGGGTCCAGAAGGTTGTTACATTCTCTGAGCCAGGAGCAGGCTATATTAACCTTGATTTGAGGCTTTGTTTTGGGGGCTCACTTTGAGAAGTGTTCTGTGATTTGATCAGATGAGACTCTGGGAAGCCATAGTTGAGAGCCCCCCGGCTTTGAAAAACCCAGATATTGATTTGGTATGGATGTAATGGTTGGACAGTTTCAAAACCTGTCTACTTGATCTGTTTCTCTGTCTTGATAATTCTGTCTGTATACTCTGAAGTTCGGGGTGCTGACCTTTTCCCCCTGAACTAGGTAAACGATACATATTTGACTGATTAAAGTAAGCTTGTTAACCCATTTTGAGTTGCTTTCCTTTAACAAAGCAGATCTAAGAACCTGTGTTGGCAGCCACTCTGGGGACACTGGGGTGCTTGCTGCTACACCTCCTAATCTTGGCTACATTGGCTTTATTTGTACAGAAGCTTTTCAATTTAATGTGATCAAAATTATCCATTTTGCATTTTATAATGCCCTCTAATTCTTCTTTGGTCATAAAGTCTTCCCCTCTCCACAAATCTGATAGGTAAACTATTCCTTGCTTTCCCAGATTGCTTACAGTATTAGCCTTTATACCTATATCATGCACCCCATTTAGACTTGATCTTGGTATATGGTGTTAGATAATGGTCTATGCCCAGTTTCTGCCATACTATATACCAGTTTTCCCTCTTTTTCTTTTTGTATATAAAAAATACTATTTCTTATATGGGATGACTCTGTGGAAAGGGAAAGAGGAAGGATCTGATCAGTTGTGCTGATTTTTTCCTCTTTATTTCCCTTAAAAAATACTATGGTATCGGCATGAAAGTGATGCAATGGATAGAGTGCTGGGCCTAGAGTCAAGAAGGCTCATCCTCCTGAGTTTAAATCTATCCCCAGACACTTACAAGCTGTATGATCCTGGACAAGTCACTTAACCCTGTTGGCTCCTGTTTCCTCATCTGTAAAATAAACTGGAGAAGGAAATGGCAAACCACTCCAGTATCTCTGTGAAGAAAACCAGTAATGGGGTCATGAAGAGTCAGCCATGAATGATATGATTGAACAACAACAATTTGTTATATGGAATGACTTTCTGGAAACGGAAGGATACTGGGGAAAATGTGATGATGTAAAAAACAAAGGACACCAAGAAAAGTCATTAAAGAACACTGTAGGAAATGTATTTCATCCTGTAAGTCTGCTCAAAAGTTATTCGGAGCCTCAGGCTATATGAAATGACCAATCTTGATCCTGGTGCACAGATGGTGACATGTTCTTCCCTCCTCAAAATGGGAAGGGGAGGGGGGTGTCTCAAGTTGCAAAATGGTGACTATACTGTCCAATGTGGTAAATGTTTTGATAGGTTTTGTTTAGATGTTTTTCTTTTTTCTTAGGAAAGCAGAGTTCTACTTGGAGGAGGAATGATATCAGAAAATGGATGTGGTTTAATAAGTCAAAGTCATCAATGAACCTTTTGAAAAAGCTATTAATTGCAACTAAATCAATTCATTAATTACAATGCCTGCACAGCAGCAAAATCACTCCTCTGCAAAAAAAGGCCAAGCCTGAGCAGTTGGGAAAAACTGTGCACACCTTGCCAAAGTGAGCAGCCAAGATGTTCCCTGAGCTCAAACTTCTTGGGACCCTGCTGGCTTCTTTCCCAGGAACTTCAACCCTGCAGTGTCATGGCTACCTCACTCTCTCACATTTACTGCAATGAGTTTTTACCCACTTGACCTTGGTCTGTCACTCCTTTTTCCTCAATATCAGAAGGCATTTTCCATCTTCCTGAGACAAAATTTTGCTCATAGGCCATCTTAGCCCTAATTATAGAATTGTGAAATATTGACTCTGGAAAGGACCTTCAAGAACATCTAGTCCAATTCTCTTGCTTTATGGAGGAACAGAATGAGGCCCAGTTGAAGTAAATTACCAAAGGCTACACTTTGGAACTTAGATGTAGACCTAGAAGGGCCTCAGAGGTTCCCGAAACCTTCCCCACGCCTAGATTCCTGATTACTGTTGAGGGCAATACAGTTCTCCAATTCCCTTAGGCTCACAACCTAAGGCAGGGATGGGGAACCACATGTGGCCCTGTAGATCCTCAAGTGCGGCCCTTTGACTGAATCCAAACCCCTGAAGGCATCCTAGATTACTCACTCTCTTTCCCCCACCCTCCCATATCCAATCTGTTGCCAATGCCTACCTTTGAAACATCTCTCCAATATACCCCCTTCTCTATTCTGATATGGCCACCACTCTAGTGCAGGCCCTCATCACCTTATGCCTACAATAGCAATAACCTGCTGATAGATCTGCCTACCTCAAGCATCACCCCACTGCAGTCCATCTCCCATTCAGCCACTAAAGTAATTTTCCTAAAGCATGGGTCTAAATACATCACCCCCCCTAATCAATAAACTCCATTGCTCCCTATCACCTTTGTATTGCTCCCTTTAGGACCAAATACACAATCCTTTTTTGGGTGTTCAAATACTTTCATAGCTCCCTCCTACCTCTCCAGTTTTCTTTCACCATACTCCCTATCATGTATTATTTGATCCAGTGACAGGGGCCTCCTAACGATTCCACTAACGAGATACATGATTTCTTAGCTCCTGGTATTTTTTCTGGCTGTCCTCATACCTGGTACTCTCTCCCTCCTCAATTCTGCCTACTGACCACCCTGGCTTCTTGTAAGTCCTAACTAAAATACCATCTTTTATAGGGAGATTTCCCCAAACCATCTTGTTTCTAAAGCATTCCCTGTTATTTATTTACTATTTACTTTGTACATAGCTTGTTTGTATAAATTTGTTTGCGTGTGTCTCCCCCGTTAGATTGTGAGCTCCTTGAGGGCAGGGATTGTATTTTGACTCTTTTTGTATCCCTGGTGCTTAGCACAGTGCCTGGCACATAGTAGGCACTTAAACACTTGTTGATTCATTATTAATGTAGCCAACTCCTTTGTTTTACAGATGAGGGAACTGAGACCCAGGGAGGTAATGGGCCTTTCCCAAGGCCACACATAGAATCACAGGACCTTAGATCCAGAGAAGGAAGAAACCTTCAAGGTCCTCCAGTAAAACTCTTTAATTTTATAGATGAAGAAACCCAGGCCCAGAGAGTAGAAGTCAATTGAATAGCATTTCAAATATTGTCCTCCATCAAAGGTAACAACAATCTCTAAATTGATAAAATCAAGACAGGCAAGCTTTGAACTAAAGCTATTTCAACAAATCATCCTCCTTTAGTCAATTTCTCATAGGAAGCAAACGGTTCGAAGAATAGTCACAAAAATCCATTCCAAGATCAGGGCAGTCAGCCCCCTTCCCAGGCTCACACACTGGAGTCATGTAGGAGACAGACAAATTGACTGAGAATTTAATTGAATTAGCATCTTAGCAGACTCATGGTACATCCATGGTCATTCTTTTCCACCTTACATTTAGATACTTTTGAGGGAACTGTGAAGGTCAGCATAATGGATTGGAAACCATTCTAAAGTCCACAACCTTCATACAATTCAAAAGCAAGAATGCTTTGCTACTCCTTTTAATCATTCCTCAATTTAGTAACCACAGCAATTTAAGCAGATCAAACAACTCTGAGGAATTTGATATACCACAACAACATGAATCTAAGACAGTGTGCTTTACAAGAGACTACATTGTAGTGATTCGTGTCTACTGGAGACCTGGCCCGGCCCGAAGGATATTTACAGATTGGACAGTAATAACTGGTGCTTCTATAACACTGTTACATTTTGCAAACTGCTTTGCTTACTTTCTCTCAGGCGAACCCTAGAGGTTAGGTGCTGTTATTATCCATATTTTAATGATGAAAAAACTGAGGTCCAGGTCAGCACCATCCATATAAGAAATATCTGAGGCATCTTGACACCTAAGCCACCTTGATTCCAAGTCTAGCACTTGACTATCTATGCCTCAAGCAGTGTGTCTTTCCATCTGCCACTAATTTGTATAACTTGCACATATCACGCTCGACTATGGGTGTTATTTTCCTCTTTGGAAAAAAATGGATGTGTTTAACTAGACTAAGGCTCTTCCCAACTCTCACACTGGATTATTCTCTTCTGGTTAATGGATGGTTAATTTCTATATCATACAAGAATTGCCAGTTTTTGAAGAAATACAATGAAACACATCGAACCACGCTTCTAGCTTAGACTGAGAATGACCTGATTTTCTTTGTATGATCTGGAGATCACTTTGATAGAGTGATGCCCAATTTGTAGAATGCATGATTGCTCAACTGGCTTGTCCAGGCCTATGTGGGATCCAATTCCATGGTGCAATGCATAGAATACTGGATTTAGAGCTGAAATACTTGGGTTGAAATCTTGGCTCTTGCCCTTAATAGACATGTAGTTTGACTTTGGGTAATTCCATTAACCTCTTTCATCTTTAAAGTTCTAATCCTTACAGGCTGATTTGTACTAGGTGATCATAAGTACGATGTAAGTAAGATAATTTTGAGAAAGTCACTTCAACATAGGCCTCAATTTTCTCCTCTTCAAAATGAGGCAGGTTGATTAGATAACTTGTGAGGTTCCTTCTTGCTCTAAATATATTATGTTATAAAACCATTTTTATAGTAATTTATGATTCTGGTTATCACAGGGTTTGAATGTTGATCATTAATGCACTCTACAATCCTATCCCTTTGGATATTTTCATCTTGGAAATGATGAGCAAGAAATTGTTTCCATCATACTTCTTGCAACAGTTGAGGTGTCCCTGACCTTGTAACAATGGCCTAACTATATTGGCCATATTATGCTTATGAGGTATTTTTTATGTCCATTATCTCACTTCATCCCCACAACAACCCTGTGAAGTAAACAGTACACATATTATTATCCCCATTTACCTGATGAAGAAACAAACTCAGAGAAATCACTCAGCTTAGTAGTGCTTAAGGAAAAATTCCAGGCCAAGAACTGTACCATCCTGCACCCCAAAAAGTGGGTTATTCAGTCTCTGGTTGAAGACCTCCAAAGAGGAGAAACCCATGACCTCCTGAGGCAATATATCCTGTCTTGGAACAGTTCTAATGAGTAGGAATTTTGTCCAGACAGCAAACTATCAAACTTAAATCTGCTTTTCTGAAACTTTAACTCATTGCCCCTGGGTTGGACCTCTGGGGTCAAACAAAACATATATAATCCACTTTGCCGCATGGCAGTCCTTCAAATTCTTGAATTGGAATTGGAAAATTCTTATTCCATTACCTGTAAGTCTCTGGACTAAACAGTCCCATTTTTCCCCAAGTCATCTTTTTATGACAGAGTTCTTAAGCTTTCCTCTCACCCTGTCCCCATCCTGGCTTACCCTCTCCTGAATTCATATTAGCTTTTCACTGTTTTTCCTAAAACATGTTTCCCAGTACTCAATGCAGTATTTGAATTTGGTCAGAAAAAGTCCCACTATGTCAGAACTAGCACCTCTCTACTCCTCTCAATACATCCTAGAATAATCTTGGCTTTTTCTGGCTATCATAGCATTCTGTTGAATCAGACCTAGGATTGAAAAGCTAAGACATGTCTTCTGACCCCAAGCTCACCACAACTGACTCATCTTGCATATGTGCAGTGAATTTTTTTAAACTGAAACTGTGAGACTTTCCACTTATCCTGTGTAAATGTGATGTCTAAAGGCCTTAATCCTCTCATCTATAAAATAAGAGGGTTGGACTAGTTGGGCACTAATGCTCCTTATAGCCCTGAATTTACGATCATATTATTTAACCTCTCTGGGCCTTAGTGTCCCCATCTGTAAAGGAGGGAGATGGATTACATGGCTTGGGTAGTCCTTTCCAGCTCCAAATTTGTGATCACTACTAAATGTCATCTTATGCCCTTTGGCCCATTCATTGCTCTACCTGTTAAAATATTTCTAGATCCTGTCATCCAACATCTTACCTATCTATCCATCCTGGTTTTGCAAATTTGCATATGTAAATTTGTCAAGCATGCCTTCTATGGCTTGACCAAAGTGATTGGCCAAGATTTTGAACAACACAAAACCACTCCATTAGAACTCTCTTTCCAAGTTAACATTACCCTAATAATAATTATTCTTTTATTTTATTTTTTGCTTTTTGGGAGGGCAATTGGGGTTAAGTGACTTGCCCAAGGTCACAAGGCTAGTTTTTGTATTAAGTGTCTGAGGGTGGATTTGAACTCAGGTCTTCCTGACTCCAGGGCTGGTGCTCTATTCACTGCACCACCTAGCTGCCCCAATAATGATTATTCTAGTAACCTCTATCTTGTGCACAGAGATAGCATTAGAGATTTTGTCTAATACCTTACTAAGGTCTAAGTGTGACTTTGGGCAAGTCACTTAATGCTGTTTGCCTCAGTTTCTTCATTTGTAAAAGAGCTGGTGAAGGACATGGCAAATCACTTCACTATCTTTGCCAAGAAAACCACAAATGGGGTCACAAAGAGTCACATAGGACTGAAAACAACTGAACAACAAAGCTATATCTAAAGAACAAATGTCAAACACAAGGGCTATATGTGGTCCATAAAACTCCCAAGTATGACCTGAACCAGTATAAAATGCAATTCCTATCTGATATGACTTTAATGTGTTGATGTATTAATAAAAAATATAAAATGTGTGGTTTTTAAGTGAGGTCCAGAGGGTATGCTTTTATGGTCCCCAGTTCTATATGAGTTTGGTACCACTAGTCTAAGGTATACCCCTAATGGTTCATATTGGCTATCCTATAAAAAAAAGAAGGTAAGGTTAATATGATTTGACCTGTTATTTTTAAATTTTGTTGATACATTGGGAGTTTTTCCCTATCACAGTTCAATTTCAGAATTTCTCCCTTGCCATACTGTATCCTCTACCATAAC
The DNA here is from genome assembly GCF_028583685.1 of Petaurus breviceps papuanus. Lineage (NCBI taxonomy): Eukaryota > Metazoa > Chordata > Mammalia > Diprotodontia > Petauridae > Petaurus > Petaurus breviceps. Next base: position 974,773 of record NW_027187369.1, on the reverse strand, counting down.
CCCATAAAAAAACAAACAACAAAAGATTAGCAAAAACTGACCAAACTTGGCTAATAATTGGAAATTGAAGGGATGCCCATGTAATGGTAATGTAATTTGAATTTGTAGATCCCTTTGTGTTGGCAAAGGTAGCAGGTACTTAGCACTTAATAATTGATCAAGCCTCTGTTGTGGAAACAGAAGGTATGAACTCCTGTCTCCTGTTGCTGACACAACAGGAAGGGGTTGGCTTAAACAGGAAGTAGCTAATGCTGTGTATATAAGAAAAGCCCCGGAGAGGATCAGTCAGAATTTCTTGGAATCAGCATCTGGTGACAGAGCAGCTACAGAAGAGAGAATGGAGAACTGAGACAGAATTTCCTGAGAACTTGTTGTGGTGGAGCTTCTTCTGAACAGGAGCCCAGGAGCCTAAGCCCTGAGCTCTGAGCCCAGAGCCTGGAGCCAGGAGCCAGGAGCCCAGGTGACTGAGGAAGCATGACTGGGATGCTGAGACTTTGTTTGTAGTTTGGTTGAACCTTGAACTCCCTGGAGCAGAAATTGTGAAGGATCTGACATGGACAAGACCCTGTGAACTTCAGTGTGGAGCAGGACCTTCCCAGAGAGCTGGACAAGGAACTGGGAGCTGTCTGCCATTGAACCCAGGTGACAGTCTGGTGAATCCAGGTAGAATCTGGGACCATGGAAGGGGATCTAGGGAATCTGAGAACTGGCCCCAAGTCAAGATGAAAAGACCTCTCCCTGGGTACTGAGTAATGATGAAATTTAGTTTACTAGTGACCTAGGGATGGAGGGTTTTGTGTATGATACTTAGTAACTGATTGCTGAATAAGTGACTGATTGAGTTTATCAAGACTTTGACCCATGAGTTTAACTTAAGAGTGCCCTATGAGTGGAAGACTTTGCCCCATGAGTGGAAGACTTTGACTATTGTACTTTGAGATGATTGTTCTTTTTTTCTAAATATTGTGGCCACTTTGGTGAAAACTATGTGGCCATTTTAATGATAAGCTGTTGTGAATATTATATTGTGATTTTCTGTGATAAGTTGTAATATTGTGAATGCTGTACCTTCATTTTCTGTGAAAGTTTTGCTTTGATTTGTTATGGAATAAATAGAGTGTTCACTCTATTGTACACTCTGTGTAATCAGATCCTTAAAAGCTGTTTACAGTAGCATTCTTCTGGAAGGCTTCTGTGCATGGCATTACAGCCCATCAATTGGGGAACCGCTAAACAAGCTGCGGTATGTGATTATAATGGAATATTATTGTGCTATAAGAAATAACAAGCAGGATGGTTTCAGAAATGCCTGGAAAGAGTCAGATGAGCTGATGCATAGTGAAGTAAGCAGAACCAGGAGAACGTTGTACACAGTAAAAGCAATATTGTTTGATGAAGAATTGTGAATGACTTAACTATTCTCAGCAATACAGTGATCTGAGACAATTCCAAAGGACTAATGATGAAACTTACTATCCACCTCCAGAGAAATAACTTATATTGTCTGAATACAGACTGAAGCATGCTATTTTCACTTTCTTTCATTTGAGTCTTGTACAAAATGAGTAATAAGGAAATGTTTTACATAATTGCACATATATAACCTACATCTGATAGCTTACCATCTCAGGGAGGGGGGAAGGAAGGGAGGGATAGAATTTGGAACTCAAAACTTTAAATAAACATGATAAAAACAAAACCTGACCAAATCATCAACCCTCTCTAAAGTTTCTAGAACATCCCACTCACAGAGACCTTCTCCTTGTCATGCTCTCTACCAAGAGAAGAGCTGTACTTTTCCTTGTTTGTTCTCTGAAGCACATTGATTACTGTACTTTAACTAAGTGGAGGCAACTTTGAGTGTAGCTGTAGTTATTGTGGGTTTTGTTCTTTTGCTCCTCTTTATCTTGTTTTGCATCTGTTTCCATAAGGCAAGACCATGACGGAGCCATGCTGACTTTTAGCCATCAATGCTTCTCTTTCTAAGAACTCAAAAACTATTGTTTTAACATCACGTTAAAACATTTTTACCAGGAACTTTTCAAGCTCCCTGCCTACGGTTTTCTGGTCCTGATCTGCCCCCAATTCTTGAAAATCAGAAACAAGCACCTCTATGTTCTCCAAAGTCTGCTGAATAGAGTGACTCACCAAGCAAAGCAGTTATTTCCAGACTCTCTCTGGACAATTAGGTATTTATTATGTCTACACAAATATGGGATTGCCATCATTTTATTCTTTCTTTCCAAGCCCAAACATCATTCTCCTTAGAAGAGAAAAATGAAGGAAACTCAGAATCAAGTAAATCAGTCTTCTCATACTCATTTGTTATCATCTTTCCCTGTGCCCAGAGCAGTAGTCCTATCCATTCTTTGATCCTGCTATTAACCCTGATATACAGTGTGTCCCAAAAGTCTTCATGCAGTTTCAAGCTTCTGTACTTAAATACTTTGATGGATCTGTGATCTCTAGATCTTATAGTCCTTCCAACAGCCTTCCCATCCTTTGCAACTTTTACCAGTGCCCTCCCCTAAATCCTCCACAGAGTACCTAGCCAATATTCAGACAGTTCTCTAGATCTTTTTTTTTTGCTTTTTGGAGGGCAATTGGGGTTAAGTAACTTGCCCAAGGTTACATGGCTAGATTTTTTTGTGTGGGTGTTAAGTGTCTGAGGCCGGAACTGAACTCGGGTCCTCCTGACTCCAGGGCTGGGGCTTTACTCACTGTGCCACCTAGCCGCCCCTCAGTTCTCTAGATCTTAATGCTGTATGGGTACATGGCCTATGCACCAATTACCCTTCACTCCTGTTAGATAACATTTTTAACACATACACATCTTAAATCTTATCCGTAATGTTTCCAAATACAATATTTGGGGAAAAAAATAGCCTCAGTTGCCTTCAGTTTTGACAATCCTAACACTATTTTTACAAAACTATGTTAGTTTTATATGCGTCCTCCATTACCCTTGATTCCATCTTTAATATGTGTCTTTTTGGTTTCTGCTGGTTGATAAGCTACCTGTGCAGCCACATCGGTCACTCCATTTCCTTCTCATTTTCTTTTTGTGTCTTCAGAATTTCATTATGGAGAGCATCCCATTCCACTAAGGTTAATTTTCCCTGCACAGAAGGAAGCTGTTAGATCCTGTGGACCCCTTCTCAAAACCATCTGAAATCTATTCTCCCCAAATTGAGAACACACATCAGACTCTGATGAGGTTTCCCCCTTTTTAGTCAAGATCTCTGTGATGGAGCTGTCTCCATCATTGGCCCCCAAGGTTTCCATAGCTTCCGCTCACTCAGTCAATTCCTCCTTATTGAGAATCAATTTCCCTTTGTCACTTCTTCCTTTAGAAGGCTGACATTATGGAAAAATCCCCCAGTTTCTCACTTACTCTACTGCTGGTAGTGAGGGTAAAAAAGAACGAAATAAAGAGAAAGAGCACTGCTGCCCTTGCCCAGATAGTTAAAGCCTACCATGATATCTACCTCATGATACTTAGGTTCGGATCTTAAAGACCATCTCTTAATTCTGCAGAGGAAAAAACTGAGGTCCCTTGCCCAAGGTCATACCCAGGGTCTTTGATCTAGATCTGAAGGGACCTCACTTATTTTGTAGATGAGGAAATAGACCCAGAGAAGGTAGGTTCCTTGGCCAAGATTATACGAGTAGTAAACTGAAATTGGATTTGAATCCAGGTCATCTGACTTCACAGGCAGTACTTTTTCTATGCAACCAAGTCAAATTTATAATCTATTTCCCAAACTGTCTGATTCCTTCTGTTCTCCCAAGGGTCTGTCACACGTTATCTGGGGCAACATCACTTCTTTCCATTAGTTTCACCCAAATACTTTCTAATATCTTTCTGCCCATGCATTCTTGGATTTCCTCCCATGACTGTTGCACCCTATTATTCAAAACCTCTTGCCTCTATACCCCCTTTTTATCCATTCTTTTCCCATAGACTAAGATAAATTACCTTCCAGAGCAATACTCCAATCATGACTCTTATTCAGCCCATCAGATCTCACACTTATTGTCAAATTTGCCTCCCTGCATTTGGAGCTCTAATTCACCCTGTTCATGATTCAGACTTTGTGTATTTGTACATAGACATCCAAGGTCATGGGGGTTTTGGTTGGATCTCTTCTTAGCCATTGTCTCCTGCAAATTACTGGTATTCTCTTCTGCTATTTGTCTTTCCCTGTTGTACCTGGCACTCTCCATGGTAGAGATTGGTGGGATGATGTAGGCAATTTTCTCCCACTCTTCCCTTTTCAGTTTAAAACACTTTCACATAATGTGTTTTTATCAACCCCTTTTATAAGTCCCCTCTCCTCCCCCTGCCCAGCCAAGGAGTCATTCTCTGCAACGTGAAGAAAATAAGGAGGTCAAAATGGATGATTGCATATTAGGGTACATTTCTAAGAAAAGGAAGCAAATTGTTTCAATTGCCTCATTGATGTGAAGAATCTTAGGAAACTGAACAATTTGCAAATGATCTATAAAGTGTCCAACTTTGCAGGCACTGAAGAAATGTTCCATTATGATGATGGTTACTCTACCTCATCGAAACGGTGCTGTGTGACTGGAGTTTAATTAGAGATACACTAGTCACTCCTGTCACAATATTCTACTGCGTTTGGTGAGAGGAAAAGAGTCATGCACTTGGCAGCAGGGGAGTTTCTAATTCTAAATTTGTCACTTTGGAGCTGTGTGGACTTGGGTGGGTCACTCCGAATTTCTGGTTTTGGGTTTCCATTGTGTTAAATAAGCTGATTATAGTTAGATGGTCCCTCCCTGTTTTGATATTCTCTGCTCTCATCAGTTTCCATGGGTTTATAAATTCTTCAGCAGACCCTGAGATTGATATACCTAGCTCTAATCTCTCTCTGGAAATCCAGTTCTGCATCACATTCTAGTTCCATTACCTGTGAGACCACTAGTAATTTATTTAACTTTTCTGGGGCTTGGTTTCCCTATCTACAAAATGAAGGAATAGAATTCAATGATTTCTCAGTTCATATTCTATAAATCTTATGACATTCTATAAATCTTACTCCCTTGTAGAAGAAGATTGTAGATCAAAAGATAGAAGAGACCTCAGAGACCATCTAGTCCAACTCCCTTCCTTTGAGATATGGGGAAATTAAGGCTGGGGAGACTACATGACTTGCCCAAGGTCACACATGTAATAATATCCAAGGCAAGATCTGAAGCCAGATCTTTGACTCCAAAGCCACCATATCAAATATTTCCATTTAGAGGTCTTATTAGCATCTTAAAGTGAAAGTGCCAAAACCAGAATTTATCAGAAAATCAAGGTGTATGAATTCATAGAGAAAAAGTCATGGGAGTAAGGTGAAAAATCTGGATTTGGGCTCAAAGACAGTAGGGAGCTATTGAAGATTTTTGTAGAGGGGATTGATGTGGTCTGACCCATGCTCAAGAAAGAAGCAGAGATTGGACTAAATAGTCCCTCAGTAGTTTGGTTTTCAAAAAGAGAGGAGATACAGGAAGATAGCTTCAAAGGACTGTAGGCCCAAGTAAAAGTGAAGAGCTGGCCAAGTTTACAGGCAGTGGGGAATAGCTGACCGATAAGGAGATACCAAGGCTGAGAAAGAAGGAATGATCCAAGGAGCAAACTCCTAGAGGGAATGTGAGGAGAAGAGATCAATGGCACAAGAAGATTTAGTCTTAACAAGAGGAATCACTTACTCCTCAGAGGATGGAACAAAGGATTTAGGGTTAGAATTTAGAGCTCTATTGGGGTGACTAGGTGGCTCAGTTAATAGAGCACCAGCCCTGGAGTCAGGAGGACCTGAGTTCAAATCCAGCCTCAAACACTTAACACAAAAACTAGTTGTGTGACCTTGGGCAAGTCACAACCCCAATTGCCCTCTAAAAAAAAGCAAAAAAAAAGAATTTAGGGATCTATGGAACTATTTTCTATATAAAGCCTGCATGTAGATTTTATATGGAAGTATTTTCAAATGGCAAGTAGCAGAGAAGAGGGAGGGCATGGTGGATGGTCTTACTTTCTCAACAGGAGGCAAAGATATATATTGATGGGGGGGTGGGAGTTGGCATAAGGAGTTTGAGAAGGAATAAGGTTCAGATTAACTGTCATGGCAATTTACTGATAGAGAGATGATAAGAAAAGACTAAGAGAATTCCCATAAAGCAGTGGGGGATGAATTGAGATTAGATGGCACGTTTCTAGTAGACCCAGTTTGCATGGCAGTCAACAAGGAGAGGAAAAGGTTAATGGGGTAGGGGAGTTGGTTAGCCAGGGACCTGGTTCAGTAAGACATGAATGGTAAAAAGAACACAGATCTAAGTGATTCAAGGACAAAGGACATTATTTAGTTGAAGTAGTCAGTTATAGTGACTGCCTGTAAGGGAAGCAAAGTTAGGCCAGAGCATGAGTAATAGAGAATCCAGAGGGATACAGGGACCAGAAGTCATGGTAAAGACAGACCCAAAATTTTGAAGGAATGAGGCACAGAGAGACAGAGAGAGGTAAGGATAGGAGGGCATGACCAGGGAGATGAATTTCAGGGTTTGTCATCATTGATGTGGTACAGCTGTGAGTGAAAATGACATCTACCCTTCGCCTTTGTTTCCCCATCATCTGCCACAGTTCCTGGTGCACCATAAGAAAATAAGAAATGTTTGTTGATTTTTGATAAGAGGATGACCATTTTCTGTGTATGACTGAAGGGCAGCAAAGGTACAAAAAGAGGTGAACTTAGAGCCCAAGGAGAAAATCAATGTCTATATTGAAGTCTTCCATATTTGGACAGAGAGGACAGTTACTGGGGGGATGAACTCCACGAGAAAAGAGAGAGAATGATCTGGTATCTGGGAGATGCTAACAACAGTGATCTGTCCAATGTGATTAGAGATGACTTATGGAGACTACAGAGGCAACTTCATCGTGAAGGTGGTAGAGGGAGGATCTGGAGGGGGCAATATTCTTCCTCTTGTCCCTTGATATTTTATGAAGCCTATTGTGGATTCAAAGCCTCTTTCAGTCCTTGGCAATCTTGGGCAAGTCATTTCACTTCCCAAGGCCTTAGTATTCTTTTTTGTAAAATGATAGAGTTGGACCAAAGAGTCCTTTGGCTATGGAGCTGAGATCTTATGTGTGACCATAGACAAGTCACTTCATCTTATAAGAGGGTTGGGTTAGATGGCCTCTGAAGTCCCAGTTATAGAACTGTGGTCCTATGTGTGACCCTGCATAAGTCACTTTACCAACCCAGTCCTCAGTTTACTCCTTTGTAAAATGAAATAGCGACTAAGGACCTTTCCCACTCTAAATCCCCAGTACTATGATCATAAGAGGAAGAAGGTTAGGATAAAAGAGAATATCTTAAAAATAGAGCAGGGCACAACTCAAGAGGAGAGAAGGAGAGAATGGGGACTGGGAGAGAATATGGCTGTGCTGAATAGTGATGATCAAGCTGGGCAAAGTCACAGGGGAAAGGGGGCCTTGCCTCTGCAGGCAGCATTTCCCAATTTTCAGCCTCAGTAGCTTATTTAAATACGGTGGGTTGGAGATGTTGTGATTGCATGTAGTGCTTTCTCCTCGTTACCCTTGCTTCTAATTTGATGTTAATTTTGACCTTCACTCTAACCAGTTGATGATCTGACTGCATACAGAAAGCTGATTTGGAAACAACTCCCACATCAGTCACCAGTTGTTTGCTGTCTTTTCCAACATAGTCAATTTCTGTTTTATTTATGATGTTGTTGTTTGGTGCTAGTCATGCTCTGGGCCTCGAAAAAGGCCCTCCAAGCTCTAGAGCCCTTTGAGTACCTCTGGGCAAGCCAATTCCCCTCCCAAGGTTTCCATTTCTTCATCTGGAAAATGAGGAGGTTGGACTAGCTGACCTCTGAGCTTCCTTCCAATTCTAGATCTACAGCCCTATGTGCAGTTCTGGGCAAACCACTTCTTCATGGGTCTCAGTTTCCCCATATGTAAAATGAAGGGATTGGACTAGGTGGTTTCTGAGGTTCATTCTCCAGCTAGATCTAGGAACCTCTGATCCCTATCAACATCATTGCACATATCCTGGAATACATTTCTTCTACAACATGTAAGACCAGGGTGAATGTGAAATCCCAACACGTCTGATACAGGCAAAGTCATGGGAAACTAGCCCAGCGCAGGCTTCAGAGCAGAGCTGTTCCTGTCTCCAGCATGGGCATTCCAGCTCCCACCAGAAGGGGCAGGAATTGTTTCTATCATATCTCTGACAAGTAGACAGACTTCTTTTTAAAAAAAAATTTTTTTTTTGCTTTTTGGAGGGCAATTGGAGTTGTGACTTGCCCAGGGTCACACAGCTAGTTTTTGTGTTAAGTGTCTGAGGCCAGATTTGAACTCAGGTCCTCCTGACTCCAGGGAAAGTAGACAACCTTCTACATAATCATACCGCTTGTAGACAAGTCTCGCCCTCCTTCCTTCCTTCCATACACCTCTGATCAGTCTCCCTGGAACTTCTATGTACTGATCCTCGTTACACACCCCCCCAACCCACTCCCTGAATCAAGCTAAACAACTTCAGCTTGGGCTTATTCCAAATTGCTACCCTTCAGATTCATGGAGATGGAAGGTGAAGTCAATTTCGTAAACATCATTTGAGCACCTACTATGTGCCACCATGGTAGGTGCTGAGGGTACAAAGACAAAATGACAGTATCTGGCAGCTAAGTGGAACAGAGAATAGCATACTGGGCATGGAGTGAAGAAGACCTGAATTCAAATCCAGCCTCTGGATGTGACCCTGGGCAAGTCACTTAACGAGCCTCTCTGTTCCTCAGTTTCCTCAGTGATAAAATGAAGGCGTTGGACTCAATGGCCTTTCCCTTCCAGCTGTTAATCTATGATCTTTAAAAAACATATGTAGGGGTGGCTAGGTGGCACAGTTAATAGAGCACCAGTTCTGGAGTCAGGAGGACCTGAGTTCAAATCTGGCCTCAGACACTTAACACTTACTAGCCGTGTGACCTTGGGCAAGTCACTTAACCCCAATTGCCCTGACTTCCCCCTTCCAAAAAAGCAAAAAAAAAAAAATTTAAAAATATAAAAAACCTTATATGTAGACAACATGTACATTTATTAAGTATATACAGAGTAATTTTTTTTAAATAGGGAAAACAGAGAGGAGAGGAGGGAGGGAGAGATTTTGGAACTCAAAATTTTTAAAAAATATTATGAATTCTTCTGACATGTAATTGAGAAAAAAATAAATTTAAAAACTGCCTGCCATTAAGACTATAAAAAAATTGGGGGAGAGGGCAGCTAGGTGACCAGCGAATAGAGCACAGGCCCTGGAGGCAGGAAGACTAGAGTTCAAATCCAGCCTCAGATGCTTGACACTTACTAGCCGTGTGACCTTGGGCAAGTCACTTAACATGAATTACCTTACCTTCCCTCCTCCAAAAAAAATGAGGGGAAGCACCTTCTCCATCTGTTAAATGAATTGGAGAAGGAATTAGCAAATCACTCCATTATCTCTGCCAGGAAGATCACATATTGGGTCACAAAGAGTCAGAAACACCTGAAACTACTCCAATAACAGCAAAAAGTTCTTCCCACCCATTTTTTTTGGAGGAGGGAAGGTAAGGCTATTCAGGTTAAGTGATTTGCCCAAGGTCACACAACTAGTAAATGTCTGAGGCTGCATTTGAACTCAGAAAAATGAATCTTCCTGCCTCCAGGCCTGGCCCTCTATCCAATGTGCCACTTAGCTGCCCAATAGGGCAGGAGCACTAGCAAGTAGCTTTGTAAAAAGACTCATGGACTTACCATTCACATTCAATCATCTTTTTTCATTCTTCTGTGCATATGGAAACAGTCATTTTGCTGTTTTGTTTAAATTCAGAATAAAAACATATTTGTAAAAAAAGAAACAGCATCAAGATGGTGGAGTAAGTAATAAATAGCCATAACTGCCTCTTATTCAGCTACAAACAACCATGAAAGAGTGCCCCTAAACAAATACTAGAACAGCAGAACCAGCAAAAAGATGGGGTGAAATGCTTTAAGCTCAAGAAACTGGAAAGGTCTGCTTCACTTGGGGAAAGGGGGAGCAGAGCCCAGGACAGGAATCATCCTAGCAAGCCAGCAACAGGCCCCACCTCAGCAAACCAGTGGGAGATCCCAAGCCCCTGGGAGGTGGAGTAGGCAAGTGCTAACCTCGGAACCTCCCATGCTCATAGCCAGACTCCAGCTCCTAGAACCACACAAGCTTCAGCACAGCCCTGGGCAAAGAGGCAACCTCCAGTGGCCATAGCAGCCTGTGCTTCAGTTTGAACCGCAGGACAATGCAGAAACACTCCACCAGCACATGCCAGACACATCCATTAGGACTTCACTTCATGACCAGGTAAGCTGCCAGAACCCTATGGCCTCTAGTAGAGTCAGCCACTGTCTATCTCAACCCCTCACAGCAGTACCAAACACAAGGGTGCCCTGTGATCAACTCAGGACAGGGATCCCAAAATAAAAACTCCAAGGAAAGGAGGGGAGGGGGAAGGGAGGGGATAGGGATAGAGGTAGGGGTAGGGATAGGGGTAGGATGAGGGTTAGAGTTAGGCTTAGTGGCGGAATTAGGGTTAGTGGCAGAATTAGGGTTAGGGTTAGGGTTAGTGGCAGAATTAGGGTTAGGGTTAGTGGTGGAATTAGGGTTAGAGTTAGGCAAGAAGGATGATTATAGTTAGGGTTAGGTTCTTTCTGCTTGATACACTTCAGTTTATTGTTGTCCTTTCTCAAATATTCTACTCAGCAGTAAATATTATACCTGACACCTTCTCCGTCACCGCAGACATGAAATTCCTCTTCTGGAATCCTGCCATTCCATTGGCTTTTTTGGCTGTCATGTCCCACGCTAGTCTCCTACAGAATTTACAGTCCTCTCAAACCTCCACAGTTTCTAAGCACTACTCCATATTTAATCGCCACACATCCTCCCCTCTATCTACTCCTCACAAAATGGACTTGTGGAAGCCAAATGTTTTTTATATACATTTCACCCTCTTTGATTCTGCTCAACATTCTAGCTTTAAGGTCTTTTTGAATTCTGATCTTTTTTTCCCATTTCAACTTTTTAGCTCCACCTTCAACACCATCTTCCAATCTGATACCATCTATGTCTCTATCCAAGTAATTGAGGAAAATGTTCTCCATTAAAGAGTCTCAGACTTCCTCCAAATCTGTGATTTCTATTTAGTGATCTGCAAACCTCCTGGGGATTCATTCCAAGGGGTTTGTTACTAAAAATTCTTTAATCATGCCTTAAGTAGCTGTTGTGTTTATTCTTTGTTTTGGAAGAGGACCCTGACATTGGGAAATGACAAAATTTCTTGAAATTGACTTGGAGGGAGGGCTGGGCAAGGTCTCCACCCTCAGTTTCTCCTCCAGGGACATCTGGGTCCAGTGGTCAGATATTCATCAGGATGAGTGGAGATGGCCCAGGATGCAATGGGAGACCCTGGCTCTTTTAGGCTAAGGCCTTTTTAGTTCTCACTTTGAGTGAGGCCAGGCTCCTTCTATGAAGAGGCCCCTTAAAGGAGTCAAGGGATGGCCCCTTTAATCATAAAGAAAAAAGAAATCAAATTGGAAGGGGAAGCCCCTCAGGGTTTCTGGCCAAGAGAGAAACAGTTCTATTTACTATTTCCATTCACTCTGGGCTAGGAGGGCAGGGAACTACTGTTGTCCAATCCCTGAGTTATTCTCATTCTCATTTTAAGATGAGGAAACAGATTCAGGAAGATTGAGATCTGGCCAGAGTCAAGTAGCAAGAAATGGCCATAGTTAAACAGTTGGATGAATGATATGTCAACATGCCAAAGTCACTTGACAAAGATACAGCAGTCATTTGCCATTTCCTTCTCTAGCACATTTTACAGATGAGGAACCTGAGGCAAACACAGTGAAGTGACTTACCCAGAGTCACACAGCCAGTAAGCATCTGGGGCCAGATCTGAACTCACAAAGAGGAGTCTTCCTGATGCCAAGGCTAGCACTCTCTCCACTTTGTCACCTACCTGATAAATCTGTGTATGTACATAAAAAGACATAGACATAACTTCATTATTACTTGGAGCTCTTTTCTAAGATTGTAGAAAGCCACTGAGAAATCTGGTGGGAAAAAGGAAGGAACCAAGGCCTTCTTTACCAACCATATTCATCTAGTGTAGAAAGGCAAAAGGTTGCTCTGATCCACAGAATCTCAGACTTGGAGGGGAAGGGGAGAGGGGCAAGGGAGGGAGAGGGAGTAGAAGAGTAGGAATAGGGAAAGGAGGGGAAAGGGAAGAAGGGGAGGGAGAAGGTAGGAAGAGAGGAGGGGAGGGGGAGCACGAAAAGGCAAAGGACTGCTCTGAGCCACAGAATGTGAACCTTGGAGGGAAGGAAGACTGAGAAAGGCAGGGGAGTGGGAACAGAAGGGGAGGAGAGGAAGAGGGGAGGAGAGGGGAGGGGAGGGAAGGGAAGGGAAGGGAAGGGAAGGGAAGGGAAGGGAAGGGAAGGGAAGGGAAGGGGAGGGGAGAAGAGGGGGAGTGCGAGATGAGAGAGATGGGAAGTTAGAAGGATGGGAAGGGAGGGTAGAAGAAGGGGAGTGGAAGAGAGGAGAATGGAGGAGACAGGGTGGGTTAGGTTAGGGGAGGGGAAGTTTTAGGGTTAGGTGAGGGTAGGATGAGGGTTAGGGTTAGGGGAAGGGAAGGGTTAGGGTTCTTCTGGGTGATACACTTCAGTTTCTCTTTGTCCTTTCTAAAATATTCCACCCAGCAATAAATATAATTCTTGAGACATTCTCTCTCCTCCTGGAAATGAAGTTCCTTTCAATGTAACCAGAGATTTCATTGACTTTTTTGGCTGTCATGTCTCACCCCTGACTCAAACAGAGCATTCAATCCTCTAAAACCTCCAGTGTTTGTAAGCACAGCCTCTTCTGTAGCCACACATCCTACCCTCTATCCACTGCTTGCAAAATTGAGTTGTGGTTGGCTCAAAAACCAGAGTCCTACAATATGTTGTTTAAAAGAAACACAGTGGAAGCAGAGACATACACAGAGTAAAGGTAAGGGACCAGAGCTGAATCTACTATGCTTCAGTTGAAGAAGACAAGAAAAAGCGCAGGGGTAGCAATCCTGATCTAAGAAGAAGCAAGAACAAAAATAGACCTAATTAAAAGATAAGAAAGAAACTACCTTTTGCTAAAAGGTACCATAGATAATGCAGTAATATCAATACCAAACATATAAGCTCCAAGTGGTATAGCATGCAGTCTTCAAGGAGAAGGTGAGTTCCAGGAAGAAATAGACTGCACAAGCCATAGTAGTAAATGATTATAATAACCTATTGTCTGATAAACCCAGAGACCCCATCCTCGGGGATAAGAACTCACTATTTGACAAAAACTGATGGGAAAACTGGAATAGGATACAAACTAGGTCTAGACCAGCATCTCACACAATATACCAAGATAGGGTCAAAATGGGTGTATGATTTAGACATAAATGGCAACACCATGAGCAAATTAGAAGAGCAAGGAATCATCTACCTCTAAGATATATGGAGAAGGGAAGAACTCATTACCAAACAAGAGAAAGACAGCATTACTAAATTTAAAATAGGTCATTTTCATTGCATTAAAATAAAAAGCTCTTGTACAAACAAAACCAATGCAACCAAAATTAGAAGGAAAATAGAAAGCTGGAAAACAATCTTTATAGCTGCTGTCTCTGATAAAGGCCTCACTTCTTAAATATATAGAGAACTGAGTCAAATTTACAAGAATACAAATCATTTCCTAACCGATAAAATGGTCAAAGTATATGGAAAAAGGCAATTTTTAGATAAAAAAAATAAAAAATATCTACAGGCATATGAAGAATTTCTCCAAATCACTTTTGATAAGAAAAATTCAAATTAAAACAATTCTGAGGCCCCACCTCTCACACATATCAGATAGGCTAATATGACAAAAAGGGAAAATCTTAAACATTTGAGTATATGTGGGGAAACTGGGACACTAATGTACTGTTAGTAGAGTTGGAAACTGATCCAACCATTCTGGGGAGCAATTTGGAACTATGCCCAAAGGGAAACCAAACTGTGCATACCTTTTGATCCAGCCATACTACTACTAAGCCTATATCCCAAAGAGATCATTAAAAAGGGAATGTGCAAAATGTGCAAAAATATTTCCAGCAGCCCTTTTTGTAGTGGCAAAATATCAAAAATTGAAGGGACACCCATCAATTGGAGAATGGCTGAACAAGCTGTGGCATATGAATGTAATGGAATACTATCATGCAATAAGAAATGATGAACAGGCGGATTTCAGAAACAAACCTGGAAAGACTTGTATGAACTGATGCAAAGTGAAATGAGCGGAAGCAAGAACACATTGTGCGCAGTATCAGCAACATTATGTGATGACCAACAATGAATGACTCAGCTCTTCACAGGGACACAATAATCTAAGACAAGTACAAAGGACTCAGGAAGGAAAATGCTATCCACATCCAGAAAAAGAACTGATGGATTCTGAATGTACATCCTTATTCATTTTTATGTTTTTTTCCCCTTTGGGCTGTTTCTTCTTTCATAACTGACTAATATGGAAATATGTTTTACATGATAGCACATGTATAACCTATATCAAACTGTATACCATTTTCAGAAGAGGGGAGGGAAGAAGGGAGAAAAATTTGGAACTCAAAGTCTTGTAAAAACGAACGCTAAAAATTGTCTTGACGTGTAATTGGAAAAAATACAATTATAAAAAGAAATGGCATCAATGTAGATGAATAACCATCTGCTTTGCCACGATACCCTAAGGATACTGGGCCTTTCTATTGGACTTGGCTACAGCCTCCCCTCTGTGTCGCTTTCTCCCTATAATCATATAAGCTTCTGGAGAGTAGGGTCTGTCTTGCTTTTCTGTTTGTATTCCAAGTGCTCTCCATATAACACTTAAGAAATATTTTCCATTCTTTTTGCTAAGGTCTCATGTAGGAGGTGGCACCTGAACTGTGCTTTGAAGAAAACTAGAGAGTCTATAAATAAGGGAAAGGACATTCCCAGGCATGGAGCACAGCCTATGCAAAGGCACGGAGATAGGAGATGGAATACAATTTACAGTATGTGGAGCAGCAAGCAGGTCACTTTGTCTAGAAGAGTGAATTGTATGAGGGAGAATCATTTGCCATCTGTTTGGAAAGAAGGATTGGAGCCAGACTATGATTATCTACAGCTCCCCTCTTCCCACACCCCCACACAGACACAGACTCATGTCCTTCTACATATTAAACATCCCAGCTCAGCTACTTTCTCTACTGGGCCTTGGCTTCTTCCTCTGTAAAAGGGGGTTTAGACAATCTCTCAGGTGTGTCTTTTCCCTCTTTAAATCCTATGAGCCTGCCATCCTGTGTTTCTTCAAATAAGCCTCTATGGCACAAGTCCTCTCACCTTCTAGGTCACCTTCCTATGGAGATCCTCCAGCTTCTCAATCTCCCCCTTCAAGTGAGACCCTCCAAAGCTGCCTTGTACCAGAGTAATAATCTTGCATAAATGGAATGAAAGCCTCTGCTCTGTCTTCAAGAAAAACAGCTTGTCAATTTGGTGGGGAAAGAAATCCGTCTAACAGGTTATTTTTGGAGTTGTGGGAACTACAAAAATAAACACTTTGACTGAATTTTCCACTGGTTATATTGGCATCATTTAAACACAGTCTCCATAAAATGTTCTCCTAGTGCCAGAAACTAACACTTTAAGAGAAAAAAAGGAATTTAGAAGTCCTAACTTAGCCTGGATGGTACTACTTGTCCCAAGTAGGCTGGCATCCGAGGAAAATCTGGGAGAAGCTATGGAGCATGACCACAGGGATGCCACATAATATAGCTGTAGACAGACTATGAAGAGCAGTGAATTTCTTTGTGAATCCCCACACTTTGGTAGGACTTTGTGAATTTCTATAGCTAAAGCATCTAATAAAATGGCAGCATAAAGAAACCTGTGATGGTCAATGGTTTGTAGTTAACCTGGGAGTCTGGTAGCCCTGGCTTTGGAACAAACCTCTTTCTCTACCTGTCCATGTACAGTAAGAAATAGTAGAATGTAGGGAGAACCCTAAATTAAGACCACTGCTCTTCCTTCAGAAGGACAGACAAACTGTTCTGTCTGGAAGAAGTGGAAAAAGAGAAAGAACCAGTTTCTCCCTGAATTGTGCTTTCTTCCTGAAGCCTTGCCTCCACAATAGACCACATGTCATCAAGTAATAGCATCTCAGGGAAGGGATCTCAAATTCTCCCAGTCCAGCCTGTGGGACTGATGTACAACTCCCCAAGTGCTCATATAGCCCCTGCCATATCCACTGATAGAAGCCTCATTACAAGCCCAGCTTCACAACCCCAGAGTCATCTTGTCTCTGAACTTTCCATTAGCCCTCTGACCCCCCACCCCATACTATATCCAAAGCAGCTGCCCAGTCCTTTCAATCCTATCCTTAACAATCATCCCTTGGGGCAGCTATGTGGTGCAGTGACCCCTGAAGTCAGGAGGACCTGAGTTCAAATCCAGCCTCAGACACTTAACACTTACTAGCCGTGTGATCTTGGGCAAGTCATTTAATCGCAATTGCCCTGCCCTCCAAAAAGCAAAAAAAAAATCAGCCCTTGATCTCTACTCTACCAACCATGTTCATGCCCTTATCACCCTCTGCCTACACTATTTAGATATTGGTTAGGACCAAAATGACATCACTATGTTGGGGTCAAGGTATGGTGTGTCTGATTGGGGCTGATCAGACCAATACGAGCTCAGAATGTTCTACTACAGGTTAGGCAGAAATAGTCCATGTGAACACTTGGAGTGGAGATGGTCCTAAGTTTGAGCACCTCACGTTTCTTTTGAGCTACTGCAATTCTGCTTTGTTCATAAAACACAAGGTTTTCTTGGAGGCAGGCACACCATGCTGGGTGGTCCTGTCTTAGAGTTTACCATGTCTCATAATTGATTTCCAAAGTTCTTTAGAGAGACCTTGAAAATGCCCTTGTTTCAAATAGCTTCCTAATTGTTCTCCCTACTTCCAATCTCTTCTCTCCTATCTATCCACAGAGTTGCCAAAATGATCTAGCATCTCCAGCAACTTAACACTCTACTGCACCAATCAAAAGAAACCTATCACATCGTCATCTTGCTCCCTCGTACCAGGCCCCATCTCTCTTTCTAACCTCGGCATTTCTGTTGAGGGCTCCACAACTTCAGTCATCCTTGACTCTCTTATGTCCAATCAATAGCCATGTCTTGGCGATTCAACCTCCTCAATCTCTCTTGTATATGTCCCCTACTCTCACTCACAACCTCCCCACTAATTCAGACCATTATCATTTAACGTAATAGCCTCCTAATTAGGTTTTTTGCTTCACCCCCTCCTCCCTAATTCCCCTTCCATGCAGTTGCTAAATAGATATTCATAAAACCCAGGATTAACCATATCATTCCTCTGCTCAAGGGGTTTCAATGGCTCCCTATTGCCTTTAGGATAAAATACAAACTTGTCTCTGGTTTTAAAAGTCCTTTACATTCTTGCTGCAGTATCTCTTTCCAGACTCATTTACCATTCTTCCCTTTCATGCACTCTGTGTCCTAGCCAAACCAGCCTGCTTGCAGTTCCTTGTACACAGTGTTCTATCTCTCAGTTCCCATCTTGGCATAAGCTAGCCCCCATGCATGGAATGAATTCCTGTCCTCACCTTTGCCTCCTAGAATCCCTAGCTCCCTTTATAACTCAGCTCAAGTGTTGCCCCCTTCTTGAGGCCTTTCTTGATCTCCCCAGCAACTCTACAAACACAAGAGTCGTTTTTTTTTTATTTTTTGCCTTTATATCCCTAGCACTTCGCACACAGTAAACACTAATAAATACTTGTTGAATGAATGAATGTTCCTTTTGAACAGTTCTATTTGTTAAGAAACTAGTTGCTACAGTCTCTCAATCTCTCCTCTTTTGATCTTTTAAATATCTTAACTTTTATTTAATTTCCTCAATTAAGAAAAATCTATTTTCTCTCCCTCCTAACTCTACCCTCCCCATTGAAAAAACAAAACGCTGTAACAAATGCACAGTGGAGCAAAGCAGATCTTTGCCTTGGCCAGCTACAAACAATACCTGTCTTATTATGTACCCCGAGTTCATTGTGGAGCCCAAGTCAAAAACTACAGAGCATTATTTATCATGAGTCCTCTGGAATTGTGGTTGGTCATTGCCTTGAGCAGAATTCTTAAGCCTTTCTAAGTTGTTGCTCTTCATCATGTAAATTGGCTATAGCAGGGCTTCTTAAACTTCTTCCATTAGTGACTCCTTTGGCGCTTCTTAAACCTGGACCCACCGGTTAAGAGACGCTGATCTATACAATGTTATTATGTAATTTGTTTTGCTGGTTCTGCTTATTCATTCTGCATCAGTGCATGTAAATCTTCCTGGGTTTCTCTGAAACCATCCCTTCCATCATTTCTAACAGCACCATAGAATTTTTTTTGTGTAACATATGTAAAAAAAACTTGTGTAACATATTTTATCAACTATTCCCCGAGTGCTGGGAAGCCTTAGTTTCCATTACTTTGCAGCCACAACAAACTGCTGTAAACATTTCCCCCTTTTCCAATCTTCCAGCACAGAGGGCATTTTTCATCTTCATGTCCCCTCCCCTTCTCTGCTCCCCAAGGACAGAGATCATGTCTCATTTGTCATTTATCTCCAAGTCCTCTCCCCTACTTGGGACAAGACCTTGCACTCTCTAAGTGGTGAATAATTGTTTGTTAACTGAAGGAAGAATCCCTATTAGTGCCCTTATCCGTCCACCTGTTACAGTAGATGCTGCATAATTACAGCTGTTAAGGAGGCCCCATGACAGCAAAGTTATGGAAAAGTGGACATTTGCAGAAAAAAGTATGGCATGACATTAGTTCATCCCTTGGTAACGCCATGGTGAGTGTTGTTAACGCCAGCACCAGGTAAATTGTGCAAAAGAGGGCATATTTCATAGTTTTAAGGGTGCCCCTGAGCCTGGTCTTAATGTATGGCTAAGTACATCACACTCCTCACTGGTCCTTAGTGAAAAACTAATGGGGCCTCCACTCCAGCCACCCAAGGCCAGGAAATGATTATGAGCTTAAATTAGAGCTAGTTAATTAGTGGCATTTCCAATCCAAACAGTAAAAATGCAGAGGGCTTGCAAAACAAGGCCTGGCAGCAACAGGGAGGGAGGCCAGTTAGCTCTGGCTTGGGGGAGGCATGTCTTCAGGCTGTACCAGTGACTGAGTCCCCTGAGGGGGGCCCTGAAAACCACCCCCAGACACACACCCAGAACTCATCGGAGGTATGGAACTTCCTGAAGGGAACAGTCCAGGCCCCTACAGGGAAGGAAAACCCAATTGAAAAGGTTTCCTTCCTGAGGCTTCCCTTGAAAATATCAAGACAGACAGCACATTAAATTGAGGTCAATGGCTATGAGCCTTCCAGCTTTTTTGTGGCCTGCATAAGGGGGGGATGTGGAGGAGGGTACAGCATACCAAAGCACCCAGTATTCTAGGCCGACTTTCACAGGGGAGGAACCATGGTAAGATGGAAACAACAGAAGACCTTGGTTCCACTCTTTACTCTGACACTTACTGGGGCCATGACAAAATTTTCAGGTGCCTTTACCTCCAAGTCTCAGTTTCCACATTTGTAAAATGAGGGACAATAATAACTATATAGTATTTTTCTCATGGAGTTTTTATTGGGGGACTTAGTGCTGGAAAGAAATTGGAGGTCATCTAGCCTACTATGCGGCCAGTATTCTAAGAATTACTTTACAAATATCTTCATTTAATCCCAACAAAAACCATGGAGGGGTGAGGTACTCATTATTCCCATTTTATGGCTGAGGAAACTGAGGCAGACAGATTTTAAGTGACTTGCCCAAGGTCACACAGCTAATAACTATTTGGGGATGGATTTGAATTCAGATCTTTCCTGACTCCAGGCTCAGTGATCTAACCATTGTGCCACCTAGCTGCCTAAAGGCTTGACCTGTTGGGGAAACCAATACAACGGAAGACCTGGGGCCCTGACTTTTTCTCCTCAGACCTCTGTAAGGCCTTTTTAAGACAGGCCTTGTGATGGATTCCCCCTCTCCATACCCTGCTATTTGCTAGCAGTTGTTAACCCATCACCCCAATTCTTCTCCCATCCCAGTATTTTTGTTACTACTGTTATTCAGTCATGTTTGACTCTTCATGATCCCATTTGGGGTTTTCTTGGCAAAGACACTGGAATGGTTTTCTATTTCTTTCTCTAACTTATTTTACAGATGGGGAAACTGAGGCCAACAGTGTGAAGTGACTTGCCCAGGGTTACACAGCTAATAATCTTGTCACTGCCTGACTCAAGAACCTTAGTAGCTCCCTGTGGCCCTTAGAATAAAATATCACTTCCTCAGCATGCTTTTTAAAGTCCTTCATCATCTGGCCTCAGCTAACCTTTCAAAGTTTTATTCTTATTACTTTCCAGAATATGTAGATGCAAGTCACATCCCTGCATGGACGTCTGCCCATTTCCTGCTTCCAGAGTCCCTTTACATTCCCCTCACGTGTCTCTGCTGACTATTTCTAGGAGACCCCTCCCATGATCCAGTGGGGCTGACTGGTCTACCAGGCTTGGTTCCCTTACCCTACCCTTTGTTCCCTACACTGAGACCTGTTCTAGAAAGTTTGATATAGATTACACTGAGATTTTTTTGTGTGACTACGTAGGGAACCCCGTGCTGTCCAATTACCCACAAAAGACAAAAGGAATGCAATTTCTGAAATTTGTCAGTCCAAAAAGAAAAAATGCACTTTATACATATTATAGAGTCACTGTGGTTCTAACTCTGACATCAGAGTCTCTGTATTCAAATTCCAAATTGGATATTGATTACCTGTGTGACTTTGGGCATGTAGCTTCCCCTCCAAAGGCTTGAGTTTCTTTTTTTTTTCTTTTTGTTTTTTTCAAATGCTTTATTAACTTCTGATTTACATCATTCATTTCCACCAGATTTTGAGTTACAAATTTTCTCCCTGTATTTCTCCTACCCACCACCCCAAAATAGCAGTCCCACAGGATATCCCCTCCTCCAATCTGCTCTCTCCCATATCTTATCTCATAACCCCTTCTACTTTTCCTGTAGGGCATGGTGGATCTCTATGTCCCAGTGCCTGTATATCTTATTTCCCAATTACATGTAAAATAGTATTAATAACAGTTTATATATATATATATATATATATATATATATATATATATATATATATATATACACATTTAATTTTAAAACTTTGGATTCCATATTCATTTCCTTCCTCCCTTGTTACCCACCCTTACTGGAAAGATAAGCAATTCAGTATAGGTTGTTCATGTGTAGCTAATGCAAAACATTACAATAGTAGATATATTGTAAAAGACTGACTATATTTCCCTCCATACTATCCCACTTCTCACTTGTTCTATTCTCTACTTTGATACCTTCCCTTTTCATAAGTGGGTGCTTCCAACTTACCTCCCCCCCAGCCTGCCTTCCCTTCTATCTTCCCCGCTCTCATCTCCTTCTCTCCTGCAGGGCGAGATGCCCTATTTAGTGTATATGTCATTCCCTCCCTGAGTCAAATTCAATGAGAATAAGGTTGACCCATTCCCTTTTGCCTTCTTGTTCTTCCCCTCCATTGTAACCATTTTCCCTTGCCTCTTCTATATGAGATAGTTTACCCCATTCTGTCTCTCCCCATTTCCTCTCATTATATTCCTCTCTCACCTCTTGATTTCACCTTTTAAGTATCATCCCTTCCTATTAAATTGGTCCTGTGCCCTCTATCTATGTATACCTGTAAACATATATACACACATTCACATATGTATTCATATGCCCATATACCCTCCAATATAGACATATATATACATATACATATATGTGTGTATATATGTATAGATAGATAGATAGATATAGATATATATTCCCTTCAACTATTTTCATACTGAGAAAAGTTTCATCAGTTAAGATTATCGTTTTCCCATGTAGGAATGTTAATAGTTCAACTTTGATAAGTTCCTTATGATTTCTTTTCCCTGTTTACCTTCTCATGCTTCTCTTGCTTCTTGTATCTGAATGTCAAATTTTCGATTCAACTCTGGTTTTTTCAGCAAGAATGCTTGAAAGTCCTCTATTCCACTGAATGACCATATGTTTCCCCAAAACATGATACTCAGTTTTGCTGGGTAGGTGATTCTTGGTTTTAATCCCAGCTCCTTTGACCTCCAGAATATCATATTCCAAGCCCTTTGATCCCTCAGTGTAGAAGCTGCTAGATCCTGGGTTTCCTGATTGTGTTTCCACAATATTCAAATTGTTTCTTCCTGGCTGCTTGTAATATTCTCTTCTTTATCTGGGAATTTTGGATCCTGGCTATAATATTCCTAGGAGTTTTCTTTTTGGGATCTTTTTCAGGAGGTGATCGGTGGATTCTTTCAAGCTCTATTTTGCCCTCTGGTTCTAAAACATCAGGGCAGTTTTCTTTGAGAATTTCTTGGAGAATGATTCCTAGGTTCTTTCTTTGATCATGGCTTTCAGGTAGTCCAATTATTTTTAAATTATCTTTCCTGGATCTATTTTACAGATCAGTGGTTTTTCCCCATGAGATATTTCACATTGCCTTCTATTCTTTCATTTGTTTGGATCTGTTTAACAGCATCTTGATTTCCCATAAAGTCATTAGCTTTCATTTGCTCCAATCTAATTCTGAATGAATGATTCTCCTCCGTGAGCTTTTGAGATTCTTTTTCCATCTGGAAAATTTATTTTTTTAAAGGCATTTTCTCCTCATTACCTTTTTGAGCCTCTTTTGCCAATTGAGTTAGTCTATTTTTTAAGGTGTTATTTTCCTTAGTCAGGCTGTTGACTCTCATTTCATAATTTTCTTGCATCGTTCTCATTTCTCTTCCCAATTTTTCCTCCACTTCTCTTATTTGCTTCTTAAGGTCCTCTATGACCTGTAACCAACTCATATTTTTCTTGTAAGCTTTTGGTGCAGGATTTCTGACTCCACTGTCTTCCTCCTATTCTATGCTTTGATCCTTTTTGTCCCCAAAATAGGAGTCTAATGTTGGATTCCCTTGCTTTGTTTGCTTCCTTTGCCTGCTCATGTAGTCACTCAATCACGTGACCCCTGTGCTTTTTGCCACAGTAGGACTCTGCCACCAGACAGGGGAGCTTCATTCCAAATGCTGGGGTTTTCTTACCTGCCAGAAGTATTAGTTGTGTGCCCTCTCTGAAGACTCCCCACACTCTGGCAAGCTGGTCACACACCCCAGGACCTCCACCCTAGACCACAATCCAGATCCAAGCAGGTTAAAGCAAGAGCGATTACCCCTCAGACTGGTCACTTGGTCCCCCTACAGTCTGCAGGCCAGGGGCTGAAGCTGCCACAGTGGCTGCACGGCCATGGCTCCTCAGTGGCTTCTTGCCCCGGGGGCAAAAGTCCATGCATTCCCAACTACTGGGTCCCGAAGTCCACAGTGCACTGACCTCTCGCTTTGTCCTTACCATCTATGTGTTGATAATTCTGGAAACAGCCACAGTTGCTGGTGATCTGAAGTCCCTCCAGCCAGTGGTTGGTCAGGCCTGCCCTGGGGCTAAAACCTCCAGCTCAAGCTGGGCTGGGGTGGGCTGACGGATTCCTGCCAGCCTGCCAGGCTGTCCTCAGTGGGAGGTTAGCTTCTCTGTGTCATTTTGTAGGTTCTGTAGCTCCAAAGATTGTTCAGAGTTCCCTTTTACATGAATTGGAGGTAGTGGGAGCCAGAGCTGCACAGAGGTCCTCTTTCTACTCTGCCATCTTGACTCTGCCCCATGCTTGAGTTTCTTTATCAGTAAAATGAATGGGGTAAGAGTAGAGAGTTGGTAAGGACCCTTGCAGCTCTTATGATGAGGTTGGACAATTTCCAAAAAGCAACAAACCACCACCTAGTCTCTGTAAGCCACCTTAAGTGCATTTCAGTTGGCACCACCTTCCTGACCAGGCTCTTAAGACAGCAACCCTGCAAAGACAAGGCACTTTGCTCAGCACTGACTTCCCAGGTGCAATAGCTGAGAATTCTCCAGAGCCAAATTCATTGCAAAGCCTCTTCCAAGACTATTTGTAAATTATCTAGACTCTAATTAGGCAAGGCATCAATTTGATGAATTCATCAAGTAGATCCCTTTGATTGATTCCAAAGAAAGCTGATCAGATCTCAGTTTCTGAGCGCCCAGCCCTTTGATGGCCCAGAAGGAGGACTTGGCTGCTAATCACCTCCTTGTTAAAATGGCACTGTAATTTGGAGGGAATGACACAAAAACAAGTTGTGGAACCAGGAGACTGCCTGGATGCTGAGTTTTAGTGGGAGCTTGGAGGCTCCAGGAGGCAAAGGTGAGAAGGGAGAGCATTCGAAGAGCAGAGCATGCATGGCCCAAACAAAGCCACAGAGATGAAATGTCATTTGCCAGCCATAGCAAATAGGCCAATGTGACCAAAACACATAAGAGTTTGTCAGGGGGAGAAATATGCAATCGGTCTAGAAAAATACACTGGAGCTTCACAAAAGGAGTTCATAGGAAATCAGAGGAAATTCATTTCTCCCCTCAAGGTCCTGAATTTCTATTTGTGAATGAGATTCTCTGACATTTTTTAGAATCAGACTGCTTAGATCTAAAAGTGGCCGTAGAACTAGAGTGTGGCTTGGAGGCATCCCTAAGAGCACAGAATATCAAGGACAGAGAAGAAATTGCATTGGTCATCATTTTTACTCCCCTCCCACTTTACAGATAGGTAAACTGAGGCCCCCTCCCAAAGTGACATGACTCATTTGAAAATATATAAGAGTTAGGGGCATATCTGGATATGTCATTGCTTCCCATTGAAAACGTCTTTCTGGGGCAGTCAGGTGGCTCAGCAAGTAAGAGCACTGGCCCCAGTGTCGGGATGACCTGGGGATCAAATACATATCAGATACTTAGCACCACACCCAGAAATAATTGGCTTGTAACCTTGAGCAAGTTACTTAACTCCAATTGCTTTAAAAAAAAAAAGAAAAGAAAACATCTTTCTAGGGCAAGAGTCTGTCTCAAATCTCTGAAAATATCTGCCCTTGTTCATGGATGACCAAGTGATACAGTGTGGATGGATGTCTCATTGCAAATAAAGATACTCATCAAATTACATATTGGAGCATGTGTTCTGGATGGGGCAGAAATAGGGTCAGTAGGTTCCATTCCATGCGTGAAACTTCAGCAGTGATTGGCTCAAGCAAGGCTCTGGGATTTCCTGGCATGCTACATATGAACATATGTGACAGTTACATTGTAAAGATTTCCCATTGCTCCTCTTTGCTAAGAGCTCCCTCAAAATGCCCTTTAACTCAATGCTAAGTCAACATGAGTTATGGGCAAAGAATTTCATGGAAAATGTAATCAAATGTCTTTCTTGTAGGCAAAAATCACCTCTTCTGGTTTATTGCAAGAGCCTCTTACTTGATCTCCCTACAGTCTCTCCCTTCACCAGTCTATCCTACAAATCACTGCCAATATGAAATTCCTAAACTACAGATATGACTCTGTATGTTCCTCTCTCTCCAGAAGCTTCAGTAGCTCCCAATTACCTATATGATAAAAATACAATCTGTTCCCAACTTCTTTTTCTTGGCTGATGGCAAATTCTTTTCCCTTATACACTCTACAGACCAGTCAAACTAGACTCTTTACCTATCTCCTGACTCTGTGGAGGATATAACAGAATGCTCCCCAGACTTGGAAGGCACATACCTCCAAATCCTAGAGACCCTAGGTTTCATTAAGGCTCAGTTCAAGTACCAAGTACCAAGAGGCTTGCCTGAGAACAATATCATCCCAGACTGAATTTCCAGTGGAGTACCTCAGGCATCTAGGCTTTGCCTTGTACTATCTAATACTTTCTTATAAGTGATTCAGATGGCTGCTCATAATATTTGTAGATAATATAGCATAATATTACATAATATTTCCAGTGCTTAGTATAGTGCCTGGTACATAGTAAGCACTCAATAAATGTTTGCTGATTGACAGATGACAAAAACCTGAAAGGGTCAGCTAACACAATGGACGACATCCCAGATCCCAAACGAGTTAAAGATATTTATTAGATTGCATTCAATCTAATAAGATGAATGTCAATAAGAGCAAATGCAAAATATCACACTGGGGATCAAAAATTCAACTTTGCATGTACATCATGGGGGAGGCAACAGCAGTTTGCCTGAATTAGATCTCTGAGATTTTGTGGCTTATAAGCTAAATTTAAGTTAACATTGTGTTGGAGCAACCAAAAAAAAAAGCTAATGTTATACTGGGCTGCACTAAGATGGGTATAGCTTCCCAGAAAAGAAAGGGAGAGTCTCACTGTGGTCGGACCTGTTTAGACCACATCTGAAAGATTGTGTTTGGTTCAGGGCACCATGTTTAAGGACCCTGGTTAATTGGACAGTGACTGGAGGAGGGGGACCAAGGGGTAAAGGGCCTTGGGCTTCTACATGATGATCAGCTGAAGGAACTAGGAATGCATAGAGACAGGAAGAACGCGGGGGGGGGGCATGATAGCCATGTTCAAATTTTTTAAAGGTTGTCATGTGGAAAAGGGCTTCCTGGGCCAATGGAGGTCTTCCTCCTTGGAGGTCTTCAAGCAGGAGGTGGGTGACCATTTGATGGGTATCTTAACATGATAAGAAGTCCCTTCCTATAAGGGTTGGATTAGATGGCTGTTGAAGTGCCTTTCATCTCTGAAATTCTGGTTCCATTTGGGATGTTTGCATTCTCGTTATGAGTGGAAGGATTATTAGTGGTGGGCAACCCTAATTGCTAGGCTGACCTCCGTGGTAGTCCAGACATCAATAGAGTCAGGCTGCACAGGGTTGCCAATTATGACGTAGTACTCTCCTTAGCAGGGTCTGAACTAGGCTGCTCTTCCTCAGCCCTTCAGTGGACATATCTACATCTCTGGCACATACAGTAGGCACTTAATAAATTCACCCTCTATGTGACCTTGGGAAAGTCACCTCTTTGAACTTCAATTTCTTCATCTGTAAAATGAGGGTCTTAGACAACACAGTCTGAGGTTCCCTATAACTCTAGATTTATTGTCCCAAGTGTTTCCTTTTCTTCAATGGCATTGACTAAAATCTATTTCATGACCCAATTTTCATTCCAGATCATTATGGGTGGAAATGAAAAATCATAACAAAAAACACTAACTCTCCCACCCCCCCATGATAGAAATTACTTTACATTATTAACAATAAATCATTAATGACAAGTTAACTCCATCTTGGTCATATTTCATAATAGCTTGTTTTGAAATTTGTTGACATTTAAAGTATCTCACTTACCCCAAACATTCTCAAGATGAGAAATGCATAAAAACATTTGAGGATAATCATGCCCCTCACCATACCTTAAATTCTCCTCTACTTACCACTTAAGGTACTGCAGTGACCTGTCAGGGCAGGGAAAGAAAGAGCTCCTGGTAGATGCTCCCAAGGGGGAAAGGCTTTGAGGGTAGGCCCAGTCTTAATTCTGGTCTGCTTCCTGGGAACCAGGGGAGTGTGACTTGGAGATGCCCATCAAACAGGGTAGTAGCCAAGAGGCCTGACATGAACCCAGACCTCTGTAATGCCAGAACCCAGAATAACTTCCTGTACTTTAGTTGAATAGTCACCACCAGGTGGCACTGTAGTGGATAGAGAACTGGGCTTAGAATCAGAGAGACTCCTCTTCCTGGCTTCAAATCTTCCCTCTGACACTTACTAGCTGTGTGACCCTGGGCAAGTCACTTTACCTTGTTTGTCTCAGTTTCCTCGGCTGCGAAAGGAGCTGGAGAAGGAAATGGAGAACCACTCTAGTATCCCTGCCAAGAAAATCCCAAATGGCTTCAGAGAATCTGAAACAATTAAAGTACAACAACAGTGGATAGAGTCCAAATTATTTAGTTCTCAAGCCCAGTGCTCTTCCTACTTAGGATCCCATATCTGGAGCTAGAAAAGAACCTTCGAGGTCATCTAGACCTTCTCATTTCACTGAAGAGGAAGCTAAGGAACAGGGTTAGGTTAAAAGACTTGTCCAGGCTCATATAGCTTGTCACTGTCAGACATTTGAACCCAAGTTTTGCTGACTCCTCATCTAGGAACATGTGGGTTCAAATCCTCAGCTACCTCTCTTCAGCTGTTGCTAGGAGAACCAGAGCAGCTTTTTTAAAATTATTTTTTAACATTTTAAGGTTTACTAAGCCCTTTCTTCCCCCACTATCTAGCAAGTTAGGTAATACAAATATCACAATCCCCAGTTGAACAAGGAGGGGTAATGGAGGCTAATGAGGGGAAGCAACTGGTTCAAGACCACCCAGAAAAGAGTTAGTAGGCCTTAGATTTGGATGCTGATCTTCTGTCTCCATGTCCAGAAAGACTGGCACATGCTCAGATTCATAGACCATCTCCCTCTACCCCCACCCCAACTGCACTGCCCTAGGAAACAATCGCTTGGAAGACAAGAACACAAGGCAGCTTGAGAGGAAGATGGGGAGAAAAGGAGAAGATAATTGGTGCTGGTGCCACAGCAGGTGTTCCCCCTCAAGGACAATGATGACACCATTCTGAGATTCAGAGGCAGCATCCCGGGCTCCTTGGCAGGCTTACATGGATTCGTTTTTTGTAAACAAGTCAAGTGTCTACATCTGTGACATCCCAAACCAAGCCCTGAAGTGCCACCCCAGCAGCCCAGGCATGGAGCACAATTTACTGAGTGGGGGAGCACTCACCCAAATGCAGCCAGAGATCAGTAAAGATGAAAGGAAGGCAGAGAGTGGGGTCTTGGTGGCTGCTAATTTTCAAAGCCAGACCCTGGGAAATACCTTTGGTGGCTGAATATTAATCATTAAATGGTTGTTCTGTGCCAGGACTGAACAGTGCCCAGTGCCAGCCCAGGGATTGATAGCACGTGTCCAGCCATCTGCTGGCTGACTGAGTCGGAGTGTGTGGATGCAGTCAACATTTTCCCTTCTTCCTTAGTGATAATTCTTGTGGCATCCATCACTTTCTGCTGACAAATTCCTTTTGGAAGCAGGAGGGAAAGTGTTCCTGTGGTGTTCTTGGCAGGAACAAGAGAGGAACCAGAGTGAACTGGGGCCTCTGAAAGACACTAGAGTAGACAGAGTTAGATGTCTTTGTGCACCCACAGAGCTGCAGCCCATTGGCCCTGCAGGGCAGAGGAGGGCATTGCAGAGAAAGTTTGTGTGCACACCTACTGACCCTCAGCCAGACTCCATGACTATATCTTCACAAAGGCCCCTGGAAGGTTTTTTTTTTTGCCTTTTGGAGGACAATTGGGGTTAAGTCACTTGCCCAAGGTTACATGGCTAGTTTTTTTGTGTGGGTGTTAAGTGTCTGAGGCCAGAACTGAACTCAGGTCCTCCTGACTCTGGGGCTGGTGCTTTACTCACTGTGCCACCTAGCCACCCCAAGCCCCTGAAAGTTTTGTAAGTGAAAAACACAACAGAAACAAAACAGAAAATGGCAATGACAATGAAGTCCAAATTCCATTTCATTAAAAATAAAGCAAAGGTGCACTGTGAAAATCACAGAATTTGAGAATTAGAAGGGACCTCAATAGGCATATATTCCAAGTCATAACCCCAGAGCGGTCAACCTAAGTCTGCTTAAAGACCACCAAGGAGGGAAAACTTGCTACCTCTCCAGACATCCCATTGCACTTTGGGGCATCTCTCATTGTTCAAAAGCTTTTCCTGACATCAAGCCTAAATCTACCTCTTTGGGATTTCCACTATTATTCCTGGTTTTGCCCTCTGGCACCAAACGGACCAAGTTGAACTCCTCTTCCATAGGAGAACCCTTCAAGGATGTGAATAAAGCCAATACTTCCTCCTGATCCTTCTTTTACCCAGAATAAACACACCTAGTTCCTTCAACTGGTCCTTGAATTCTCAACCAAAGCAGTTTGATTATTGCCACTTTTAGGCTAGTCTTCTAACTAATCTTTGACTAGGGGCTAAAAATCAAACCAGTTTGTTTTTGGTTTGTGGGGATAATGTGTAAGGATAGTGATCATTGGCATTTATATGCCACTTGAAGATTTGCAAAGAATGTGATGTAACTTGGGCATCCTGGTTGTTCCCATGAATTCCACAATTGACTCAGAGTCTAGTAAGGTAGGACCACTGAATTCAAAGTTGGACATGTGTATACTTGACCAGAGGCAAAAAAGGTCTTGGTACTGAATGCACTGTCATTGAACTAGATTATGTGAGGAAATATTCCTAAGGCCAAAACCACGGCTGATGTTTAAATGTTCTGGCTAATTTCCATAACCGTCAGATCTTTTGATGTTGGAGAGGCATTAAAGAAGTAAATGATTCCTTGTTTAGAAGACAATGGTGAACATACACTTTTGTTCTTCTTTCTCCAATCTCATAGGGATTTGGCATTCTAACTTGTTTTCTAGTTAATTCTTCATTCACATTTGGTTCTGACATCTCATCATTGCATGGAGAGGACCCAGGATTCTTTAAAGCTATACTTGTTAAGTATAAGAGCTGGCAGTTTCAACCCTATTAGAAAGGTATTACATAATTTCTTGGTGACAGGTTATGCTTCCCGTTGGACAACAATCCTTACTTAGTATAATAAAGTCCATCAGTAGCAGAATAATCACATGGGCACATTGGACAGGTTCTGGGTTTGAACTCAGGAGCCACATTTAAATCCCAGCTCTTATGAACTACTTGTGAGGTCTTGGTCATGTGACTGGACTTCAATTTCTTCATCTGTAAAAGGAGGAGATTGGAGGATGTCCCTTCCAGTTCTAGGGATATGGTCTTACTTAATAAGATGCTAAAACTTTTCACATAGAAAAACCGAAAGCACATATAAATATGAAATGGCTTCTAGTTCCGACCTCTACATCCAGCTTCCACTGTGTCACTCGCAAGTTAGTGCTAGCAAAGCAACTTAAGAATCAGGTTTTCCAGCCCTGGGTTTTCATTTCTCATCAAGAAAATGAGCTAATATGACAAAGGATAGGAAGAGTCAGTGTTGGAGGGGTTGTGGAAAGACAGGCACATTAATGTATGATTGATAGGGCTGTGCACTAGTACAACTATTCTGAAAAGCATTTTAAAATTATGAAAATAAAGTGACTAAAATACCCATACCCTTTGACTCAGAAATTTCTCTGCTAGGCTTAGATCCTGAGGAAGTCAACAACAATAAAGAAAGTATTCAAAAACACCAAAATATTTATAGCAGTGTTGTACCCTAACTCCAAGAACTGGAAACAAAGTAGATGCTTATCAACTGGGGGATAGCTAAATTATGTTACACGAATAGAACAGAATATTTCTACACTGGAAAAAATAATGTACATGAACACAAAGAAACATGGAAAGAGCTACATGAACTGCTGCAAATCAAAGTAAGCAGAGGAAGGAAGACAATATACAAGAGTGTAACAATGTAAATGGAAAGAACCACATATACACACATACTCTCATGCATAATCAAAAGTGAATGTCACAAATTTATAAAGATAAATTATGATTCAAAGAAAGAGATAGGAGAAAATATTCCCTTACCTGTGGGAGATCCACAGGTTGTGCACATTGCCAAGGTTTTGGGACTTTTCAATATATTGATCAGTTTATTGATTTTTTTTCTCTTCTTTTTTTAAAAAAGAATACTATTTGTATGAAAATATGTTTTTTATGACTGCACATGTATGATTTATATCAAATTCTCTGCCTTCTCAATGAAGGGTAAGGAAGGGAGGGAGGGAATTTGGAACTCAAAATTAAAAAAAACATTATTTTTATATGTAATTGGGGAAAATAAAATATAAAATAAATTTTAAAATACTGTTTGTTTTATGGGATGATTCTCTGGGAGATGGGAGAGGAAGGATGATAAGGAAAACTGATCGTTTTAAAATTAAAATCCATCAATAAAAACTTATTTAAAAGAATTCAAGGTCAAAAAATAATGCTATGAAATTATAAAGATAAAAATTATGAAGAACAAGTTTAGCACCAGGAAAAGAATGTGAAAAGAGAACTCCTGATATTCCTTTGTAGAATACAGTGCTCACAGGTATCAGATTGCTTTGACATCAGGACCGGTTTTGAGGAATTTATTCCTCTTCCTCTTTTTTTGCCTTAAATACTTTGTTATATGAGATAGATCTCTGGGAGGGGAGGAGGATATATAGGTGATGCCCAAAAAAAGAGGTTATCAATAACATCCGTTTTTAAAGGCATCATGATTTTTAGATCATATACAAACATCTAAATTGGTGATTTGTACTGAACTGACATACAGTGGAAAGGACAGCCTATTAAGTTTGTCCCTCAGCACATATATCTTTGACAGGCACAGGAGCATTGCGCTGGGCCTCAAATTGACAAAAAAGATAGCAGAATAGATCACATCTCAAAAATTACACAACACTTTTAGTGATCCCACACTCCTCCCAAACACCAATAAAGATGTAGCAAAAGCCCATAATTTTAATGGCAATATTCTCCCAATGACTCTATATGCCATTGAATCATGAAATACCACCATTTCTGAGTCATCATGGTTGCAGGTGACCCAGAGGGCAAGAGAAAGATGCATGACAGTTGTAGGTAGGCTATTGCATATTGGCAATTATTACTTCCAGGCAAGAAGTGGCAAAAAAAAATAATGTAATCAAGGCTAGATATGATCAGAAAAATAGGTGGGGGGCGGCCAGGTAGCACAGCGAGTAAGAGCACCGGCTCCAGTGTCAGGATGACCTGGAGATCGAATCCCGGCCTCAGACACTTAGCACCCACCCAGAAACACCTGGCCATGTAACCTTGAGCAAGTTACTTAACCCCAATTGCCTAGGGGTGGCCAGGTGGCTCAGCAAGTAAGAGCACCGGCTCCAGTGTCGGGATGACCTGGATCAAATCCGGGCTCAGATACTCAGCACCACACCCAGAAATAACTGGCCATGTAACCTTGAGCAAGTTACTTAACCCCGATTGCTTAAAAAAAAATAGGTGGGTGGGCTGGTCATAGAGTAAACATGAGAGACAACAGATGGATAGTCCAAATGCTGCATTGGTGCTCCTTCAGTACCTTAATGATCTGTAATTTCATTGGTGTGGGTCCTCCCTCCAGTGATGCAGATTGCAACTCCTCTAAAACTTAGTGGCAGATGGTTTTAGAGGGCTGCTTCAGAAGACAAATTCATCACCCTGTAGTTGACCTGGCGATAAGCCTCTGCAAACTTCCCTTCACTATGCTCAGATAAGAGGCATACATTTCATCACTGGTCTCATGTTTGTACTGGTAGCCCTGAAAAAATTAAGACCTAGAAGGAATCCTGGGTAGATGCTTTAGGAAAGAGTTTTTTAAAAACCTATAAAGGGATTGTACAGGTTGGAAAGGATTGGATGGAATCAGTACCAGAGGGGGCACATCAATATAATCACTGATTCATCCAAGTATCAAAGTATTTTGGTTAATCTTGCTATTGCTCACTAAGTATAACATTCTTCAGTAAAATTCATTCCTGAATATTTACCCTGCTATTGGAAGAAGAGGTATGGAGAATCCTCCATGACAACCTCAAAGTCATTCATATTTACCTATGGAATGTTTTTATATTTAAAATTCAGCAAATTTGCTCAGAACAGTAACTTCCAACATTCCAACTGCCTCTACACGGAATTATGGAGCCAGAAAATCTCATAAGAAACAGCATCATATCAAAATAAGGGATCTCCAAGGCCAATGAGTCCAAGTTATGTCTGAACAGGAATCTTCTCTATCAAGTCCTTACCCAGGAGTCATTTAGTTTTGCTCTGATGGCCTCCAGTGAGAAGGAACCTACTAACTCCCAAGGTGATCCATTCCACTTTGGTATAGCTCTATTTGGAAGCTTTCCCCACATCAAATCTACATTTTTCTCTTTAAAATATCCACCTATAGCTATTGCTTAGAGTTGCTGTGCTTGCCTCCTTCTCCATGACAGATGGTACTTCAACATGAGTTTTCTCTTCTCTTGGCTAAACCTCCCTAGTTCCTGCAACTGGCCCTCAGATACCATGAACTCAAGACCTTTTATCATATTGGGGGGCCCTCTTCTGTCCTTATCCTAGGCCTTAATTAGTGGTACCCAGAACTGAATGTAATCCTTCAGAGGTAGTCTGAGCAGGGCAGAGTTCAGAGGCTATCACTGCCCTATTCCTAGAAGTTACACTGCCATACACCAACCTAGCCTGTACTTAAGAAATTGATATAATGACTCCCAGATTATCAATATCTCCCTTCAACTGTAGCACCCAGAATGGAGCACTGTACTCCAGGGGTGGTCTGACCAGGACAGAGTACAGCAGGATGGCCTCTCAGTTCTCTGATCCTGCTTCATTTTTGAAGAGAAGGCCTCTGAGAGACTCCATACAAATAGGAGAGAGATCATTTTCATCTTACCCGAATTTCCAAGAGGGCATTAGATCTGTAGATGGGCATTTGACTGAACACTATACTAGGCATATGTAGTAGGTATTGGAAATATAATTGTTTAACTTAATCCTGCTCAAATCATCTTCAGGGAATGGTTATCTCCTCAGTAGACTATAGCCTAGTGGGTTAGATAGACATTTATATGTACCTTCAAATTTGCTGACTAAACTAATATAAAAACTAAAAAGATACCCAAATAGTATCTCACAAGCATTATACTGATTAGACTAAATGCCACACAATTTCTGAGACTGAAGGGACCTCAAAGATCACTAGGTCCAATGACAATATCCTTCACTGTCTGACCTTTGCATGAATACTTCCAGTAGGAAGAACTATGGCACCAAGCAGTCCATCCTATCTTTGTATGGTTTTAAGCATTAGGGAGGTCTTCCTTATTTAAGCTGAAAACTCCTTCTCTGCAAGTTGCACCTTTTGCTTCAGAGCCTGTCCTGTGACCAAGAAACCTAAGTCCAATCCCATCTCCATGAAGATAAAGATAAATATAAACCATAAATCATAGGTTTAAAGATGGAAGGAATGTTAAAGGCCATCTTGTCCAACCACCTCATATTACAGATGAGGAAACAGAGGCCTAGAGAAGTTTGTTGACTTGCCCAAAGTCACACAGGTATTAAGTGGCAGGATCAGGAGACAGTGATCTTGTCTCAAATACACCATCTTCTCTTTGGGCTCCACATCCCCAGTGATAGGAAAGGGAAGGGGGAAAATGGGACTAGGGCAGATAAAGAGAAGGGGGAGTAAAAGGTGAAGGGGAAGGAAAGTGGGAAAGAAAAATGGAAGCAGAAGGGGAATGAAAAAGGGAATCAGAATGGGAAGAGGGATAGGGAAAAGGAAGGGGAATGGTAAGGA
Source organism: Petaurus breviceps papuanus (assembly GCF_028583685.1). Lineage (NCBI taxonomy): Eukaryota > Metazoa > Chordata > Mammalia > Diprotodontia > Petauridae > Petaurus > Petaurus breviceps. Next base: position 939,254 of record NW_027187369.1, on the reverse strand, counting down.
GAAGGAGAAAGAAAAAGGGAATCAGGGGTGGAGCCAAGATGGCAGAGTAAAAGCATGTACTTGGCATGAGCTCCCACTCTATCTACTTCCACTGCATGTAAAAAATGACTCTAAATAAATTTTAGAGCTACCAAACCCACAGGGTGATAGAGAGAAACGAATCTCCCACTGAAGGCAGCTTGGCAGGCCAACAGAAAGGGTCTATTGTACCAAGCTGGGAGCCAAGTACAGTCCTGTGTGAGCCACCATGGCCCCTGGGCAGCCAAAAATTACTGAAGAAAATAACACCTTAAAAATAGACTAACTCAAATGGTAAAAGAGGCCCAAAAAGCCAATGAGGAGAAGAATGTTTTAAAAAGCCAAATTTGCCAGATGGAAAAAGAATCTCAAAAACTCACTGAAGAGAATAATTCCTTCAAAATTAGATTGGAGCAATTAGAAGCTAATGACTTTATGAGAAATCAAGATACTATAAAACAGATCCAAACAAATGAAAAAAGTAGAAGGCAGTGTGAAATATCTCATTGGAAAAACCACTGACCTGGAAAATAGATCCAGGAGAGATAATTTAAAAATTATTGGACTACCTGAAAGTCATGATCAAAAAAAGAGCCTAGAAACTATCTTTCAAGAAATTATCGAGCAAAATTGTCCTGATATACTAGAACCAGAGGGCAAAATAGAATTTGAAAGAATTCACTAATTGCCTCTTGAAAAAGATCCCAAAAAGAAAACTCCTAGGAATATTATAGCCAAATTCCAGAGTACCCAGGTCAAGGAGAAAATACTGCAAGCAGTCAGGAAGAAACAATTTGAGTATTGTGGAAACACAATCAGGATAACACAAGACCTAGTAGTTTCTACATTAAGGGACTGAAGGTCTTAGAATATGATATTTGGGAGGTCAAAGGAGCTAGGACTAAAACCAAGAATCACTTACCCAACAAAACTGAGTATAATGTTACAGGGGGGAAATATGGTCATTCAATGAAATAGAGGATCTTCAAGCATTCTTGGTGAAAAACCAGAGCTGAACAGAAAATTTGACTTTCAAGTACAAGAAGCATGAGAAAGTAAACAGGAAAAATAAATTATAAGGAACATATTAAAGTTGAACTATCTACATTCCTACATGGAAAATCAGTAATTGTAACTCATAAAACTTTTATTAGTATGAGGATAGTTGAAGGGAATATATATATACATATATATGTATGTATGTATACATACATATAGATGTATGAGTAGGAGGGCATATGTGTGTCTAAAGGTATATATGTGTTTGTGAGCATGTGCATATGTATGTACATGTATACATAGACAGAGGGCACAGGATCAGTTTAATATGAAGGAATGACATGTAAAAAATAAAATTAAGAGGTGAGAGAAGAGGATATTGGAAGAAAGAAAAGGGAGAGATAGATTAGGGTAATTTATTAGGGTAATTAGGGTAAATTATATAAAAGAAGAAAGAGAAAACTATTACAAAGGAAGGTGCAAGGGAATGTGACAACCTTACTCTTATTGAATTTTGCTTAAGGAAGGAATAACATACACACTCATTTGTGTATCTTACCTATCGGAAAATAGGGGAGAAGGGAATAAGAGGGGGGATGATAGAAAGGAGGGCAGATTGGGGGAGAGGGTAGTTAGAAGCACACACTTTTGCAAAGGGACAAGGTCAAAGGAGAAAATAGAATAAGTGGAGGGCAGGATAGGATGGAGGGGAATATAGTTAGTCTTTCACAATATATCTACTATGGAAATGTTTTGCATAACTACGCATGTACAACACATATTGAATTGCTTATCTTCCCAGTGGGGGTGGGTGAGGAGGGAAGAAGGGGAAAAAATTTGGAACTCAAGATTTTAAAAATGAATTTTAAAAAAAATTCCATGCAACTGGAAAATAAGATTTACAGCCACTGGGTATAGAAATCTATTTGGCTCTACTAGAAAGTTGTGGGGGAATGGGGGAAGATATAAGGGAGAACAGATTGGGGGAAGGGATATTCCATGGGCTCACTATTTTGGGGTGGGGGTGGGGGAAAGATGGGGATAAAACTTTGTGTCTCAAAGTCTTGTGGAAATGAGTGTTGAAAACTAAAAAATAATAATTGGAAAAAAAGAAAAGGGGAAGCAGAGGGGGAAGAAAAAAGGGAGAGGAATGGGAAAGGAATGGGAAAGTGGAAGGAAGAAAGGAAGGGGAAGGAAAAGGGAAAGGACAATAGGAAAGAAGAGGGAAAGGGGGATAGGAAAAGGGAATAGGAAGGAAGAAGAGAAGGAAAAAGGGAAGGGCAAGGAAAAGAAGAAGGGGAAGGAAAAATGGAAGGGGAAGAGAAATGGGAAAAGGGAAGGGGAATGGGGAAGAAGGAGAAGGGGAAAGAATAAAAGAAGCAGGGGAAAGGAAAAAGGGAAGGAGAATGGGAAAGAAAAGAGGAAGGGGAATAAGAAAGGGGAAGGGGAAGAGTAATGTAAAAGAAGAGGAAAAGGAGAATAGGAAAAAGGGAAAGTAAGAGAAGGGGAAAAGAGAAAGGGAAGCAGAAGGGGGAGGGGAAGACTAATACATATATGTACACTCCCCTAGGAAAACACCATCACCCTCTTCATTCTCCTGAGTGGCTCCTTGCTCAGAGCTCAGAGCGCCAGCATCAGCAGCAGCCACACAGTTTAGCGCTCCACGACACGCCTCCTGGGTCTCTAATTATCTCTATCTGCACCAGTCACCACTTTAGTTAGCACTTGCTCGTTTACTGCGGTGCTATTTCATCCATGAAAATCTTGAATCCTCAATTAGATTACAAGTCCCAAACAACATGCGGCCCCTTCTGTCCTGAGCCCATACTGGCCTTGCCTTCTCAGAATCATTAGGCTAACAGGCATGATGTCTCAGTGACACTGTTCACCCTCCAAACCCCCAGCCCGTGTGTACACAACACGCATACTCACACATATGTACACACATGCAACACATAGACACACTTGCACATGTATGCACACATACTTCAGACATGCACACATATAACCGATACATATGCATGTGCATGTGCACACAGACATACATGATGATCACACATATAGCCTAACAAAGGACTATGCACAGTTTTCCTGCACCAGCTCTTTAGTATTTAATTGACTGTGAGTTAAAATAGGTAATACCAGCTTTTACAGCCATACGGAGAAGCGGAGAGGGTGGGGCAGGAATGGCAGAGATTACAGAGCTGGAGCTGCAGCCAAAGGCCCATTCCCAGGAGCTGCCCAAATTTCACCTGCCTGCCCAGCTCCCCAGAGCCTCCTTCCACTGCCATTTATGAAGATAAATGTGTGCTGGGTGGGAAATGGGTGTTACAGTCTAACAGGGAGATAAGCCACCAACACACATCACCATAATACATAATATTCTATGACAAGTGCATTGGAGAGGAGTGCACACGAGTTTCACTAGGGCCAAGGGTAGAGGCTAGTAATGAAATAAGAGCGCCCATTGCCAGAGCCCTTTCTCTACAATGACACTGGAAGGAGTGCAGTGCCTGGCTGACTGCACCATTTTCCAGACAGGGAAACCAAGGCTCCAAGAAATAAAAATCATCTTCCCAAGGTCTCAAATGAATAAATGGTTGAGTGAGGATGTGACCCTAAGTCACCTGGACACAGAAGGCAGTGTGGTATAGTGCCCAGAGAACTGTGACTTGGAGTCACGAAAACCAGAGTTCAAATCCTGCCTTTGACATTTATTATTTGTCTTGGCAAGTCATTAAATATTTCTCAGCCTCAGTTTCCTCATCTGTAAAATGGGGATAATAATAGCACCTGTCTTATGGTGTTGCTATGAGGACCTAAAGAGATTTTCCGTTTGCATATACAGATCTATATATCTATAGCTAACTATCTTTATGGACTTGATAGTACCATATAACTGCTAGCTATTTTGATCAGAAGTAGTAAGTGGCTCAGCCAGGACTCAAAGCTATATAATCAGAAGATAAGATTGGGCAACTAGACAGCACAGTGGATAGAATTTCGGGGGCCTAAAGTCAAGAAGACTCATCTTCCTAAGTTCAAATCTGGCTTCAGATGCTTACTAGCCATATGACCCTGGCCAAGTCACTTAGCCTGTGTGCCTCAGTTTCCTTATCTGTAAAATGAGCTGGAAGGCAACCACACCAGTATCTTTGCCAAGAAAACCCCAAATGGGATCACAAAGAGTTGGATTTGAGTGAACAACAAGGGTAGTTTGGTATCCTAACTAGGGCATTGTACTTGGAAGCAGGAAAACTGAGTTCCAATCCTGCCCCAGATATTGGTTAGTTGCATGATTCCGGGTCATCAGCAAAATGAGTGAATTGGATTCCACATCCTCTCAAGTCCTTTCTTGCACCAACTTTTTGGTCCTATGTGAGACCTTGGAAAAGTCATTTCCCTTCCTTGGGTCTCAGTCTCCTCATTTGCAAAATGAAGGGTTCATACGAAATGATCTCTGAGATCCCTTCCCACTCAAAACTGAAGATCTTTTATCCTATTTGTCTCTTGCACCTCTCACAGGTTGCTAAGGCACAGTACTAGGCACACTGAACAATGCTAATGAGAGTTGTGGATGGGGGGTTGGAGTTTGTTCCCCTGATTATTTGTTTGTCCATAAGAAGCTGACCTCATTCAAAGGGCACAGCCCTCCCCTTTCTATCATCAGAAACGTGCCTCTAGTCTTCCAGCCAACAGGTAAGATGGCCCCAGTGCTGGAGTTAATGATGAAGCAGATGTTGAGGGGGCAGCCAGCCCCAAATACCGCACAGAAATAGAGGGAGAGAGAGTCCCCCACCTACAGTGGCTAAGTTTAGTCATTCTTGCTGCCTCCTGGGTCATTCTCCCCTTCCGACGTGTGAATTAGACAGGCAGATGTAGACTCTGGGAAGATTTCCAGATCCATCATTGAAAAAATATGATATAAAACTGACTGCAAACAGTGCTTTCCAAACTGCACATCCCTCCAGCCGGCCCCCTAGTGAGGCTCGAGTGATACCCTGAACAGTGAGTAGCTAAACAAGAAGGCAGGATGTGCTTACTCAAAGGCTCCAGCCAACCTCTCCATCTCTGGAGAAGTTGAAATATTGGCTCTAGTGCACACTCCATCAATAACCCAGACCTGAGAAGACTCCTGCTCTGGATTTGATGAAAGCTGTCCATTCCTCTCATCCCACCCTGGAGTTGGTGATAAGAAATGTCCCCCGATCCTTAGAGGCTCTGAGCTGAGAAGATACAGCTAAAGGATGGTGGGCGACCACTCTGGGCCATCATTTCTCTTCCAAATGGTACCAGCTCTGCTGTGTACTCACAGTCTCATTCCCTCAAATAACTTCCATCGGTTACCTGGACAACACAGCTTAGTATATCACAAACCAGGGTTTCTAATAATAATAATCCTTCATTTTGGGTCAACAAACCTTAATAGAGTGTCAACTCTATTCAAAACACTGCTGCCCAGAGCCAAGACTATGGGGAGGCAAGGTGGTCTGCCTAGGATATAACAGCAGGGTGCATTTGCGATGACTTTTTACATAATGCATGCTTTTCATTCCAAAAATGGAGTTTGTAAAAATGAAACTGAACGATGTGTAATTATGTCATCATAATTAGACTTAATAGACTTGGTCATCCAAGTGTAGTCTCCTTCAAGGCTTGGCTTTAGTACCGCCTTGTACAAGAAGCTTTTTCTATTCTCCCCACCTCTTGGCATATGTTAGCATGATACTCTCTTCAAGAATATCAATAGACAGTTTTCTAAGCAAGAAATCTAAGATAGCAATAGCCATAAGAAAAACAAATCTAAATCATTAATAATTAGAGAAATACAAATGAAAGCAATTTTGAGTTTCTACCTTACATTCATCAGATTGGCAAAACTGACCAAAAAATAAAGAAAATGGCAAATAGTGGAGGAGATAGGAGGCAAATTGGAACTATGCCCCAAAAGTCACCAAACTGAATATACCCTTTGACCCAGTACTACCACTACTAGGCCTATGCTCCCAAAAAGACTAAAGAGACTTGTTTACAGAACTATTTCTAGTCATTCTTTCTATATGATAATAAAGATTTGGAAATTAAAAGGATACCCATCAATGGAGGAATGGCTAAACACGGGATAGTATATGGAGAACAGAATAATGCTTTGCTGAAAGAATGGTGAAAGAGATGATTTTAGAGAAACCTGGAAAGACTTTTTTTTTGGAGGGGGGAAGGCAGGGCAATTGGGGTTAAGTGACTTGCTCAAAGTCACACAGCTAGTAAGTATTAAGTGTCTGAGGCCGAATTTGAACTCAGGTCCTCTTAACTCAAGGGCCAGTGAGCGCCACCTAGCCACCCCATCTGGAAAGACTCTTATGAAGGCAGAATGAAGTCAGAAGAACCAGGAGAGTGAGTTATATAATAAAAGCAATAGTGTCAAGACAACTCTGAAAGACTTAAGAACTTTGATGATGCAATGACGAACCAAAATTTCAGAGGACCAATGATAAAGCATACTGCCTTACATTCTCACAGAGAGGTGTAAAATGTGGCATTTGGGGGGACACAGCAAATGTGAGAATTTGTTTTACTTGACTACATGTATTTTCCCAAGGGTTTTATTTTTCTCTTTATTTTTTCCTAATGGGTGGGAGAGATAAAAGGAAGAGAAAATAGAGTTTTGTTTGTTGAAAAATATTAAATTTAATCCAAAAAGAGAATAGAGTCACGAGGAAGGAGAAGTAAGAAGAGATGGAAGGAAGAGGGGCATTATCAGAGAAAGGGATTTTAGTCTTGAGTCATAGAGCAAAAACCAATGGAAAGGGAAGGCAATAAATAATTCATATAGCACCTATTACATGTCAGGAGCCATGCTAAGCACTTTACAATTTTTAATCTCACTTAATCATTACAACAACCCTGAGAGGTAGGTGCTGGTGTTATCCCTATTTTACAATTGAGGAAACTGAGGCAAATGGAAGTTAAGTTACTTGCCCAGAGTCATACAGGTAGTAAGTATCTGAGGTTGGATTTGAACTCAGGTCTTCTTGACTCCAGGCCCAGAATTCCATCCTTTGCCCCACTTAGCTGTCATTATGGGTGATGGTGAAAACAATGGTCATAATAGCTCAAATTTTTATGCTGATTTAGGATTGGAAAGTATTCTATATACATTATTTCATCCTCACAATTACTTTGTTAGGCAGGTATTATTATTACCCTCATTTTAGCAGAGGAGTAAACTAAGGATCAGAGAGACTAATAGGCAGCTGAGTCAATATTCCAATGAAGTTCTCTCAAGAAAGGACAGTTCAATGGGTGGCTAGGTGGCACAATGAATAGAGCACCACCCCTGGAGTCAGGAGGACCTGAGTTCAAATCTGACCTCAGACACTTAACACAAAACTAGCCATGTGACCTTGGGCAAGTCACTTAGCCCCAATTGCCTTACTTCCCAAAAGAAAGCAAAAGAAAAAAAAGAAAGAAAGGGGAGTTCTCTTTCCACTATACCATGCTGCCTTCCTAATATTTTGCAGCCTGCTTACACCCACCATGTTTCTCTCCATTGTCTTTTGGGGCACCTTTGGTTGAGATTCTTTGAAGATTGTTGGGCTCCACCATTTGCAAAATATTGGTGATAAAGAGATGAGATTTGACATTTTGGAATCATTGGAATCTTGGCCCAACTTCATCACTTCCTATTCAATTCAAGGCTCTGCTCACTATCCATTTACAAGCTCCCATTCCAGATATATACACCCAGCATACTCCCATGCAACCAGAAGGGACTGTCTATGGAGAGGAAGGTGCTGGGACTTCATTGTTTCATACAGAGAAGCCACCTATTTTTTTGTTGCATAAGACTGAACTGACGGAGAGCTGAGAAAATGTAGAAAGATATGTAAGTTGATGTTTTAAATACTTGGAGTAAGTTATTCTGAAGTACAGCTGTCCTCTTTGTTAAGGTTACAGGCTCAATGTAATTGGGGGTTTATTTAAGAAACCCAGCTGTTCTCATTCACAGATTATGGTCCAGATAAGTTAAGTCCCTTGGTCCAAAGGTCACATTGTGATTTGTAGCTAATTTAGGACCAAAACCCAGATCTAAATGCTGTCAAACCTCTAAATCATACTGTTCCAAGGATAGTCCACAAAATCTACTTAACATACAATGTTGTTCAAATATTACACACTGTATACTAGCGTACCAACTATTAACAACCAAATGAAAGAATGAAAGAAGTTCAATCAAAACAATTCCAAGGTCTCATCTCATACCCAGTAAATTTCTAACAGTGACAACAGATAGGAAAAGTCAATATTGGGGAGGGTTACAGAAATATGAGCACACTAATGCATGGTTGATAGAGCTGTGAATTGGTCCAACTCTACTAGGGATCAGTTTGGATTGATGATTCCTAATTGTTCATACCCTTTGACCCAGAAATCCCAATGTAAGCATACATATCTTGGGGTATACCCCAAGGATGTCAAAGAGTAAAAGAAAAAGCCCTACTTACACCAAGATGATAATATTTGTACTTTTTGTAGCAATAAAGTACTCCAGATGTCCATGGATTAGGGAGTGAAAAAAATGAGTTGGTGTAAGAAACAATAGATAAAATGAATACAGGGAAGCATGGGAAGACTCATATGAAATGATGCCACGTGAAGTAAGCTGAACCAGGAAAACAATCTGCTGTGTATACAATGACTACAACGATAGCAGCAGACAGGAAAATGCCACTCACTACCCCAATCTAAATGATTACATTATAATGATGACAACATAAGGGATATGAGAAGGAGCCTCTCACTATCTCCTTGTAGATGCAGAGAATTGTGGGAATGAAGCACGGCTAATTGTATCAGATTTCTTCTGCGTCAGCTGCTTTGTTTTTCCCTCTTCCTTATTCTTGGGTCTAGGCAGGAGATGGCTCTCTGGGGGAGAGAGGGAGGGATGTATTGGGAACTAGAGATGAAATAAAACAAAGGATATAAAAATAAATTTATTTTAAAAAGAAACATACTTGTGGGTTCTATGGATTACCTAGGCTTTTGTGGACTTCTTATTGAAGAGCTGTGCTTAGAAATTGGTATTCATATACTATATATACTGGAATCAGTTGGGTTTCTGTTTATAAATATCTCTGGATACTACATTTATAAACTTGTGAAATAAGGAGCAAAAAAGTATTTCTTGTATGGAACGTGCCTTGCAAATACAGTATAAGCTCTTTGTTATGAGCACTCAAACACTTAAAGCAAATTCTTATAGCTGATACTGCACAAGTGGTATTGGTAGATACAGGGCCAGCCTTGGAGTCAAGTAGATCTGGATTCAAGTCCTGCCCATAACATGTCCTGGGCCAGCTAGGTGGCACTGCAGTGGATAGAGAGCCATGTCTGGAGTCAGGAAGACTCACCTTCCTGAGTTCAAATCTAGACTCAGACACTTACTAGCTGTGTGGCACTGAGCAAGTCACTTCACCCTGTTTGCCTCGGTTTCCTCATTTGTAAAATGAGCTGGCGAAGGAAACGGCAAACTACTCCACTGTCTTTGCCCAGAAAATCCCAAATGGAGTCATGAATAATCGGACACAACTAAAATAACTGAACAACAATCCAGTCTGCCCCAGACTAACATCCTTGGTGCTGCAGGTCGGTCCACTCCCCCACCCCACCTTCCTACTTTCTACCTCTTGCAATCAAAATCACCAGTACAACTGCCTCTGGTTTAGGCTACTTCTCATAGTAATTGGAAAATTCCCCAACATTAAATCAAGGCACCCTATATTTGCACGTTTAGGTAGTGGGAAAGAGTAGCTTGACAAATTGTCCTATGACAAAATGCTCCATTCGCTGTCCTCGTAAACCTCCTCAGACCAAAGCTCTCTCTCCCTTCTGGCCATTTCTCATATATGTATGCTGTCTTCCCCTATTAGAATCTATACTCCTTGAAGCCATAGACTGTCTAACTTTTCTGTGTCCCTAGTTCTTCACACAAAGCCTGGCATATAACAAGCACTTGAATATTATTTTTCATTTATCATTGTTTTGGAAGGGAAGGTTGTTTTTGAATTCTGCCTCTAATACTACCTAACTGTGGGATCATGGGCCACACTTAGCTTCTTCATGGCTCAGTTTTTCAATCAGTAAAATGGGCATAGTGATGCCTATATAGTTCCCATCTCCTAGGATCACTGTGTGGCTACACTGAGATGTTGCATGTAAAGTCTTTTGAAAATCTTAAATCACTAATGTCAACTATTGTTCATATGCCTTCGTTGAGTGGGATAGATTAGGCCCAGGACTCCTTTCTCTCCTCTCTCCAAACTAGAGCTGCATGGTGTTTCATCCTCACCCCCAGCCTCAGATAGAGTGCTGCTAAGGGTAATCTTGGTACTGGCTGCCTCGAAGGACAGGAAATCTGTCTTTAAATGAAAGGTTCTATTTTAATGCCACTGAAAGGAGCAAAGTGGGAAATAACTTTTGGAGGCTTCACTCAGACAAGGGAAAGCTGTGGGGGGTGGAGAAAAGAGTCTGTGAGAGCCCCTCAAACCCAGGCTGTCTGGGGCCTTGTCATCAAGGGCTCCAGAAGGGGGAAGGTGAGAGGAGCTCACTGCCAGGGAGGCTTTGCTTTTGATGGCACAAAAGTCAGTGAAGGCACAGAGAGAGATGGGACAAGATGAAAAGCCTCATTTGGTTAATAGCATCTCTCAGCTCTCAAGGTGTTCCTTCCCCGAGCACAGAACAGCTCATGAATTTCCACAGCAAAAGGCGCCTGTACAAAGGACCAGCTCAGAGACTCCCCACCCAAGCCCATCTGCTTTAGAACCAGATGTTTGGGGCCACTTTGATTTCTCTTCTCATATTTTGGAGTGGACCCACAAATGTGCCACATCTCTCCATGGGCAAGATGCCTCAGCATGTGGTGCAAGAGAAAAGCAGCTTTGGGAAGCCTTGTCTAACCCCTGCTAATTCTAGAGCCTTCCCTTTTTTTCATTTCCCACCCTATATGCCATATATATATATATATATATATAATATATATATGGATATGGATATGGATATGGATATATACATACACACACACATTGCTTGTTTGTGCAAGTTTGTTTACTCTCTTATTAGACTGTAAACTCCTTGAGGTCAGGGAGTGTCTTTTGCCTCTTTTTGTATCAGCATAGTGCCTGATGCATTATAATAATGCAAATAATAAATGTTTATTAATTTATTAGGAGTCAGAAGACTTGGGTTTGCATTCAACTCTGAAAATTATGAGCTACATGACCCTGAAGAATCATTTCCCCCAACTGGGCCTCAGTTTCCTTCTGTGTAAAATATGGGGGTTAAACAAGATGAATCTTATGATTCTGTCCAATTCTACAGATGATGGTGATGATGAATAGATTCAGACATTCTTTTTTTTTAATTTCTTATTTCAGGCTCCTGGAGGGGCTTCAGAGAGTGCATGGGAAATCAGGGAGAGCAGATGGAGGTCAAATCTGAGAACTCTGGCTAAAGGCCACATACCTTAGATTGAGGCATGGACAAACCCTTTGAAATCCCCAAGGTGCCAGCTGGAATCCTGGTTTAGGAAAGAGTTGCTTGGTTTTTTGATTTAAAAAAAATTCTAAAGAAATTTTGGGGGAGAAATTTTGGTAGAGACTAAACCAGTGACTTCATTACTGTTTGAAATCTACATGAAAAAATTCTCTCTATGATGTTTATTAGCACTTATTCTGGACCTTAGTCTTAGAGAGCATTGAGAAGTTAAATGACTTATCCAGGGTCACAGCCAGTATAGGTCAGAGTTGTGACCTGGGCCCAGATCTTCCTAACTCCAAAGCCAGCCCTTTATTTGCTGTGCCAAGCTGTCTTTCTATGAATGTAGAATAAAAACAAAACCAAGAAATACCAAACTTTTTCCTAAAGGGGCTACAGAATCCAATGTAAAAGTTGAGTGATATTTCTGAAAGTTTACAAAAGCAAGCCTGATAGCCTACCACTTCTACCCTCACATGGTTTTGAGAAAACAAGGAGCTAACAGGACTTATTTTGCATTCTGCACAGGCTCTTTGGCCCGTTTGCAAACAGGCATGTTTTTCCTCTGCAGATGGGTGGTACCATATGCACACAGGTGAAGTCTCTAACCTGCTGTCATTTGGCTCAGAGATATCACTGCTGGTGGTGTTTGCTCTGGGTAGAGAGCTGTACCTGACGCATATGTGACTATGGTTCAAGCTTCTTTGATCTGTTTCAAGAGGGCAGTTGGGGAATGTTCCAATGGCAAATCAAGATAGCCTCTACTAGAATTGCCCTTTTGGGGAGACAGGAAAGAAAGACAGTGACCTAAGCTGCTAGAAATTTTGCCACACAACCTTCTGGCATGCAGAGAGCTATTGAGGGAGATACAGAAATAAATAAGACATAAGTCTCATCTTGCTTTTTTCCATTGCAGCTGCTTCTCTAGCTTAGAGTTCTCCAGAATAGCTCCTGGTTTCTATTTCAGCTTGTTGCTACAGTATCTGTGCTGTTTCTTAGGCTAACAGCCTCATAGACGGAGAGCTGGAATGGACCTCAGAGACCATCTAGTCCAAGCCTCCTCATTTTACAGAGGGGGAAACCTAGGCCCAGTGAAAAGTGATGTGCTAAGATCACACAGATGATAACCATCAGAGGGAATATTTGAACCCAGGTCTGCTGGCCCCAGAACTAGGGCTGTCTTTATTTCTATATTGGTCATCCTGGCTTCTTACTTTACACTGAGAGCTGCTGGGAGCTTGATTGTAGGGGCATTGGAAAGGATGCTGGACCAGGAATCAGGAAAATCTGAGTTCAAATCCCATCTCAGACATTTACTAGGTGTGTGACCATAAGCAAGTGACTTAATTTCTATTTGACTCAGTTTCCTCAACTGTAAAATGAGGAAAATAATAGCACCTACCTTGCTTGGTTATTATAAGGATCAAATGAGATAATATTTGTAAAGCACTACTCAAGAGAGTGCCTGGAACACAGTAAGTACTATATAAATGTACCTTCTTTCCCTTTACTCTCTTCCCTTTCCTGCCCGGAGGTGGCTGTAGTGCTTGGGTGACTGAAATTCCAACCATTAGTGGGAAATCTAAAGTGAATGAAGTCTATATAAGACATTAACCAAAAGAAGAATAGTTTGAAGAGGAAAACATCTGGACTGGAATTTATATGAGTCCTTCTCTCTCTCAATAAAGGGAGCTTGGGAGATAACAGAAAGGCAATTGAACCTGGAGCCAGCAGACTTATGTTTAAGTCATAACTCTATCGTTTACTATGTGACCTTAGTCAGGTCATATCCCTTCAATTTCCTTTTCTTTAAAATAGGGTTAGAGACAGCTGTGGTGTATTGGATAGAAAGATATACTACAGGTTAGGAAAAGCCCAGTTCAAGTCCAGTTTCCAACACATTCAGGCTCTAACGCCCTATGCAAATCATGTAACATATCACTTTGTCAGGCACCTGAAAAATCAGTGCCCGTCTACATTGGTAGAGGGGTTTCCTCATTGGGAGTTCCCTATATCAAAGACATCACAGGACTGTCCAAATCCCCTATCAACTTCCTTCTCCCACAATGGGATGAAAATATTTCAACTATCTCCTTCTAGATAAGCCACTGTTTTCATAAGCAGAGGCCCAAACAGGCATGGGGGCAGTGGGGAAGGCAGCAACAAATGTGGCAGAAAATCATTCAGCTAAAGCTGTAGTCCTACCAGGAGAGGGGTCAGTCTGGCTTCACCTCCGTATGCAGGGGGTGGGAGGGAGGGGAATGACACCATAGTGACAGGACTGTGAGAGTGACAGCTGGGAGTGCTAACAGTGCTGGCTGGCAGAGGACCACAAGACCAAGAATGCCCACAGCAGTTGATTCTAGGAGAAGCTCCATCTTTCCCATGATGCTTTCAGCTATGCCTCCCTCATAGGGCTTTTGCAAGCTTCAGATGAGAGGAGGTTAAACCTTAGCCTTCTACATGGTGGGAGCAAAAGCCATCTGACTCCCAGCTTTCATCATGGAATTAGCCCAGCAGTTTGGGGGACCCGGGCTTCAGAAGCAAGCAGCCATGGGGGGCTTGGGCTTTATTCTCTGAGGTTGGGAGGCCCTGGGGTTACACAGCATCTCTGCAGCAAGCAGGACAGTTGAAAAGCAACTTGTCTGCTGCCGAACACAATACTCCTATGTGTGTGGGCACAGCTGGGGCCAAAATCCACATCAAGGTTCAGAAAAACAACATGGGGCAGAAGGAGGCTGTGGCAGCTCCAGTATCTGCCTGCCTCCTAAGGAATCTCTTTTCTGCCCCTGATCTGCTGCTGCTGGGAAAATCTGCTGCTCTCCTCCAATCCTTCCCCCCTGAAGAGCCAGTCAAAGCCAAAATGCCATGGTACCTTGTACAATTCAAGATCATTTCCCTGGGTTGAGCAATGATTTTTTTTTTGCAGTAAAAAAGGGGAGAAAGCATGGAGAGATAGCATGAAGACATGATGGAAAGATCACTGGCTTTGGAACTGGGAAGCTTGAGCTTAAATATTACCTCTGATGCTGCCTTTTGGATCTTGGGCAAGTCACTTCTGCCCTGAGGGGGTCATTTTCTTCCTCTGTGAAATGGGGGAGGGTGTTCTAGATCCTACCAGCTCTGCATTCCTCTGTGTGAGCTTAGCCAGGTCACCTTACTTCCATGGTCCTCAGTTTCCTCTTCTGTAAAATAAGTGGTTGGACTAAATGGCCCTCAAGATCCATTCTAAAGTAGAAGGCAGAGGAAGGGGAGGGGAGGGAGAACGGGGAGGGGGAGGAGAAGAAGCAGCAGCAGCCAATATTTATATAGTGCCTCATATGTCCCAGGCATCATGCTAAATATTTTACAATTCCCATCTCTTTTGATATTCACAACAACCTGGGAGGTAGATGGCATTATTATTCCCACTTTACAGATATGGAAACTGCAGCAGAGGTCAAGTAACTTGTTCTATATCACAGAGCTAGTAAATATCATGGTTGGATTCAAACTCAGTTCTTCCTGATTCCAGGTCCAGCACTCTATTCATTGCACCACCCGGCTGTAGACCCATTATCCTTTCTGTGACTATGGACAATTCAGTCAGTCTCTCTGAGCCATAGGCTCTTAAAGAGAGTAATCTATAAAATGAAGAACTAGATTAGATCAGGGTTTCTTCATTTATTTTGTGTCGTGAACCTGCCCTCTACCACCACCATTGTGTATAAGACATTTTCTGCACATGGCCAATGTGGGACTTTAACTTGACTATGTATATTGATTATAAGGATTTTGCTTTTGCTTTTGCTTTTTTTTCAGTGAGATTATGGAGAGAATTTTTGTCAATTGAAATAAATTTGATTTGATTTTAAAAAGAGCTAGGCATGGTGTAGCATAACTGCAATCCCTGGCATGGGGAAGCTAGGGATTTCTTGAGCTCAGGAGTTTTCAGCTGCAGTGTGCAGTCCATCAGGTACCTGCACTGCCAGGCACCAATATGGTGAGCCTGCAGAAGGAGGAGGCTGGTACCAGGTTACCTAAGGAGGGATAAACCAGGCCAGTTCTCAAACAGAGAAGGTCAAGACTCCTAAGCTAATCAATAGTTGGATTGGGCTTATGAGTGGTCACTCAACTTCCAGCCTACATGAAATAGGGAGAGCCAATCTTAAAAAAAAGATAATTGGATTTCTCCTCTCAAGTAGCTAAAGAATAGTGATATAGATCCTTCCTGAACCCATCCCTCTTCAATGTAGCTGGGAGTTCTTGACACACAAGACACAACATTACATACACTCAGCAAAAGCCACATCCTTCCCCAGTATGTTGTGGAGGTGACTTAGGGCAGCTAAGTGGCACAGTGAATAGAGTGCCAGGACTGGAGTCAGGAAGACTTATCTTCCTGAGCTCAAATCCAGCCTCAGACACTTCCTAGCTGTGTGACTCTGGGCAAGTCACTTCACCTTTTTTTTTGCCTCAGTTTCCTTGTATGTGAAATGAGCCCGAGAAGGAAATGGAAAACCACTCCAGTATCTCTGCCAAGAAAGTCCCAAATGGGATCACGAAGAGTTGGACACAAATGAAAATGACCAAACAACAACAATATGAAGGTGGCTGGCAAGCAAGCAAATACATGGGAGCAGAGTGAAGAAAGAGCCATACCTCCTAGGTAGCTAGAATGAGTTTTCATTGATTGGTTGGACAGCTCTCCCAACTTCTTCACCCTTCCCCCCCCCCCCTTTTTTGTGAAACCTGCATTTGTAAATTTTGGCAGCTCCTGGCTCCTTGTTGGACTTCAAGAGGATAAGATACAACTGCCCTGGAAGAACAGGAAGGAAGACACCCCTGACCTCTGTCTCTGGGAGGCCATACAGTCCCATGGTCCATGTACAAAAATTGACCTAAATGAATATTGTCTTTCCTGTCCCTTCCTATTTGAGACAAAAAGTACCACGTCTTCCTAGCTGATGCAATGCACTATTTGCTTCCCCTTTCTTTGTCTCTGGGATGCTGTTGCTTGTGGTGGGAAATAATTTTCCGAATCAATGACAAATACCAACTTAATTTCACCGGCCTAAAATAACTAACTGCTTCTTCCTGTGGATCCACTTAATTTAATCAATAAGTATAATGCAAATAAATAATAATTCTGTTCAAATGTACTGAAAAATTCTCAAGTAATTGTGGGATTAGTCATCCCTGACTTAAAACTGCAAAACCTCTAAAATCAGCACAAAAACAATCCCGTACTTGGCTTTGGAGCTCAGTGATTCCAAGTCAACGTAGAGTACTAACACCTACTGTTTGCTATCCAGTTGAGTTAGGAATGAGATAAAGGCTTCTTGAACCCCATCCAATCACATCTAGGTATTATTGAATTCACAGTAGGGCCTCGGGGAATTAAAATACATTAGAACTAGAAGGGACTCGCTGGAGACCAACTAGTCCAAATCCTACTGTTTTCTAGATGAAGTCCTAATGAGGAGATCGGATTTACCAGAGGTTCGATTTCAATTCAATTCAATACACATTTATTAAATGCCTTCTATGTGCCAGGCACTGTACTAAGTTCTTGGATACAAGGAAGAAAAAGACATTCTCTACCCTCAAGAAGATTACAATCAAATGGGGAAAACAATATTCAAGGAGGGGGGGCCAGCAGGGGTACCCAGCACCGGGGCATGATGTTCCATGGAGTCAGAACCAAGTAGAGTCACTGATGGGAAACAGAGAGTTACATGGTGAAGGATCTTGCAGCACTAGGGTCGTAGGATCACAAGGTTGGGTGTGATCTTAAGAAACCATTTAGTTTATCTTCCCATCTTTAATCAGGGCCACATTTAGACCAACAAACTCAAAGCACTCATTTATAGAATGGTATAGATAGAATGACTTAGAAATGACTTTGTCTCAAACCCTCATTTCACCCAGTACTGGAAAGTCAGCACCCAGAGGTCCATGAAAACCATAAAGTTATCTAGGGGCAGATTCAGGATTATAACTAAGGCTCATCTCTCAGCTCAAAGCTTTCTGCACTGCATTGAATGGCCCCACAACCTAACATCTCCCCTGTACCACAATCAGGCTCCCTCACCAGGAGGTCTGTCAGAAAATAGCCCAAAGGCTATGTTTTATCAAGCCTGCAGCATACATATCTTCTAAGGAGTTCAAAACCTAGTGGACTGTCACTAACTTACTCTGTGACTTTGGACAAATCACTTCCCTTTCTGGGCCTCAGTTTCTATCATCATAAAAGTAAGGAGTTGAACTGGAGAATTTCTTTCTTTTTCTTTTAAGCAATTGGGGTTAAGTAACTTGCTCAAGGTTACATGGCCAGTTATTTCTGGGTGTGGTGCTAAGTATCAGAGCCTGGATTCGATCCCAGGTCATCCCAACTCTGGGGCCAGTGCTCTTACTCGCTGTGCTACCTGGCCACTGGAGATTTCTAAGGTCTCTTCTGGCTCTGCCATTCTATGTTGGATCCACTAAGATTCTCTCCAACTCTGAGTATCCAAAATTCTAAAGTTTATTTCAGGCAGTGTCTCACAGTAGAAAGCACAATGTACTTGGAGTGTATTAGGAGTCCTGCCACCTAAATATGAACCCCAGCTCTGCCACTTTTTACCTGTGTGACCTTGGACAATTCATTTAATTTCTCTGTGCCTCAGTTTCCTCATTTGTTAAATGAGGATGTCAGACTAGATGGCTTATATCCTTTCCTGTTATGACCTGTTTCAATCCATCTCCATGCCATGCAATTTAGCCTCTACCCCCCATCTGGAGTTTGAAGTCCAACCCCCATGACCCTAGACTCTGAGTGGTGAGCATTCATCTTAGCTTGCTGGGACTTGGGTCTGGCATGGCATTTCCTACCACGTCCATGTCATACCCCAACCTCCCCTGATTTCTCACTACATTTGAGAGAACAGTAATCAAGGCAACTGTACAATTCCTGGTCAGAATATGCTGATTAACTATCCTATGACAGCAGTTACTATTTCTCCCAACTTCTGACCAAAACAATTCTCTGGTCACCACTTGCCCTGTATATTTTGTCTTTCTATATTATAATATAAGTTCCTTAAGAGTAGAGACTGTCGTGTTTGCTTGTACATATAACCCCAGCACAATGCACAGTGCTTGGTACCAAGTAAATGCTTTTTCAATTTCAATTAGGTTCTAGTGTTCATTCTACCTCTAACACCCTCTTTGTCTGAGATCTCTCCTAGCTCCCACATTCACTGTCCTGAGGTTTCCTTCCCCAGTACTGAGTAATAATCTCTTCAAGTGCCTAATCTCTTTCCTCTCTCTGGGTTGTTACAGAGTTCTCTCAAGCAGGCAAGAGGTTAAAGCTAAGTCCAATTCCCATCCTGGAGACATACTCATTTCAGCTCCTCTGGCGCCTCCCATCCTCTGCTTGAGCCCCATGCAAGCCGACATATTTTTTGTCATCTCTTCAGCAAACATGTAAAAATCAATTTAATGCTTGAATTCCCTCACCCTCCTCAGGGACTGTGTTTCTCCTCTCCTTAAATGGTCTCTTGTCATACTTGGCTGAGCTCTTGCTTGAGCCGGCTCCACAAGGGACTTGCTGGCTCCATTCACCTCTCCTCTTGACCCCCACCCCCCACCCCATCCTCTGCCATGGGTTGCCATTCTGCCCAGCATTGGAACCTTCCTTTTCTTAGTCTCTCAGACCACTCCCTTTCTTTCTATTTGAATGTTTGGAGTGTTAGGTTTGGTTAGGTTAGGTCTTACTTGATTTCCCTGGATCAGAATGCTAGATGTTGGTCCCCTGCTATGGTAAAATTCACTATGGAGCCAACCTCAGTCTATGGCAGGGCCATCTCGAACCCTACACAACTTGACTGGCTGAGACAGCTTACTAAAAGGACATTTTAACATGTCTTGAGGGTCCACCTACCATTTTTAAGAGATGCCAGGTCTACCAAGATATGTCAATATGGCAAAGATCTAGGTACTTATCTGTGGTAACTCTTTCTACTGACATAGCTAGGTATTAAAAAGCTTTCTGAAACTCCAAAGAAATCAAAGAAAGAAGAAAAGAACCTACATGTGCAAAAATATTTATAGAAGTCTTTTGTGGTAGCATTGAACTGGAAACTAAGGAGGAAGGTTAAACAAATTATGGTATATGGTAAATGGTATATGGTATATGAATTTGATGGAATACTACTGTGCTTTGAGAAATGACAAAAGGGATTGTTTCAGAGAAACCTGGGAAGACTTGTGGAAACTGGTGTATAGTCAAGTTCATAGAACTAGGCTAAAACATTTATACAATAATAATAATGCTGTAAAGACAAACAACTTTGCTAGACTTAACTCTGATCAGTGCAACGACCAAGCAGTATGCCAGAGGACACATGATTAAACATGGGACTCACCTCCTGAAAGAAAGACCATCAGTAAGCATTTCTTGAGTGCTTACTGTGTGCCAACCAATAGGTTAAGTGCTGAGAATAGAAAGAAAGGTGCAGAATGAGAGATAAATTTCTGAACATGGCCAATGTGAAGATTTGTTATGAATGACTATGCATGTTTGTTGAAAGGGTTTAGATTTTCTTTTTTCCCCAGATGGGGGGTGGAAGATCAAAATAAATGCTTATAAATTGAAAAAAAAAATATTAAAGGTTACACTGGGGAGAGGATTCTGGGAAGATGGCAGAGTAGGGCTGAAAACTCTTGGCTCTCCAAATTTCCTCAACAAAAAAAGACAGAACATCATCTTAGAGGGAATGTAAAGCAATGAAAATAAACAAAAGTTATGGTTAGGCAGTTGTTCTCCTAAGACAACTTGAGAAGATCACACAAAAGACCTGACCTCCACTTATAGAGATTCAGCCTGAGTGAAGTACAAACATGTCCAGGCTTACTCTGCAAAATCAACAAACAATAAGCCCTGGGGGCAGCTGGGTTGAACATGTCTCATGGACAGTGTGGAGGTATGATAGCCGAGGAGGAAAAGATTGAAGGACTTTCCACTGTCAAGGATGCTAAGCACAGCTGTGCTGCCCAGATGCATCCCAGGCTATCACTTTGGGGGAGAAGGAGCTATCATACACCTGGTGAGTAGAGCAGCAGTAGCGACTGGCTGTGGGCACTTGAAGGAGAGCAGAGACCTTGATTACGGTTCCAGGGCAGAGAGGACAGCTGTAATTTGCTGGTTTGAACTTAAGGAAAAGTTAGACATATAAGACTTAAAGGACCACAGGGAGCAAGATCATTTGTGGGACAGTGTTTCTAGGGAACCTAGCCATGGCTTAGGTATGGACAGGAGAACCCAAGGTTAGACCTAAGAAAATAACAGTAAGAAGGACCTGAGATTTTGGGAATTGTTCTCCATACCTTGGGACTATAATTTGATTACACTAATAGTTGCTAAAAACAAATTAAATGAATAAACAAAAATGAGTAAGCAAAGGAGAAGGAACCCAACCATAGATAGCTAATATGAGGATAGAGAAGATCTGGGTTCATATTCAGAGGAAGATAATGGAGGGAAAAAAGCCACTCCTTTTTCACTGAGAAACATCCAGAGGCCCTAAGCACAAAAAGAGTTCTTAGAGGAACTTAAAATGTACTTTAAAAACCAAATAAGAGGGAAAGAAGAAAAATTAGAAAAAAAGAGCAATCTAAGAAAATCAACCAACTTGAAATAGAGAATAAAAATCTAAAGGAAGAAAATAATTTATTGAAAATGAAAAGTGGGCAAAAGGAAGCGAATGACATTCTAAGACACCAAGAGATAATAAAACAAAATCAAAAGAATGAAAAAATAGAAGAGAATGTGAAATATCTCATCAGAAAAACAACAGATCTGGAGAAAAGATCGAGGAGAAATAATATAAGGAATAGTCAGACTACCTGAAAATTATGATAAAAAAGAATCTTGTTACAATATCATAAGAAACAATCAAGGAAAATTGCCCTGAATTTCTAGAACAAGGAGGCAAAGAAGAAATAAAAAAATCCACCAATCACTACCTATAAGATCCCGGGAGGAAAATTTTCAGGAATATCATAGCCAAGTTTCAAAGCTCTCAGATTAAAGACAAATTATTGAAAAAAAAACAAGGAAAAAAATTAAATATAATGGAGATAAAATAAGGATTGCACAAGATCTAGCAGCTACTACATTGAAGGACTGTAGGTCTTAGAATACTATATTTCATAGAGCAAAAGACCTGGGGTTATAATTTGGAATGAAAAAGAAGAACAACAGGCACTTAATGAATTGAAAGACTTTCATCAAGTATTTGTGACAAAACTGCAGAACTTAAGGGAATATTAGATATATAAGATCCAGGAAAAATAATATAAACATTAAAGAAAAATCATAAGGAACTTAATGATGTCAAATTGTTTACTCCTTATATGTTAAAATATTATCAGCATTCTTATGGCTGTCATCATTATTTGGATAGTCTGAAAAAAGGCTTGGGCTGAGCTGTGTATAATGAGGTGATTCTAAAAAATAAAAATAAAACTGTGTATGGAAAGAGAAAAGGAGTAATTATCTCATAGAAATGAGCATAAAAGAAAAAAACTGACAGAAAAATCTAGAAGGGGGAAGGGTAAGTAACACTAGAACCTTATTCTTATTAGAAATAGGTTAAAAGGGGAAAATATACGTCTAGAAAGGTATAAAAATCTTCTAAATACAGAAAGAAATAAGAGGGCAAGAGGATACAGTGGGGGAGAGGATAAGGGAGGGACTCTTGGATGGGTCAGTAGGTTAAGGAATAGAAGGACAAAGCTGTGGGGAGAAGTAAAGCAGAGGAGAGGGATAGGAATAGGGCAAGAGGGATAGAGAAGAAAATATACAAGTAATTATAACTTAAAATGTGAAGGGTATGAACATACCCATAAAATGGAAACTGATAGCAGATTAAAATTTTGAATTCAATAGTATATTGCTTTCAAGGAATGCTATAAAATGAGTGATAGACATACAGATGAAATAAATTTCAAGAGTAGAATTTATTATTAAAAAAGCAGGGGTCATGATCATGGTCTCAGACAAAGTTAAAACTAAAATAGATTTAATCAAAGAGAAAAATAGGGAACTACACTATGTGTCAGCAATATCGTTTACTATTGGTTTAGACCATTTAAAATAACTAGACAGTATAAAACACCCAAGAGTATGCCAAAACAGGCACAGGAAGTATATGAGCACAAACATATAACAGTTTTTATACAAATTAAGGCAGATTTAAATAATTGAAGTAATATTTATTGTTCATGGGTAAGTAAAGCCAATATAATAAAAAATGACAATTTTGCCTAACTAATTTATCTCTTCAATTCCATCCCAGTTAAATTACTAAAAATTATCTTACCAAATTAGAAAAAATAATAAAGTTCATATGAAAGAACAAAAGGTCAGGTACTTCAGAGAAACCAGAAAAAAAATGTAAACTTTGTGCTATGTTGTATTATGTTAAGTTATGTTACGTTACATTATGTTATGTTATGTTATGTTATATTATACTGTATTGTATTATATAATAAGGTGAGAGCACTTTTGAAGAATAAAATGGAAAATTTTGATAGTTTAAAATTAAAATTTCCTTGTATAAATAAAATCTATGCAGCCAAGAATAGAAGGAATGCAGAAAATTGAGGAAAAGTTTAATAGACAATCTCTCAAATAGGCTGTGATTAGATTGGAATATTGGTGTGGTGTAGGAAATGATGCACTGATTGATTTAGAAAAACATGGGAAGACATGGCCTTGAGTAGCCAGCAATTCTAATAATGATCAATACTTTCAGTGAGAAACACCATAAAATATGGTAACATTTTATTTTAAAATTTTTTTTTGAAATTTGTTTGTTTACTTTTAGTTGACAAGATTCAGTTCCACAATTCCTTGAGTTTCAAATTTTCTCACCTTCCCTCCCCTCCTCCCCCCACCATGGCAGCATTACAATCAAGTATAGGATCTACAAATACTTTCACATTAGACATTAGTCAGGTTATCAAGAAGGATTGTATCAGATAGAATGAACAATGGGAAAGAGGAAACAAAACTAAACCAGAAAAAGAAAGAGAGGAGGTAGTTTGCTTCAATCTGCATTCAAACTCTGTTCTTTCTAGTTCTTTCTCTGAATGGAGACATCTCTCTCCATCATGAGTCTTTTGGAGTTGACTTGTAACCTTGCATTGCTGAGAAGGGTCCCGTCTATCAAAGTTGGTCGTCACGCATATGTTGTTTCTGTAATTGTGTACAAATTTCTCCTGGTTCTGCTCTTCTCACTCAGCATCGGTTCATATAAGCCCCTTCAGGTAAATATGAAGTCTGTAAGCTCCTCGTTTCTTATAGCACAATAATATTCCATTACATTCATACACCACAACTTGTTTAGCTATTCCCCAATTGATGGGCACCCCTTAATTTCCAATTCTTTGCCACCACAAAAAGAGCTGCTATAAATATTTTTGTACATACGGGTCTTCCTCCCACTTCTATGGTCTCTTTGGGATACAACCCTAGAAGTGGTATTGTTGGGTCAAAGGGTATGAAATTATTTATAGCCCTTTGGGCACAGTTCCAAATTGCTTTCCAGAATGGTTGTATCAGTTCACAACACAACCAGCAATGCATTAGTGTTCGAATTTTTCAACATCCTCTCCAGCATTTGTCATTTTCCTGTTTTGTCATCTTGGCCAATCTGGCCAGTGAGATGTGGTATCTCAGAGTTGTTTTGATTTGTAATTCTCTAATTGATAGTGATTTAGAGCATTTTTTCATATGCTTATAGATATCTTTAATTTCTTCCTCTGCAAACTGCCTGTTCATATCCTTTGACCATTTATCAATTGGGGAAAAAGATGGTAACTTCTTAGGAAACAGTATGTATGTGGGAGTGGCAGGATTGGGTGGGGTGGGAGAACCCTCACTAGCCCCAAACAACTTAAAACGTCTGCTGAATGTTGTCAATGTGTCACTGCCACTCTCATGAACTCTTTAACTCAATGTAACTCATTTAACTCCATGTTTGAGTTGTTTTGTCTCTATCCTAGGTGCTGAAGTTGTCTGCCTTGTAAACAGGAGACAGTAGTTAGCATTGCTCCCAAGACTTTTGTTCCAAGTATGTTGCAGAAATGACAACCTGACAAGAGGATAGGCAAATGAAACTGAGGTGGAACTGGCTGTCTTCTAGAGAAGTCAGTTCCAAAATCCTGGACAAGGGAGCTGTGAACTAGTGAACTGCTGACTGGCTGTGTACTCATTCAAGGAGTATGAGATCCCAGGAGGGGGGTCAGTACACCTCCAGCCTGAGTGAGGCAGGTTCAGTTCTCCACCAGAAGGCAATTAAATCTTTTATGAGCTCTTTCTATCATCTTTGTAACATATGGAACTTGACAGTTATCAGCTTTTCTAAGTGGAATAAAATCAGACAGAAGAGCATCAATCAAAGGGGAAAAGGTAGTTTTTTTCCCTCTCAAAGCTACATAACCATATAATCCCCAATGTTTCTATAGCACTTGTGTACATGACCATATTAGTGATGTTAAGACAGCCTATGTTGTAAGTAGTACAAATGATATTTTCTGAGATTAGAAAACTGAGCTTTAGAGAGAGTTAGTGGGTTGCTCAGGTTCACTTGCCTAACAAATGGCAAGGCTGAACCTCCAAACCAGGGCTTCTGATTCCCAATACAGTGCTAGTGATACAAAGACCCCTGGAATTCTGATCAGGATCCACACATACACTCTCTGGAGTCAAGATGTTGGCTCCATTGGCTCTCATTTCCTGTTGGGAGACCCTTAGGGATTCAAAACCATGCTATACAGACAGTCATGACAATTAAGCCTCTCTCTCTTCATTAAACTGCCAATGCCAATATGAAAAGGCAACAGGACCCGAGACCACACACATTTTCAGGACCTGAAAAACCTGTAAAGGGGGCTGCCAGGTAGCACAGTGAATAAAAGCACCGGCTCCAGTGTCGGGATGACCTGGGAATCGAATCTGGGCTCAGACACTTAGCACCCACCCAGAAACACCTGGCCATGTAACCTTGAGCAAGTTACTTAACCCCAATTGCTTAAAAAAAACCTGTGAAGGGTCATAACCTCAGTCCGTTCAACACTCATTCCTCCCATTTTCCTCAAACTCCAGGTACTGTATCCTTCTATATGGACACCCAAACCTCAGGGTCCTGTACTTGTCAGACCATTCCTCTTCTCCTATATCATCTCCACATGGATCAAACAGTTCCATGCTCCCTTTGTTTAAGTATATTTATTCTATCACATTCAAATATCATTTCATATTGTCTCAAATGTACTCAGGTTCTATTTCACTCATTCAATAATACTGGATATCAGTGGATAGAGTGCCAGGCCTGAAGTTAGGAAGACCCTATTTTAAATCCAACCCCAGACCCTTACTAGCTGTATGAACCTGGGCAAGTCACTTAACCTTTATTTGCCTCAGTTTCCTCATCTAAAAAACAAAGATAATAATAGCATCTCCTTCCCAGGGCTGTTGTGAGGATCAAGTGAGATAATACTTGTAAAGCACTTAGCACAGTGCCTGGTACTTAGCACAGTGCCTGGCACATAGGAAGTGCAATAGAAATGTTAGTGATGATGATGATTTACATACAGTAATAACAAACCCACCTGGAGCCCAATCTCGATATCACCATGCCAATATACTTGGTTTCTATCGTCAAAGGAATACTCACTGTCTGGATAAGGAATTTACAGCCCTGCTTAAGATCTGTAAGCAGCATTTTCTCATAGCTGTTGGGCTTTCCATTCAGACAACCCCAGTACCCAACAGATTGGAAAATGCTAAAGAAGCTGTCTTCTCTTCCACAATGACTGAAAGCTTCATCGTTATAGGATTGTATTTGGGAAAACCAAAGTTTTGTTTTACTGATCTTTGAGTTAGAAGAAATGGGGTTCAGTCACAGCTCTGCTTCATGCTCTTACTATGTATGTGGTCTTAGGCATGGCACCTCTCCCTAAGCTAAGTTTTCTGATCTGTAAAAAGAGGGGGCTGTTATATACATCAAGGAGGTCAGTGACAAACTGAAAGGGCTCACATGCTGCTAAAGGCTGATGGGATTGCTTTTTGTAAAAGAGCTGGAGAGAATGCAGATGTCCAGATAAATTATGACATTAATATAATGTATGGAATGGAATATTAATATTCTACTGTAATGGAGGATTACTGTGATATAGGAAGTGATGCATATGAAGAAAAGAGAAGCTTGAGAAGACTTATATGAATAAATGCGAAGTGGAGTGGGCAGAACCAGGAAAACAATATACACAATGATAATAATGTATTATAAGTAAAAAGGAAACAATACTGTAGAATTATAATGACCAACCACTTTCACCTACTTCTTTGCAGAGGTGAGGGAATGGGTGTCAAACAGTGCATAATAAATGATTTTTCAATATGTGGGTTTGCTTTGTTGAATTGTTTTTCCTCTTTTTTATTCTTTTCACAAGGAATCCACCTCTCTAGGAGGTGGGTATATTGGGACATGTAGGTGATGTAAAAGACATATATACACACATGTATATGTGCATACATATATACATGTATATACACACATATCTATGTGTATGCAATATATTATTAATAAAAAACTAATTTTTAAAAGGAGGGGATGTGATAGTTTATCTCTCTAGGGTCCTTTCCATTGCTAACATTCTGTTGTTCCAAGTCACTGCCATTCTCTAGGTCTGTTTCCTTATCTGCAAAAGTGGAATAATTTCAGTCCTTGTCATTCCTACCCCATAAGGCAGCTGCGAGAATGAACTTAGGTGATGCATGCCAGGGTGCTTTGTAAGTACAAAGCACTAGAGAAATGCCAACTCTAGTATTAATGATGATTTCTCTGTGGGTGTCAGTGGGGTTGGTTTACACCCCCTTGGACTGGGGGCTCTCAGCATCTTATATTGTTCTAAGAGATACATCTCTCATCTTCTGTGGTGGGAGGCTGCCTCATTACTCTGCAGCCTGCTGTGGAGGGCTTTCCAACTCCCAGGCTTGCATTCTGTCTGACATGTGTCAGCCTGGTTTTCTTTTATATTAGCTACAGGGCCAAGCCAGGAAACAGTGCTCATTCCAGAACCTTGCATTCTGAAGTTCTCCACATTAATCCCAGCAGAGAAATCACCTCATTCATTGGCAATGGACCACCCTGCTGTGGCCTTGGATAGTGACAGAGAATTGGAACAAAGCTTCCAAAACAAACAAACAAACAAAATGTACAGTCAAGAAAATCTCACTTGTTTCAGTGCCTTGCATATGCATAATTGCATTGGTGTGGGCATTCACTCTGTTGATGAATATGGTCATCCTCTCAAGGCCTCAGTGGATGTTTTTTATTTCTTACCATAACTAAAAGAATCCATTCATTGGTGGATAGACCTCTGGTGATAAAACTCTCTCCAATCAGCAAAATTGGTCACAAAATCATATATCTTGAGCTTGAAGAGAACATTGAGAAAGACCCCCTCATCTTACACATAAGGAAACTGATGCCCAAGGAGGCACAGTGACTTGCCCATGGTCACTCTTACAACACTCCCAGTCTCTCCACACAACTGAGAGGCTTTCAGAAGTTTTTCTGTGCATCTTGGCCTGATGTCCACATCTAGAATTAGAAATGAGAAAATCTAAAGCACGATTGCAAGGAGATAAATATCATCTTCTCCTGGTGTGTAGGGACACAGCTTTGCCCATGTGAATGAAACTTATTGGCCAAAGCCTGTTTCTGGGGTGATCGATAGGATAGTTATCTAGTTATGGATTTTCGTTTTTCCATGGTGATCTGTATTTTATTTGTACAACTATTGATTAAATACCTACATACATGCCTCCTACAGAGCCACTTTTTAAACATAAGATTTGTCATTTTCTTTCACTTGGAAGCCTCCACGGTCCAAGAGTCCAAAGCACCAGCAACTCCTTGCTTCGTATAGAAGCAACCCCCAGCAAAAAGTGTGGTCCCAATTTAAGTATCCATGCAAGGATTCTCCACACAGCATTTTATTGTATTTTTACATGCATTTTTTAAAATGACCGATTTCTTTTGTTTTTGCCTTACTTTCATTTCCAAGAACATCTTAATAATTTCAAAAACACTGTATATCCTTTCCCTTACCTTTAGTCAGAAAGACAACACTTTTCACCAAGAATAAATAGGTGTGTGAGTGTGTGTGTGTGTGTGTGTGTGTGTGTGTGTGTGTGTGTGTAGAAATCTGCTCAACAAAACTAAATCAAACATCACCCAAGCCTGATAGCATATGCAACAATACACACCCAGAGTTCCCCACATCGGCAGGGAAGAAACAGAGGTGCATTTTCTCCTCTATTTTATGGAACTATAAAAGATCCTCAAAACAACGCCATGTTCATTTTCACGCCCTTTGGTTGCTATTGTTCTTTCATTTTACGTGACTATAGTCACTGTGTAGATTGTTTTTTCTGGTTGTACTCATTTTGCCTTACATCAGTTTATAGAAGTATTTTCATCCTTCTCTAAGGTCTTCATAGTCATCATTTCTCATGGCACAAATAATATTCCATTATATTCATCAACCATGATTTGTTTAGACATTCACCAGTTAATTAGCTCCTTCTATATTGCCAGTTCTATACTACTACAAAAGTGCTGTTATAAATATTTTGATGTATATATGATTTTTCTTTCTGTCTTTGACCTCCTTGGGGTTTGTGTCTATCAGTGGAATTTCTGGGTTGATGGTTGTAGACATTTTATACACTTTATTAGCATAACTCTAAATTGCAGAATCATTGGAGCAATTCATAGCTCCACCAACAGTGTATTATTGTGTCTGTCTCCCCAACACCCTTTCAAAGTTAACTATTGTCATTTTTGGTCATCTTTACTAATTTGGGGGCGTGAGTTAAAAACTCAGATTTATTTAAGTTTTTTTCTACTTAATAGTTATTTAGAGAAATCTTTAAAATGGTTATTTATAGTTTATAAATCTTTTGAAAACTGGTTGTTCATATCCTTTGAGCACTTGTCCATTGGGAATGTTACTTGGTCAAAGATATTTTAATATCAGACCCTTATCGGAGCTATTTTATGCAGAGTTCTTTTCTTCTCATTTGAAAGCTTGCCTTTTTATCCCAGTTGCATTGATTTTGTTCATCCAAAAGCTTTTCAATTTTATGTAATCGAAATTTATCTCATTGCTCTTCTGTGATCTTCTCTATTCCTTGTTTGATTAAAAATTATCCTCCTAGCCATAGTTATGAAAGATACCTGATCTGGCTCTCTCCTAATTTAGTTTTAGTATGACCTTTAATATTCAGATTGCATATCCAATTAGAGCTTTTTCTACACTACATTTTAAATGCTGGTCTGGTTCCCAGCTATCACCCAGCACACTGCTGGCTACCGTGACTCACCTCCTAGGCAATATGAGTTCAGGGAGTTCTAATGCTTTCATATGTGGCCCAGTTCAAGTTCCACTTCCAGGAAGCTTTCTTTGATTATTTGAATTCCCCTTGATTACTCCTGTAATCCCTCTGTTGAGTCAGAACCACACAACTTAGTACTTCATTCTAACCTAGGCAAGACCTAGAGTCAGGAAATCCTGGATTCTGGTACTGGGTCTGCCATTTACTAACTGCATTACCCTGATGAAGTCAGTTAATCTCTGAGCCTCAGTTTCTGCATCTGTAACAAGAGGATAATAACATTTACATGATGTACTTCATAGGGTTTTTGCAAGGAATATGCTCTGCAGGCTCCAAAACATTATAGAAATGGGAATTGTTATTTCTAATATATCACACAAATCATTATTGTACTATTTTACATTATTCTGTTTTTCCCCTCCAATCTGGGTATAAAGTTGTAAGGCTCCTCAAGGACAAGCAGTGCTCTCACACTTCTTTATCAAGGGCAGGGTTGTCTATACATTAAAGGATTCATAAATATTTATTAGGTGATTAATATTATCCAAGAAAAATGTCAGAAAGTTCAATTTTCTTCCCCTATGAGGGGTATCATATCATGTACAGATTTTGGGTTATCTACTTTCTTATTATCCATTTCAGAGCTCCCCTCTATTAGTTTAAAAACTAAAATGAGTACTAAACATTAGTGTCTATTAGTGTGAACACTGGAGAGATTATTTAACTTAAGGTTGTGGGTTGGGGTGAAGAGTGTGGTTAAAAGATGGGAATAAAAGTTTAGGTTGATAGACAAAGATATCTGATTGGATACAACTTGGAATAGTGGAAAGAAGACAGAGGATTTGAGTTCAAATCTGGATTTTAGCTCTGCTATGTATTAACTATGTGACCTTTGGCAAGGCCCTTCCCCTCTCTGGGAATCGATCTTCTCTTTAGATGGAAGTGGTTGGAGCTCTAAATGCTCCCTTCGTTCTACTTCCTACATAATTGAATTTCAGTATAAACAACAGGAAGATATTAGATTAAATTGATAGTTTCTTTCTTTTGACTCCACCATGGTAAATCTCACCATTGGCCACCTCCTCCTCTAGTGTCTCTGTGTGGTATGAAGGGGATCTTGGGTCATCAATGCCTTTGTCAGTAGAATGCAAGTTCTGGTGGTTCTTCCAAGCCAGAAAGGCTTTGTGTATGGCCATGATGACAAGCTGTTTGTTTTACATCTGAGAGTAGATATAAGTGCAGATGAGCTCAACATAGAGAGTTGTATCTCTGTGACATCATAATTCACAAAACCACCTAATAAGACATGAAGGAGTTGTAATCTGCATTGGTGAAGAGAGGAATTGAGGACACCATGGGGTTTTCACATTACTGAAGTTAACAGTCTTGACTGAAGTATTGAATTTTCAGATGGTTGTTTTGTTGAAATGGAGATACAAGCTAACTCTAGGCTGGTCTCACTGTTTCATAGCGAACAGGGACTTCTGGTTTTCTTGTTCTCTGCAGGGTCTAGACCAGTATTGGTGCTTAACAGATTTTCAAAAAAATCATACTTGGCTGAATTTCATTTGAAAATAATGAGTTTCAGTACCAAAAATATTTTTTTAAATGTTAAATATAAGTTAGGTAGAATTTTTCACTCAGAAGTTGGTGTTCTGGCTTTAGAGAGAAAGAAGCCATCATTTACTAGAGTTTCCTGGCAAGGACATTATGGTCATATTTAATTTTTTTAAAACAAATTCTGAACTTAAGCATATAAAACCTCCCTAGCATTTCCATATACAGAACACAAAAAGAGGATTCTGTAGCAAATTGTGAATCTCTATTTCATACTGCTTTTATTTTTTAAAAAGTATGTAATAAAGTTTGATAGACTTAGTTCTTCTCAACAATGCGATGATCTTAGACAATTCCAAAAGACTAAAGATTGAAAATGCTATCCACATCCACAGAAAGAACTATGAAGTCTGAATTCAGATCAAAGCATAGTATTTGCTCTCTCTCTCTTTTTCTTTCTCATGGTTTTCCCCTTTCATCCTGATTCTCCTTTACACAGCTAATGTGACAATATGTTTAATATGACTGTACATGTATAGTCTATATCAGATTGCATAGCGTCTTGGGGAGGGGGGTTAGGAGTGAGGGGGGAAATTTTAGAACTCAAAATCTTATAAAAGTGAATGTTGAAAACTAAAAACAAATATTTTTAAAATATATAACAAATTCTATGTGCTATTTTCAAAACTTTCCTACTTGTCTGTGTTCCCTCCTGAACTTCCTTCTGTTCTTTTCTGTGCTTTTAAAAATTATATTACAATGACCTTTTTTGGTTGGCATCACTATTGCTAACTTCTTCCAACTCCCTCCCTCACCCCAATTAAAAACCAAGAGAAAATAAAGGGAAAAATCACATGGCATATTAGTATAACCAAACCAAACAAATCTGCACAGTGGCCATGTCCAAGAAAGAGTGCTGCTTTCTATACATTGTGTTCCCTATACATTGTGACCTCTCTGCTTTGTCCTCTGGAGACATGTTGATGACTATATTGACTGATGCTAAGTCTTTTGAGACTAATTTTCTTTACAATGGTGTTTTCTCTGCATAGACTAATCTCATAGCTCGGCTCCCTTCACTCAGCATTCATTCATACTTCCCTGGATTCCCAGAAATAATTTTTCATAAGTTCTAATAAAATCATAATTTCATTCAGACACCACTATATGTTCATCCATTCCCCAATTGCCTAATTTGAGACATCCCCTTAAATTCTAGTTCTTTTCCTTCCTCTCCCCCCTTTTTTCATCCAAACTTCAGGAAGTTTGTTTCACTTGTGCCTATCCCTTCCTTGATGTTATATACCCTGTTATACCCCACCCCCAAAACTGACTTGTTTCCCTGTTGACTTTGACACATTTCTGCACCCTCTTTTGTTGATTTCTGATAAAGTGACCTTCAACTAATGACCATTCCCCCACCAATTCCGCCATGTTTATATCCTTGTCTTCTCATGTACTCCAATTATAAGAAGTAAAAAAGTTCCATTTCCTTCTTTCTTTCTATATGTACCCCTTTACCCTCCCATTTACCCCTCCTTCAGACACTGAAAACAGAACTAATCCATCCTCCAGACCTGTTTTTCTTATTTAACTTCCTCAATTTCCTCTTTCTTCTGGAGAGATTAAAGTTCTGAAGAACACTATTTAGACTTAGTCTCTCCTTCCTCAATCAAAAATAAACATTTATTAAGTACCTACTATGATCCAGAGACTATGTTAAACATTTGATTCCACAGAGCAAAACTGCCTTAAAGGTTCTCTTCCAAAATATACCTCCCATGCATATGTCAAAATCTTGCATGATACCTTGTAAGATATAACAGAAATAATTGTGTTTGATCTTCTGACTTAATATCAAGTGAAGAGAAAAACAGGGAGATATACTCACTTGCCACTATTGTGGAGTATGTCTAGTGCAAGGTTTAAATAAAAGAGGAATATACAGATTCTCTTCTTTCCTTTGCGCAGGTGACACAATGCAGATTTTATTAAGTCCTAGAAAAGTATGAAGCCTCCAAAATGAAATCCATATTTACTCAAGAGTTTAGCCTAACTATCCACATAGGAAAAAACAAGTGGATGAAAAATACCTGTTATAAAGACCTTTCTAGAATTCATTGAATATAGACAATGAGTTGGGTATAGAATGAACAGGAGAAGAGTAGGCTAGAATGCCTTTTGGCAAACAGTACACTTCTTTCAATGACCCTAAAGTTTTATCTGAAACAAAAACCAGTCTCTTTTGATACCAATAGTTTTCTGATGATGCTTTAGGAATGTGAGCCATAGAATATCGTGGTCTATAAAGAATTAAAATGAAGGTCACCCAAAAGACAATGGTAAGGTTAATAGTAAGCAAGATCAGGGAGAAGCACATTATCAGCCAAGTATAGGGCCAGAGAAGGGGGACACAGTATCCCACCAGTGACTCATACGACCAGAAAAGAAGATGAATTAGGCAAGTGGCAAGATTGGAGGATAGGACAGCACTCATAAGCCACTGTCAAGGAGAACTAAAGGAAAGCCTTTGCTATAATGGATTGACCCCCTGTGGCAAATTTAAAGGAAAACCTGGATAATTACACAGGACAAGAAGGCATGAATGAGTCCCCTGGAAGGAGTAATTAGACAAAAAATTCATCAAAATATCATGGCTCTGTCATCCAATGTGTTTTTATTCCTCTTAGGTTTGTATCACCTGCAAATGTGATGAACATCCCATCTAAGCCTTTATCTAAACCCTTGATAAGAAATATGAAAAAGCACAGGGTCCTTTCAAGGTGGCAGTGAACCATTGATGATCACTCAAAAGTAGAGACACTTACTTAGTAACTCTCCATGAGAGTTCTCATCAATGATTTACAATAGAATTTATGGAATTCCTCGATCTACCAGTATAATAACCCATTCCCAAAAAGAGAAGGAGTTGAATTTGTCAAGATTAATCTAGATAAAGCTATGTTAGTTCTTTCTTATCAAAACTTTCTCTCCTAGAACCTATCTGTCCCTTTAATAATTTAGAATTTTGCCAAAAAGCAAAATCAAATGCTCTGTGTTTTGTTCATGCATTAGCATTTTATAGGTTTGGGTTTTATAAGTCTAACACTCGTGAGGACTTTCTATTTTCTTTCATCCAAGGTACTTTGACTGCAATTTGGGGAGAACTTGTCTGGGTCCAAGAGCTAGGTATGGATGAACATCATGCCTTGTATATAGTTGGTGGTAAATAATTATGAAAAGATTAGTGTGATATCCTATTCAATTATGCTCTTAAAAACAAATATAGTGCAAACACTAAATAGCCCTATTTAAAAAGAATGTTATTGCACAATTAGGCCCTTCACTCATTAAGCCTCCATCAATATCAACCATGGCTTAGCCTAATTCTTATTTCCTCCCTAAGGCCTGGATAAAACACATCTTTGTACTTTAAACCTTTCTTGATGTGCAAGGCTTGTTTTCAGCTCTGGGACCTCAAGCCAACTTGTCATAAAAAGCCCTTGCAGAGATTTCCTTGCAGCTTTTGATCATCTGTCTAGCAAGAAAAATGTAGCAACTCTATGGTTACTACTTACTAGAAGAATGGCCCAATTGCTTTTTTTCAAAGGTCTCAAGTTTCTGCCTTTATTTACTCAATCACCTTGTGGCCAAAATGGAAAAAAAAACACAGCATAATATTCCTAGTATTTGTGAAGATGTTTTATTATTATAATTAGAAATATTATCATTATTAACAAGTTTAAGCTAGGATGTTTGGTCTTTTCAAAGCATAATTTCAACAGCAGGTGAATGGTCTATGATTTTATTAGCATGGAAAAGTCCCATTGTGGGAACAGATCTTCACACACACCCCAATTCAGATTCCAACCCATCTAATAGTAGACAAATCCTAGGAAATTGCATGATGTGCATAGCAGTTAAGGAACTTTCTCAGAGTGACACAGCTAGTAAATATTAGAAACAGAATTTGAACCTAAATCTTCCTTACTCCAAACTAAGCATTCAACACACTAAGTCACCTTGCTTCTATGATAATGCTAATAATAAAAACAGTAATAATAGTGGTACAATGGATAGAGAACTGGAACCTAGATTCAGGAAGAACTGAGTTCAAATATAGCCTCAGATACTTAATAAGTATGTGACCCAACCTCTTTCTTCTTCAATAGCCTTATCTGCAAAACAGGGTTAATAATAGCACCCATATTCCAGGTTGCTGGGACAATCAAATGAAATAATATTTGTAAAATGCACTTAGAACAGTGTATATTCTAAGTAAGCATAGTAAGCACTATATAAACATTACCTGTTTTTATATGATAACCATAAGCACCACCACCACCACCATCATCATCATCATCATCATCATCATCATCATCATCATCATCATCATCATCATCATCATCATCATCATCATTCTTCTCTCCCCCATCATGTTAGGACTTATTCTACCATCAACTCACTGTGAGAAATAGGATAAATGACTTAACTTCTCTTATCATCACCTTCTTTATAAATTTAGGTGATTGGACTAAATAGTCTCTTCATTTTTCTCTCTCCCAGCTCTGACATTTTATCAGACCTAGTGTATGTATTGCATGACCCAAGTATTCAAATCCCATCTAAGCCACTTAATACATGATTTTGAGGAAATGATTTACCTTCTCTGAACCTGTTTCCTTCCCTACAAAAGGAAGAGGTAGGACTAGATGACCTCTGAGACCCTTCCAGATCTACATTCAGGATCCTATGGGTGATC
This sequence comes from Petaurus breviceps papuanus, assembly GCF_028583685.1. Classification (NCBI taxonomy): domain Eukaryota; kingdom Metazoa; phylum Chordata; class Mammalia; order Diprotodontia; family Petauridae; genus Petaurus; species Petaurus breviceps. Next base: position 902,949 of record NW_027187369.1, on the reverse strand, counting down.
TGGGACAAATTATTCAAGCTCTCTATGCCTCAGTTTCTTCATTTGAGCAAATAAGGGGTTGAACACAATAGCTTTTAAAACACCTTCCAGACTTAAATTTATAGTCTTCTGATTCTTTGAGTGTATGATTTATTTTTTTTCCAAGATTCCCCCACCCATCAGGTATCAAGCTGCTGGATTTCTTGCATTGAGTGGTTTCCATAGCAGCCATCACACTCATGGGATCAGGTACTAAACTACTCTGTTAGAGACAGCTTCTGATACATGTTTTCCCCAAAGGGCTTAGGCTTATAAAAGAAAATCAAACATCTCACACTATATTGCACATTGGCTTTTTATAATCACATTTAAGCAGAATATACTAAGATGTCTAAATGGGGCTATAAAGTGATATTTTCATAGCAGCCATTTTGCAAACATGCACTATTGGTCACAAGGGGGTGGAATATGCGAGAGATCAGAGATGACTCTGTCAGGTTTGCAGAGTTCACCAGGTGATGGACCCTTAAATTTTGCCCTGGCCTGTGCTGTTTCTTGGGAGGAGACATCAGTAGCCTGACCTAGGCTTTAAACCATGGTCCTGGATCTACCCTCTTCCTAATTCCTCCTTCCAAATCCCTACTATTGCCAGTTCTATCTTTGTTACTGATTTGATGTTGGGCTTTGCAGCTGTTTACTCCTGTGTGTTACCATGCTTCTATCTTTCCATTTCTTTCCTTGTGTAAAGTTATATCTCAAAGCACCTCAGAGGCTTTGTGTAGGCTCTATATGCATAAGAAGGGGGCAAAAATACAGATGAACAACTGGAAAAGACAACAAATGACTTTGCCCCTTAGACGTACCTTGTTTCTTTGTTCACCTATCCTCCTCAGTGATCTACATGACAGAGGACGAAAGAAACTTAGGGTTAAAAAACCAAGGAAAACAGGAAGACCGGTAGGTATTGCATCAATCAATATAAACTGGGAAGTATGCAGGCTGCCTACCATGACACCTCAAGTCCAGAAACCAAGAATTTTATTCCAATGGAAAAATTAAGCCATGAGAACACCATGAGAGGGCCATGCTCTAAAAAGTTTAGAGCCTTGGGTTAAAAAAACTCTAGTAGGGAGATGAGAGTCTTTGTAGCCAAGACTGAGGGAATGGTACAGGGCAACCAAAGGGGAGATCTTTGTTTCTCCAAGGAAGTGTTATTGCCATTGCTAAAAGATCTCTAGCAACAAATGTCCTGAGGGATTACACTAAATGAACATGGCAGCACCAACTCTTCCTTTGAAATAGCCAAGGATTCCAGCTGTGTCAGAATTTGAGGTACCAAACAGTGTTCAGTAGAGGCCATGCATCTGGCTGGACAGTTTTTTAATTTTATTTTTCTCCTGTGATTTTCAGAATGATTATTTTTGTGATTATTTAAGTCTCTTTAAATTTTTGATATTCCAATTCTTATATCTGTATGTTTAATTTATCAAGCTTTCGTTCTCTCTTTTGTTGATTAAAAATTTGAATATTCCCCTAAGAATTACTTTGGCTATATCCCATAGGTATTAGTATGCTGTTTCATTGTTATCATTTTATTTGATCCTATTATTTCTTCATGGAACCACACATTATTTAAGAGTGCATTATTTGGTTTGTGTTATGGTCTACAAAGGATGTTTAATATTTCTACCTTTTTACATTTGTTTGCAATCTGTTTATGCCCTAGTATATGGTAAATGTTTGTAATAGTTCCAGGAAATGGTGAAAAATGTATATAATTTTCATTTAGTAATTGCTAAAGGTCCATTGCCTCTAATTTTTCTAATATTCTCTTCAGATCATTAACTTCTTTCTTGTTTATTTTGCTGTTAGATTTATCAAGGTCTGAAAAGGGTATGTTAAAGTCCCTAGTGATTATTGTTTTGCTCTCTAGTTCTCCCTGTAGTTTGCTTAGCTTTCCCATAGATGCTATGACACCCAGTGAATGTACATTTAATGGTTATATTGTTTTACTATTTATGGCGTCTTTAAACATAATGAAGTTGACTTGCTTATTTCTTAATAAGGTCCATTTTTCTTGTTGTCTTGAATGAGAGCGTAATTACCATCCTTCATGCTTTTATGTGCTTTATTTTTTATTCTGCTAAAGCATAGCTGATTATACTGTGATCTCCCATTTTAACACTGAATGAATCTTTATGTTTCTTATAAATTCCTCTCCCTCTCTGCACCTTCAGTAATCAGTCCTTCCTAGTAGAATTTTTATTTGCATTGTGACGATTCCCTTTCTAACTCTTCCCTCTCTCTGTACCATCTCAGGTCCCTATATACTTTATGATATTTCTACCCCACCCCCAACCTTCCCTTGTTGAGATCAAATAGAGAGGTTCATGAGATTTCCAAGTCCCTCACCCTCACCTCCATACTTCTATTTTCTTCTCTTCTGTAGTTCCAAATATTAAAACTAATTAGTTCCCCTATAATTAATCTTTTCTCTATTTAACTCCTAGGATATTTCTTTTCTTTCCTTTTCTTTTTAAATGCCCAGGCCTGGAGATTCTTTATCCTCTTACCTGACTGACCCTTAGAATTAGGGGGTATCAGAAAGAATAGTCATTTCCCTCCATTTCAGTGTATGCTGGCATGTGTATATATTACATATGTGTGTACACACACACACTATTGAATATATTACATATTCAACATATGTATGCACTATCATATGTAAAATGTATAATGTGTGTGTGGGGGTGTTTGTGTGTGTGCATGCATGTGTGTACTTAAAATCAGTTAGTCCTTTCAGGTTGCTCAAATTTCTTTACCTTTACAGATTTTTCTTACCTTCTATTTTTGAAATTCAAAGATTCTACCTACTATTTTCTCAAAAGGATAAATCATACATACTAATAAATATTTATTTTTATTTCCTGTAGTATTACAGGATATTAAGGATATTAGTATTAAGATAAACTTTTCGGCATAATTTATTCTTGGTTGTAAACATTTTCCTTTTTACTTTTGACATATAATATATCATTCATTTATTTCCTTTTTTAATGTTTGCTGAATAATCTGTGTAATTCAGTCTAGGGTTCCTTAGTAATGATATCTCTCTTCTTGGCTACTTTTACTATTTTTTTCTTTGATCTTAAAGCTAAAATGTTTGGCAATCATATTTCTGGGTTTGTTAAATGTAGAGTTTCTTTCTCATGGATGTTAACTAGTATTACTTCATTCTTGGTTCCCAATAATTGTCAGTTTTCTGCTGTAATTTTATGGAATATGAAATCAAACTTTTAAAAAAATTGTGGGTTTTTTTTTTTAGGAAACCAATGATTCTTTTAATTTTCAAAATTTTCATTGATAGCTTTTGTTTTTATGTCACCTTTATTTCCAACTATCTTACTTTCCTTCCCATCTCCAAAAAATTACCCCTTTTAACATAGAAAAAAAAAACAAAAGGGGGCAAAAACAACAAAACTAGCCAACACTTTAATGGAGTCTGTCAGAATAAGTGATGATCCACACCTATAGTCCCACACCTTTGAACAGAGCAGGCGGTACATTTTCTTATGTCTTTTTCAAGGCCAGGATTGATTTTGATAATTAGTGTGTTCAATTTCATTTTGTTTCTGTTATTTCTGTTTATACTGTAGTAGTTCTGCCTATTATTTTCCTGGTTCTGATTAATTCATTCTATTTTAGTTCATAAAGATCTTCTCATGCATGTTTTCATTTTTCATCATTTCTTATAGTATAGTAATATTCCAACACGTTTATGTGCCACAATTTTTTTCACCCTTTCCCCAAACTATGGGCACCAACTTTACCTCCAGTTCTTTGCTACCATGAAAAAGTGACATTATGATTACCTCAGTCTACATGAGACCTTTCTATCACTCACTACCTTGGAAAATATGACTAGTAATGGGATTTCTACAGTAAAGGATACCAACATTTATAACTTCCTTTGCATAATTCCAACTCATTTTCCACAATACTTGGACACATTCACAGCTCCACAAAGTATGCCTATTTCTCCCACAGTCCCTACAACAATTAACTATTCTTATCATCTTTCCCAGTTTTCTGGGAATGAAGCAAAACCACAAAATTGTTTTGATTTGCTTTTCTCCTGTTAGTGATTTGGCATCTCTTTAACAAGGATGTTAATAGTGTGCAATTCTTTTATTAACTGTTTGTTCATACCTTCTGATCACAGATACATTAAACAAATTATTTTTTGTCTTGTTCACTATCAGACTCCATACCCCAGAAGAACTTCTGTCTGGGGTCCCACTTTCCTGATTGGTACTTGCCTTTCTCAGAACACTATTTCAAGAAAGGCTTTCTCATGTTTCATTTTTCTCCCTCCTTTCCAGCCACCTACCCTACAAATTTCTGGCCAACTTTCTCATCATCTATTTCATACCCTTTCCTTTCTACCCTCACCTCCGGTTCTGGAACTGTGAGCCATGATCAAAGTAGCTCTGAATTTTTTTTCTGGATGGAAAATGCCCTATTTTATTCTCCTATGACCCTACTCACTATGCCTGTAATGTCAGAGACTATATCCTACTCATCATCCCTGTAACTTTAGAGACCAAAGGTTCTATGTGTGGGGTGGGAGGAGAGTAAATGGGAAAAACTTGAACCTCTCTCTTTCAATTTAACTGGTCAAAGGAAGGAAATATACCTACATACACAGGTATAGAAATACTTTTTCTTCAACAGGGAAATAGGAGGGAAATAAGAGATTTAAAAAAGTGAGGGTAGATTAAGGGAGAGAATAGTCTTAAGCAAAACAAACTTTTAAATAGGGGGTAGAAAACAGAGATGTAGAAGTATAAGAGAATAGGAAAGACTGAAAGAGATAATTAGTAATCACACCTGTGAATGTGAATGAAATGAACTCACTTGGGAAATGGAAGAAGATAGTAAATAGATTAGAAGGTAGAATCCAAAAATATGTTGTTTACAAGAAATACATTTGAAACAGAAAGATATACACAAAATTAAAATAAGTGATTAGAGCAAAATCTATTATGTTTCAATGATTTATTTATTTATTCCTCTTTTTTTGGAGAGGAGAGGGTGGGCAGTTGGGGTTAAGTGACTTGCCCAAGGTCACATGGCTAGTTTTTGTGTTAAGTGTCTGAGGCTGGATTTGAACTCAGGTCCTCCTGACTCCAGGGCCAGTGCTGTATTCACTGTGCCAATTAGCCATCCCGTAAGTTATTTTTTTAAAGCCAGGTTTAGCAGCTATGATTCCAGGCAAAGCAAGAGAAAAAAAATTTTAAAGAGACAAGGTACCATAGGTAATGAAATTTAAAATACTAAGTGGCCCTCCCTAGCTACCATTCCTTTGCATACATTGTTTTACCCTTTAAAAATGTAAGCTCTTTGGGTCCAGGGACTGTCTTTGTTTTTATATTTGTATTTCAACACTTAGTAAAGTTCTGGCCATGTAGTAATTAGTTAAATGTTTCTAGGGTTTTTTGAAAAATTAATACTATGCCTCAGAGGTTGGGGATGCTTTGGAGGAGGGGAAAACATACCTCTCCAGCTCAGGCAATAAATAGATTCCCAAAGGAATAAGCTGCAAGGCAGCTACTTTTCAAATGGTTCAGCACACAAAGGGCAAGTTGGAGGCCTTTCTGCCTTTAACCATTGACACAGAAAGAGTCCTTTTGGCTCCTAATACTGTCTTCATTACAAGAGAAACTGGATTCTTAGGACAACTGCATTCTGATGGGTCTGTACCAATCTCCTGGAAAAGTTTTCTTATGGGCCTCTTTATTTTCTAGTGTCTGAGGCTTAGACACTGGCAGGTAGGAATGAGCCCAGTCATTACATAGCACACTTACTTTATGCAAGTCACAAGAGATAAAAGACAAAAAGGAAACAGCACCTTCCCTCAAGGAGCTTACATTCTACTGGGGAAAACTACATGTGCTTTAATAACTCGATATCAAGTATACATAAAGTAATTTGGAGAGAGCATTAACAGCTTTGGGGCTCAGACACGACTTTAGGAGGTAATACCTGCATGGTGCAGATGGGAGAATTCAAGTGTTGGGAGGTGGGGAGCATTTCAAGTATGGGGAACCATGCCTGCAGAAGTAAAGAATGCAAGAGATGGGATATCAGGCAAGGCAAACAAGTTGAAGGCGAGTGTGAAGAGAGGTGATGATGATGATAACAGTAGCTAAGATTCATACAGTACTTTTAAGTTTGCAAAGAATTTTATAATTACTCTTTCATTTGACCCCTACAACAACCCTGAGAGGCGGGTGCTATTATGATCTCTATTTTACAGATGTGGAAACTGATGTGGGCAGGGGTTAAGTGATTTACTTTGGGTCACATAACTAGTAATGATGGAAGCTGGATTTGAACTCAGATCTTCCTGACTCCAGGTCTAACACTATCCAGTGAGACACCTAGCTACCTAAATACAAGGTTAAGGATTTTGTATTTTATCCTTGAAGCAATAGTGATATATTTCTTTCTTTTATTTCTTTATATGTTCCCTCAAGGAATATATATTCTAATGGAGGAAGATAACACACATAGGCAACCAGGGAAGGGAACTTTGCTTTGGGGAAGTGAAGCAGGGCAGGACAGACTTTCAAGGGAGATACAGAAGATAAAGCTGCAAGGTGAGGCGGACAGGATGAGGGATGTTTCTCTGAATACAGATCATAGGATCACAGATCCAGAATTGAATGGGACCTTAGAGGCCATTTAGTCTGACCCTTTAATTACTGAGGCCCAGATGAATTAGGTAACTCACCCAAAGTCACACATAGGGTCGCTGGGTCTAGAGCTAGAAGGAACTTCAGTGGCCATCTAGTTCAACTCCGCCATTCTACAGAGGAAGACACTAAGGTCCAGAGAGACTAGGTGATGTGCTCAAGGTCATACTGGCACTGAGCAGTAGAATCAGAATTTGGATTCAGGTCATGTTATGCAAGTTCATCAATCTTTCAACTATTCTAGGATGGTCTCTAAAGTCTAGTCAGTAGGATATGGGTTGTCAATGTCATAGGGAGTGAGCTGGAGTAGTTGAGAAATTCAATAAATGTGTATTGAGCACTTGCTATGTTCCAGAGGTTGTGTTAGATTTTCCAGAAGAAGGGAGCTGTACTTTGAAGGCTGAGGCCATGAAGTGGAAGATAATTCCAGGGAGAGGATCAGTATCAATTGAGGTAAGAAAACATAACAAGTCGGGCAAGGTGAGCAGTCCAATTTGACTAGCATGATGAGTGGGTGCTGAGAAAGAGAGGAACATAGGGTCGACAGAGAAAGTGGCATCAGCTTGTAGAGGGCTTTGAAAGCCAAGCTGTGGAGTTTGAGACTCAATTCATTCAAGGCCCAATAAGGAACCAGCTAGGTAGAGTGTGTCAGTTTTACAAGGGTTGTCTTAGGAGAACATTGTTGAACAAGCTATATTTACCTTCAGTGATATTAAAATGCTTGGAGTAAACATCTCCTTTTAATAGTGCACTGAAAAACAATCCACCTTCTGTTCCAGTCTCCATAGTAGGTTGAAATCCAAGCCTGACTTTACGGAGTAAGTTTTTGTTAAGGTAGATGCCCCTGATTCAACACATCCAGATATCTAGTGTGGACTGGAATGGGATACGAGAGGGGATTCATCAAATATTATAGGGAAGGGTTGCCATTCTTTGCCAAGCATTTAAATGTGAGTGGCAATTCAATTTATAGGAGAGAACACTCAACTATGACACAGGTGTTTAATCCCTGTGCAGCTAGTATCTAGCTATGTGACCTTGAGTAAGGCCTTCTACCTCTTTAGGTCTCTGGTTTTTCATTTGTGATAGACAGTCTGGCACAGTGTAAAGAGCCCTGGGTTTGGAGTCAGAAGACTTGGGTTGAATCCTCATTCTGTATGACCTTGGGCAATCATTTCCTCTTTCTAACCCTCAGTTTCCCCATCTGTTAAATGAATGATTAGGATAGATGAGTCCCCAAATCCCTCCAAGGTCTGACATTGTCTGTGCTATGATTAGGCAGTCAGTTGGCACATTAGATAGAGCATTAGACTTGGGGTGTGGAGATCTGAGTTCAAATTCTGCCAAAGACACAAACTAGCTGTATGATCCTGGGAAAATCACTTCATCTCTCTGTGTCTGTATTCTCCATCTGTAAAATGGGGATAATAGCATTGACCTCACAAAGTTTTTGTTGGCATATTTGAAGAGGTTTGCAAATTTTAAAGCACTCAATACTAGCTAAAATGATGATGAGATGAGGATGAGGTCCTATAATTCCTCCCAGGCTCTGTGATTCTACGCTGTAAGACCCTTCACAGCTCTGAAGTTATGGGTTCCATGGTTCAATAAAATGTCCTTAACACTAATGCTATAACAATAAGAGCTTTCAGCTTTATGGGACTTTGAGGCTCAAAAAACTTCTTTCTATCCATGAACTCATCTGACCTCCTAACAATCCTATGAGGGAAATGGTACACGTATTATCTTTATTTCACATTCATCCTGGAAGGCAAGGACCGTGTCCTATGCTCCTTTGTTTCTTCCATAACAAAATGGTTCAGTGCTCTGCACGTAGAAGACTGAGTGTATTTATTATCAGCCATTAAGACTAGAGCATAAATTCATTTATTAGAGCAGAGTCACAAAATACGAACATTTCAGAGCTGGAAGGAGGCTTTCAAGATGATAGTTTCACCCCTTCATTTTTCAAAGGTCCAAACTATGACCTGAATGAAGGAAGGGGCCTCTCTAAGGTCACATGACTTGTTAGCGGCAAGCCAGGATTAGGAGACCGCTAGCCGATTTCGCAAAGCTATAGGGCATTAGCTGGAAAAGGAGGGCCCTTATGGGAGCCAGAGCAGAAGAGTTTCAATATGGGCCAGAAGGAAGGTCTGAAAAGCATGACCCTGCTGAAAATGCAGGACCAAGTTGATGTTCACTGTGGGATATTCAAGTGTGTTCAATCCATCAAGCATCTATCATACACTAGGCACCGGGGTCACCACAGAAGGAACGTAGCAGTCTCTATTCTCAAGGAACAGGGGGAACACACGGAAAGAAAATCGTATACAAAATATATGCTAAGTAAGTTCTATGAGGAATATGCAGGATCCAGGAGGGACAAAGGAGGCAGGGGATGACCTGCCTGGATACCAGGGTGTGGGGAGTGAGGGGCCCAGCAGGGCACAACTCCAAATCCCAGGGACTCTGAGTAGAACCATGAGGACAGGACATTGCCCTGACTTGCACAGTGACAGTGGTAGTATGGATTTGATCATCGATCCCTGAACAAGAAATAGGAATGGGAAAGAGCGTGGAAGGTCTGTGCCTAGCGGAGAACAGATGGTGTCATAGATGCTAGCAGATGGTCAAGGCAGGGGTCGGTAGAAACCTCGAGCTGGTTGGCTGCAGAGGACTGAGGCCTGTTTGAGCTAGTCACTCTCCAGTGGTCAGCCAGGTCAGCTCAGCTCCAGGGCTTACTACATTGCTGAGTCAATTACCATCCTCCAGGGTGGCAGGTGGGGTTAGGGGAGGGCTCAGGAGGATTTTTGGTCCTAGTCTAGTGGCCTGGGTGAAAGGGGAGGGGCCACAGGCAGATGGCAAGTCCTTATTGGTCAAGATAGGCATCAGTGCAATCTTGGAGCCCAGATGGTTATAGAGAGTGAGGTATATTTAAGGCAGTTCCCAGTAGTCACCTCTGGTCCATGATACCAACAGGGACATGGGATATAAAGCCGTGCCAACAACCTTGCTGATCAATCAACAATTTATTAAGTGCCCGCCACATAAGAAGGGTGCTATGGTAATCCTTGAGGATAAAAGGCAAAAGCCAAACTTACATTCTAAAGGAGAGAGGGTAAATGTTAATATAACCCTTTTCACAGATAAATCAAATAGGATTTTATATGGGGGGAAGGGGCAACAACTGAGGTAATCATCAAGTCTTCAGATGGATGTGGTATTTGAACTGAGCCTTGATGGGAGTTATTGGGAGCAAAAAGTCAAGGAGAAGGAGAACATTCCAGACATGCAAAGTCCCAGAGGTGTGAGGTGAACGCCATGTCTAAGGCAAGTCAAGTTGACCTGTTAAGCTAGAGCACAGAAGGCATGGTGAGGAGTAATAAATAATCAGCCTGGAAAGAAAGGATTGAGCCAATGGTGAAGCACTTTAAATGTCAAGGAAAGGTGCTTGCATTTTAACCCATAAGCAATAGTGAGCCATGGATCTTCTTGAGCAGAAGTCAGACCTATGCTTTAGGGATTTAGTAATTTAGTCACTATGTAGAGGGCAGGTGGGAGAGCTAAGAGACTGGAGGTAGAGATACCAACTTGGGGGCTATTGCAATAATCCACACGAGTAGAGATGGGAGCCTGAACAGGGTGGTGGCCATGTAAATGGACGAGAGATGTGGAGAAGGTAGAATCACCTAGACTTGGCAACTGTTTAGATATGCAAGTCGTTGAAGAGAGAAGAGTCACAGTGCCTCTAGCTCATGAACCTGGGTGACTAGAAGGATACATCCTCAAGAGTAGTAGGGAAGTTGAGAGGAAGGGGGCATTTGAGAGCAAAAATAAATAGTATTTGGGGGGACATGTTGAATTCAAGATGCTCATGGGACATTCAAGTAGAAGGGTCCATCAGGGAATCAAAGTTGTGGCCTACTGTACCCCTTTGTCCCAGAGCTGGCCTTGTGCCAGAGGAATTTCCAATCAGAAATTCAGAGCACAGGAAGCTAATGCAACACCAGTGAACCTAGCCTTTGGAAATTAAGACAGGATGCACCCAACTACCCAATGTTGGTGGAATCCCTGTTCTGTGTTCATAAACTGCTCACACTGAGAGCTTACCACATTTATTCTGGTCCCAGACCTTCACAGGCAGGGGCAGCTGTTCTTGGCAGACAGCCAAGCAGCAGGACTCTATGAAGATTGGTTCTGCCACTCAGCACACAACCTATTCCTCAACTGTCCGTTACCCATCTGACAGGGCTGTGCTGGCCAGTCAGCATGGGGTAACTTGATTGGAAGGTCAATGTTGGCAAGCACTATCTGCCACGCAGACATGCAAAGCATCATGCTCTCTTTTGGATGCTCCCTGCCCCCAAACACTTGGCCTCTTCCTAGGGCTGGAACTGCCACAGTTCCTTCCCCCCAGCCAGTTTCCCTTTGGTTTTTCATTGGTTTCACAACATCGACCCAGAAGAGAGTTGCATAAATTACTTTCCTTGCTAGCGAGCTGCCTAAGGGGTTTCAGGGAGATTTTGTTCTCTAGCAATTCAATTCACAACAATGAAAGAGAAAAGATCAAATTCCTTGCTATGTTAATGGAGTAATATGTTACCTGTAATTATACTAGTCCCAGAAAGGTCAAGGTCTAAAAGGATACAATTAAAACCCCCACCCACAACCCAGAGGAGCTTGCTTTATAACACTGCTATCAACAGAGAAGGAACTCAGCTGCTTTCCAAAATACCCATGTTTTATCATAACCTTCCAGTATAGAATTAAGGAGCAAAGGATACTCCATCTACTACTACTTCCTGTAGTTACTCTCTCCTATTACTTCTGGCTGACCCAGGAGGTGAGGTGCACCCCAGGACAGTGGTTCGTTTTAGAGTATCAAGTGAGATAACAGCTTCCTGTCACTAATCAGGTGGACAAATTGAGTCTCAAGGGTAGAAGAAAAACCATAGGCTGGAGGGCAGTTTCCTGAGGCAAGGCCAGAGCAAGGGATAACCTTTTGTGAAGCCACGGCTATACTAGAGGCACATAGTATTGGATCTTAAGAGCCGGTTGTTAAATTTTCAGCGTGAGCATTTATACCTGGGAAATCGGGAAACACTATAAAGCAGGGCATGACATTTATCGTTTTGTTGGCTGAGTAGATGATGTAAAAAATGCAAACTAGACGGAAAAGTGTGTCCAGCATGTATTTTTTCCTCAAAGAGTCAGTAGTGAAACATTTATCAGAACACCCCTCCCTGGGTACATTTGGCAGTCTAGTGAAGACTTTAGTCTTCAAAATAATGTTTTTAAATGTATAAGATAAAATATGATTACAAAAGAAACCAATTATGTGAAAAGCTATCAGCATCTTAAAACAAAGTTCACAGACCCTAAGTTAAGAACTCTTGCCAAAGAGCAAGGTCAGAGGCCACAAACCAGGTAACACAGTGGACACAGAATCAAGATGAGGAACCGAGATGGAAATAGGTAATAAAAAAATTGTCTTGGTTTAGTATCTGCCTTTTAATCTGGGAAGAGCATGGCTGATCACAGCTCAGTCCCTCTTATGGAATGGAGACCTGTCACTATAGGTGGCACAGATCATGGGCTTCTAGGTCTAGAGCTGGCATGGACCTCAGAAGCCATCTAGTTCAACTCCCACCCCCATTTTGCAGATGAGGAAACAGACCCAAGAAGGGGGAGTCACTTTCCCATGGTCACACAAAGGATCCTAGATCTAGAGCTGGAAGAACTAGCAGAGACCCCCAGCTAGGTCAATCCCATCATTTTACAGAAGAGGAAACTGAAGTTCAGGTAGAAAATATCAGAGGAGGGCTGTGAACCAAAGTCTTTTGACTCCAGAGGCAATGATTTCCCTTTCTGCATGCCTATGCTGTTTGTCACACACTCACATTCCTCACCTCACCCCAACTACTTACTCCAGTAAATGGTGGGGCGAGTGGGGGGGAGGGAGATGGCATTGGTGAGATAATTACCCAATGGAAGCTTACTACAGTAGAAACCCCAAGTTGCCAGCTCATCACATAGTAGACAGTCCAAAAAAAGTACTTTTGCTGACTCCCTGATTGAAATCCCCCAACAGAAACACGATCCATCTCAGAATACAGATAGGTGAATGTCAGCATTATTGTATGCTAGGGCCAGCCCTCAGCAGATAAGTCAGATCAGACAAGTTTGTCTTCAGCATACTCAAGCTTCTCCCCATTGCACCTTCTACCCCCTCTTGTGTGTCCCTGAACCTTCCCCTTCCATATACGCGACTCCTTCTTGCTCCCATGAAAGGTTCTGATGTTGCTGTTGTTGAGATGTTTCAAGCATGTGTGACTCTGTGACCCCATATGGGGCTTTCTTTGCAAAGATACTGGAGTAGTTTGCCATTTCCTTCTCCAGCTCATTTTACAGATGAGGAAACTGAGGCAAACAGGGTGAAGGGATTTGTCCAGGGTCACACAGCTAGTATCTGAGGTTGAATTTGAAATCAGGTTCTCCTGCCTCCAGGGCTGATGTTCTACCCATTGTGTCACCTAGCTGCCACCAAAGCTCTGATACCACCAATCAATTACTATTTAGTGTGAATTTGTCATTACGTTGCCTTGGCTGGGTGAGGGGTGAGGGTGAGGGGTAGAAATTGAGGATAGGCGTCCTCTCTCACTGTGGAAGGAATCATTGTGTTGCTTGTGAAGTCAGGTATCAGTGAACAGGTAAGGATAAATTATAGTAGAACATGTGCTTTATACATCGGTGATGCTTTTGCCATAACTGGTATGTAGTTTAAAATGTCACAGTAACCACAGGTCGAATAATATGATGAATCTGTTTTAACAGAGATTATGGAGCCCCAGCCACTAGCCCCCTCATTTCGAGCAGTACATTTGCAATAAGTTTCCAGCACACCCAGAGAACTTGGACAGTCCATTGAAGTTTTTGATCACAAGGGCTGGCAGTCACCACGGACAAAAATTCTGAGAGAGGATTCAAGAACCTTGAGTTAGAGTTATGGCTATTTTTTTTGCTCAGCAGGCACCTTTTATGACAACAGCAACAAAAAAATGGCTATTTCAGATGACTGTGACTTTTTATCTGCCCTGAATTTGAATCTTAAGAACAACAAACCAACAGAAAGGAAAACTGGCTTATAATGTTCACTTCAATGATCAGTTGGCATTGATCAACTCTTTGTCTATGTAACACCTTTGAAAGACCTCTCTCCCCGTCAATTACAAATTTCTTTCTCACACACACACACACACACCACAGTCTGTAGTCTTTGATTGACTCCGCAAACAGTTGACAAAACCAGAGACAGAGATGCTTAGCAATTTCTGGCCAACCATTATAATAAATGCCATCTTGATTGAAGCAATTAGTGTGTCCTGGTTTATTTCTGATTTTCAAGGTAATTTTCAAAATTAAAGATCCATAAGATCTCTTTGCATCCCTTTTACTATTTTCCTGTGATGCCTGCACTATAAGAAACCTGATTTCATCGTCAACATTTTCCTTTCTCACTCCTTCCAGCTAATTTCATTCACTGAGACCTGGATCCCTCCTGGTGCCATGGATGGCATCCCTGGCCACCCTTTCCAGCATGGGTTGCACTTTCTCTTATAGTCCAGACTCTCAGGTGGTGGTGGGAAAGTCATAGTACTCTTTACTCCCCTATTGCCCCTTCCTCCCTCTACCACTATCTACTACCTTTCCGCATATAAATTTTGTCCCACTCATATCTACCATCCAGTCAAGATTCAGGTAGCTGCTCTCTACCAATCCTCAGGACACTCACCTTCCTTCCTCAATGAGTTAAGTGCCTGGCTCAGTCTTTCTCTCCTTTCCAATTCCTGCCTTCATAAAATGGGACTTCAACATCTGACTATTCCCTCAAATACACTAACTTCCCAATTTCTTAATTTCCTCATTTCCCACGACCTCCTCCTCTACTCCATCTCAGATACACATGAAGATGGACATGTCTTTGATCTTGTCATCACCCACAAGTGACTCACTAACATATTCATCAACTTGGAAATTCCTTTCTTGGAGCACAATTTTCTATCATTCCATTTACCCCTCTTTCTTACAACCTCAAAACCTGTGATTAGTCCTCATCTTGACCTGGGAGCCCTGCACCTCCACAGGTTTCTTCCCCAAACATTTTTCCCTTGCATTGGCTACACTTACCTTCCTTCCCAACCTTAACTTCTCGGTGAACCAGTTCCATTCTATAAGATTCTGAAGTCCCTTTTCTCCTTATCCTATGGCTGCTTATGCAAATCTCTAACCCTGTACTACTCCCACTATCTTCGCTCCTATTTTTGTGCTATTGAATGAAGATGGGGAAAGTAACGAAATCACACTGGTTGGATCTGCTGCAAGAGTATGTTACATAATCTCAATTGAGCCCTCACTGTAGCAAGGCGATCATTTTACATATCTCTTTAATTGATTCACTGTCCCATTCACCGTGGCAGTTTTTTCAAACCTTTATATCCTTCTTCAAATATTCCATGGTCTCTCCTTCCCCATGCTTTGTATTTCACTAAAAAATAGAGGCCATTTACCAAGAGCTCCCTTGTCTTCCTCATCATCATCTCATATCACTCAGACATCTCTCCTCCTCACCTTTGTGTCACTTGAAGAGTTAGCCATTTTTAGCAAAAGCAAACCTTTTTAATATGTACCCTCAGTCCCATTCCATCCTTTTTTATAAGCAGATCATCTCCTCTACCATCCCCACTCTTATTAACCTTCAATCTCTCCATGTCTACTGGGTGCTTCCCAGATGCACACAAATAACCATGTCTCCTTCACCTTGCAAAACATCATTTAATCTGTTTGTCCCCACTAGTCCCTAATCTCTCCTCTTTTTTGTAGCTAAAATACTTGAGAAGGCCATCTACTTTTGGTATCTCTATTTCCTTTCCTCTCAATTTCTTTTGAGCCTTCTGAAATCTGGATCATTCTGACTCAAACCTTATCATTTACCTGAAACTACTCCCTGCAAAGTACCCACGGTCTTTTCTCAATCTTCTTCTTGACCTCTCTGCAGCTTTTGACCAAATCTACTCCACATGCCCCTTTCTATTGGTATTCTCTTCCCTCTAGAATTTCATAACATTGCTCTCCCTGCTTCTACTCCTACCTGTATGATTGCTCTTTCTCATTATCTTTTGATATATCTTCATCCAGGTCATTCCCCCTAACTATAGGTGTTTCCCAAGGTTTTTTTTCCTGATACCATTTTCCTTGGTGACTTCATCAGTTACCATGACCTCAAATGTCATCTCTACTTATATGATTCTCAGATTTCCCTACCCAGCTCTGACCTTCAATCATGAATCTCCAGCTGCTTACTGTATATCTCAAACTTTATGGACCATTGACATCTTAAGCTCAACATGGCCCAAACAGAGTCCATTACCTTTCCCCAATCCCTCTTTTCTTCCTAATTTCTCTATTATTGTTCAAAGTTCCACCATGCTTCCAGTCACCCAGGCCTGCAGCCTAGGTGTCACCCTCAACTCCTCACTCCCTCTTACCACCCCACCCATACTCAATCTATTGTGAGGTTTTGTCAATTACATCTTTGCACTATCTCTCTTCTTTTCTCTAACACTGCTACCATGTTGATGTGGGTCCTCATCTCCTCACTCCTAGACAATTGTAAAAACCTGCCAGCCAGTCTTCCGGCCACAAGTTTCTCTCTATTCTATCCTTCATCCTTCACTGAGCTGCCAAAGTGATCTTCCTAAATCACAATTCTGACCCATTACCCCTACAATAGACTCCATGGGCTCCCTATTACTTTCAGGATTGAACATATCCTGTGTTTGGCTTTTAAAGCCCTTTATAAACTGATCTCTTCCTACCTTTTCAGTGTTCTTATACTTTATTCCTTTCCATGTATTCTATGATCAAATGGCACTGACCTCCTGACTACTGCTCACACAAGACACTGCATCCTCTGACTGTATTTTCACTGTCTGTCTCTCATACTTGGAATTTTCTCCCTCCTCATCTCTGTCTCCTAGCTTCTCTGGTTTCATGTCTCAGCTCAAATCTCACCAAGTCTTTCCTGAACTCCCTTAATACTAGCACCTTTCCTCTCTGTTTATCTCCAATTTATCTCAAACATAGCTTGCATGTTGTCTCCTAAATTAGAATATATGCTCCTTGAAAGCAGGAATTGTTCTTGCCTTTCTTTGTACCACCAGCATTTAGCTGGTCTAGTGTCTAGTGCTTAGGACATGTTGGTTGATTTGACTTAACTTTCAATGTCCTTGCCACAAATTCTGGGGCACTGAGAAGATATGTTAACTGTTGTGAGAATTCTATGGCTTCCTTGCTTCCTGCTGCTGCTTGCGATAGGAGATGGAGGGAGTGTTCAGGACACACTTTAGATACAAGTCTATGGTCCAGACTTGGTTCATTTTCATTAGAGTCCATTAACTGACCTAGCTCAATAATAGCCTCTTGATCTCTCTTATACTGGCCAGACATAGCAGGAATTATCCAGAAGAGGCCAGGGTATAGGCCCCTCCCCATACATGCTTCATAGGACAGTCCTCACTACACAAGCATAAACACATATAAACCTGACCTGAGAAAAATTTCTACATTTACCAGAATACAAAGTACTGGACCCATGTACCCTGAACCAGAATCCATGGTGCTGACCCAAAAAGGAACCAGCTTACAACACAAGGGAAATGCTAACATGCCATGACCATTGACTAGTAAAGTGTCACTATCTCTGAACCAGGAATACCTGGAAATACAGGAAAGGGTTCAGAGTTGTCAAGGATATAGTTATTGAAAAATAAAACAGAGGCATAGATGTCTAGCCGTTTTGCCATACTTTGTGTCTAAAACCTCACTGCAGGATACTTTCCCCAAGGACAGATAGAAACAGACCTAATCCAGACCAAAAAGCACCTTATTCTGATTATCATCATCATAGTGCCATTGTTCCTGGATGGGTATAGCCACCAGCATAGTGCATGAAACGTACTGGTGACCACTTCAGAGGCCCTGGGACTATGCGAAGATCCACAAATCTTGATGGGTATGACTATGAAACACTTCCAAACAACTGCCATGACTCTAAGGAAGCTTATCTTTTGGCTGAGCACACACAGCAAACCCCTCCACCCACATTATTTCTACACCTGCTTTTCTAGCTAATTGTCAGTGTTCTTCCTACTTAACCACAGGAGTCCTGTCATGTGCAAAGTAGGCCCTCCAAGAGGCAATTCAGAAGTTAATAATTCCAATAATATTAACCTGAGAGAAAGCATCCTTGGGCTGGTACTGTGTAGCTATTCCCTTAAGTGTCACATTCTGGCTACAATCTCCCCCAAAAGCTGCCTTGTTATAACTTGGCCTGTTTTTAACTTTTTATTTGGAGTCCCTCAGGTGAAATAGGTAATACTATTAAGATAATTAATTATGGGCAAAATGAAGAGTTGTATTTTTGTAGCCCTCTGTAAGAGAGTTTGGGGACGTAAGGGCATCCACCTTACTGTTAATGATTTTGCTTATATTTACACATTTTAAGCTGCTGTCTCAGAAGAAAAGAAATGAAAGCTCAGAGATACAGATCATAGAATCATGTGGATGTTCAAATCCAAGTAGAAATGAAGGTTGAAAAATAGTGAACTAAGGTCCTTTACACTGGGCTCCTTTTATAAGATGAATGTTACAAAGACAGGACTCATCAGTTACCAAGGTTACATAGACTCATACTTGAAGGAGCTGCATTCTGAGGGCACAAAATTGGGTATGAGGAATCTTGAGCTCTAATGGGGAAAAATACCATAGTGAGAGTAGGAACATTTAAGATCTAATCCTTGTTCTGTTGCTTCCAGTCTGTGTGACAAAGAGATTCCCTTCACTCCCATGGCCTCAGTTTCCCCTTTTGTAAAATGAGGGGTTGGACTAGATGGTCAGTTTCATTTCTGAAAAAACCACACTCCTCCAATTTTTCTGTGCTACAGTCTGTCTTTATATGTTTGAAGTGCCACAAGCTTGCTATGTCACCTGGAATAAATTAGTTCTCTCTGGGACTCAGTTTCTTCTTTTTGCAAAATAAAGGAATTTAATTAGATGATCTTTAAGGACTCTTCTATGTTTTTTTTTTTTTTTGGAGGGCAGTTGGGGTTAAGTGACTTGCCCAGGGTCACACGACTAGTTTTTGTGTTAAGTGTTTGAAGCCGGATTTGAACCCAGGTCCTCCTGACTCCAGGGCCGCTGCTGTATTCACTGCGCTACCTAGCTGCCCTGACTCTTCTGTTTTGAAGTCTCAGCCACCTCTGAACTCCTTAGTTCTCATTTCAGTTCTCTATTATGTTCTGTATTCTGACTCTGACATTTCTAGGTTCTGAGGTTCTTTTGAGTTCTGACATTCAATTTTTTGCTGTTATGTTGTGTTTGAAGGTCCCTTCCAATTCTGACATTCTATAATTCTCAGATCATGGTATGTTTGGTATGGCATTATTTGGGGTCAATTTTCCCATGGTTCTGGCTGATTCTCTAACAGTGAAAGGGAGGGTTACAGGGGTTTGGACATTTCTCTAAGTAGGAATCTCTTCAGCCATGACTTATGCCAGTCAGGACAAAAGCAGGGTGGTTCGTTCTGGTTTTAATCTTAAAACAACTTTCCTTTCTCTTAAAGGAGCTGAATTGGTTAATAGGGATACACCAATTTCCTTTGGTCTGTAGGGGCGATGTGGGTTAGCACGTAAGGAACCCATAGGGCAAGGTACTTCTTTCTGGAGCTGGGTAGGGGGCCGGCAAGGAATAGGAGAGCTCTGAGCCTTTGGAAACCCCAGCCAGGGTCTGGCTTCATGGGGCCAGGGATCAGACCCTCCTGGTGGGGGTCAGTGTTTGTATTATAATGGAGCAAACTTCCCCCTCATCTTTGTTTGGCAAACAGCTTTGTGCATTGCAGCTCTTATCAGAAGAGAAAAACAGGAGCCCTGGCATAGCTCCAGCTTGGTTCCTTGGTTCTCTGCAATGGAGAAAGATAATAAGATAGGCAGATTTCAGGCCACAGCCCCACTGCCATAGTGTAAGTCCCCCCAAGACAAGGTCCAGGTGAGCCATGGAATTGAGGACAGGGATGTAGAGTTGTCCTGTTTCAACTACAAATGGCAGGATGAAGGGCAGATCCAGGGCCCAAGGATCATAGCACAGATTGAGAATTGGAAGGGGCCTCAGAAATTTTCCATCCAAACCTTTAATTTTACAGATGAGGAAACTAAGATCCAGAGAAGTTAAATGACATAGATTTAGAGCAAGAAGGCCATCTAGCCCAACACTTTCCATTCTACAGAGGAAGGAACTGAGGCCCAGAAAGGACAAGTGACCCAACCAGGGTCACATATAAGTCCTAGATCCAAAGCTGGAAAGGACCTTAGAAGCTATCTAGCCCCAACTCCTCATTTTGCCAATGAAAAGACTTAGGCCAAGGGAGTGTGACTTGCCCAGGGTGACATAGTTAATAAAAGTCTGAGGCAAGATTCGAACTCAGGTTCTCTCAACTCCAAGCCAAGCACCTCACCATGCTTCCTTCCTGATTTCTCCTCATTGGGCAGAACTAGCAACAGTAGCAGGCAGTTGCAAATAGATTTAAGCTTGGAGGAAAAACAAAAAGTACCAGAGTTTGGAGAAGACTGAAAAGAGAAAGTTCTACCTTAGAGAAGGGCTTCAAAGGAAGTCACTAAGACTTCCTAAAGGGCCCTTTGTTCAGGGAGGCAAGATGGCATAGGCTGTTCAGCAGTGAAACCCTCTCAGGGGGTTGTTTGAAGAGGAAAAACTCCCAAGGGAATATGGTCTTCCAACACCATTGGGGCATTTTTATTTTTGACTGGAGGGGAAAGTGTTAGATCCTTGATCTAGAGCTAGAAGGACCCTCAGAGGCCATATGCTAGCCCAAACCTCTCGTTTTACATATGTGGAAACTGAGGCCCAGCAAGATTACATGACCTGTCCATGGTCACACAGATAGTGCCCTCATTCTAGTGCTGCATAGATCCTCCCAGGTCACTGAATTCAACCTCCTCACTTTACAAAGGAGGAAACTGAGGCCCAGTGAGAAGTGGCTTCCCCAATGTCACACAGGCAGAGCTGAGATTCAAACTCCAGTCTGTGATGCCAAGCATTGTACTCTTTGTAGATGGTGGTAGGGACAGGGTAGCAGATAGGGACGGGCCTCTGAAATTTATAGCAACTTTAGAACTCTAAGACATGGTCAATAGAAGCATCCTTAAGAGTTTACTTAGGACTCCCTCCCTCTTATCCTGCCCAATGAGAAGCTGAGGTCAAGACAGACGGGACATGGCCACAGTTATATCGATAGTGACAAAATCAAAGCTAATATTAATCAGAGAATGGTCAAACTAGGTCTAGACATTATGTTGGCAGGGGAGCTGAATTGGTTTCCTGGCTGTAGTACTCACTAGTTTCATGACAGTGGTCAAATCATTTCCTTATACAGAACCTCAGTTTTCATATCTGTACCAGGGAGAATAAGAACTCTTGCATTGTTTTCTTTGCAGTGTTCTGGGGTAAAACATACTCTGTAAACCCTAAAGAAACAAGAAGGAGGAGTGATGATGTTGACCACTAAGAACCAGGACCTGAACCAAGACTATGGGTCTCCCAGGTCAGTGCTCTCTCTATGGTATTGCTAACAGCCATATTGATATCAAGTCTTCCTCTTTTGGGCCTGAAATGTTCTGAATGCTAATAATCTGTCTCTCTATTTCACTGCATTCCTTCCTCTTTCTCTAAGGTTTCTAATCTCTTGGTGACCTTTGAACTGCAGTCCAAGAAAGTAACTGATTGCCCCTTCCTAGTTATTGTCTTTAAGCAGTCCCTTCACAACAGGAGGTGAGGGGTCCTCCGTGACAATTTCTTCTCCACTGGCATTATATCCCGAGGAGCTGCCATTCTCCAATATGTCAGGATGACATTTTATCTCTTTTCTTCCTGTATCCTAATACTTTTTCTGAGTTTCTAATCTCCTCTTCCGTGGGGTCTAGATCCCCTCCTTTATAGGAAGGGGGACCATTTGCAGTCCATTTCTAAGGGCCTCCAGCCCTTTTCCCATCTCCTAGGAGTTCTGGTCCAAGCATGTCTAATAAGCATTCACTGGGCTTCTCCTATAGATGTCAGGTAGTAAGGCCCCTGGCATAGCTTTCTGGGAGTTTTCACCCAGTGCTCCTATACCATCCCTCCTTAAATGATTCCCCCACCCCCAGCACATATGGAGAACACTCCTACCCCCCATTGTACTGTGTCTCTCTCCCTTCTCATCCATTTGTCCCATCATTTTCCACTCTAGCCACTCAACCTAACCTGTCTTACAGCACCTGCTAGTTGACTGAAAGAAGTACCTTTTAGAAATCCATTCATATCCAGCTGTTAATGGCAGGAAATGGCTTAATGTGTCATTCCTCCCAGGTAACATCTGCATCCATTAAAGAAATGTAGAGATGGGAGAGAAAGAAAACAAGAGACAGGAAAGGGGAGGGAAGGGGACAATGATTCCTGTCTTCAGCTAGCTCAAAAGTTGTCATGCAGAAGTGGGATCAGATGATATATTTGTACTTCACAGGAATTTCAATTTCTTAATCACCAAGCAATAGCTTTGATGGTGGGAATACCAGGCACTGTGATTAGCCAGTGGGGGAGAGAGTTGGCAACAGGGTGGCACAGATTAAAGTGGACTCTTACTCTGTCAATACACATAGAAGACCAACCAACTAGAGGAAGAGGGTTAGTTAGTCACGGTTCTCGTACCACCAGGCAGTGAGCTGGTGCAATGCGTAGAATTCAGGACTCAGAATCAAGAAGACAGAAGCTTTTGTCCTATCTCAGATACTATCTAGCTGTGTGACCCTGAGAAAATCATTTAATCTTTGTCTCAGTTTCCTTATCTATAAAATGGGGACAATTTGGGGATAAAATAAATCTACCTCATAGGATTGTTGTGAGGTTCAATTGAGTCAATACAGGTAGAGCACTTTGTAAACCTTAAAGAGCTATATTAAATGCTGTTATTATTATTATTTTATTATACCCAAGATGGACTTTATAGGCTACTTCTTGAAGCAATGAATCTTTTGTTTCCCAATAAACTAGGCTCTAACTTCCAATTGAATTGAATAAGCATTCAGTGTAAGGCCAGAACAGAGAGCCCAGGAGAATTCCTAGCAGACCAAATTTAACATCAATCCAGAGCATTTGAAAAATTGTATATAGAAAGACTAGCCCGTTTGTGCTTACCAGAATACTAAACAAGACCAGTGATTTTGTTCCTGACAGGTATACATAACGAAGACAAGAATGTCAAACAAAGGTCAAGATGTATTCTCACAGGTTCACCTAGTCCTTTTATTCTTGCTGCTCTGTTTAGTTGTATAAGGGGGTGCCTCAAAGGCCCTTGAAGGCATTAAGGCTAGTTGTATGTTCATAGACCAGATCAAGAACGTAGCTAGGCAAATAGGGCTTTTGCTTGTCTTTATGCCTTTCCCCCCAAACTATTTGCCTACATCAAAAATGAAAGCGAGGGGTCAGAGACTAGGCACCAAGCCTGTTTGGTAGCCATTGAGTAAATAACCATTACCTGGCTTATTGAATAACCTTTAGAGTCTGAAAATGTGGAGATATATGAAACACTCACCATAAGCTAGGGTGAGATCCCTGGAGCAGGAATAGAAGTACAAACACTAAGCCTAAGGGTATTAGTTAGCTGGGGGGGGACCCTTCTCTTTGTTCTAAAGAGCCTGGTACTAGAGAATGAGAAGCTTCTACTAGGGGGATGAAAGTTCTCTGAAGAAGCCAGACAAGAAGAGAATTTCTGCTTTATTTTTTCTAAGGGAACTGAGGAAAAACTTACGGAGTTTCAGAAAAACAAACCAAAAAATCCCCCATGTGACAGCACCCACTCTTCCCTGAGTAAGAGATAGCCAAGGACTTCAGCTAAACCAGACATATGAGAAGTGGTAGAGACTATGATGGAGGAGTATCCTGCAGATCCTACAAAACCAGCCACATACAAGCCTCCAAGAAGCGGCATCATGCCATCTCTGGAAGTTATCAGTGGCCATGTAGCAGTGTTCGATGTGTGAGTTGCCTCTCCGTGAGTGCCAGGATTGTGTTTTCTTTAGGTATATGTCCTTCGAAACATATACCATGGCTACACCTATTTCCTACATATTCGCTTCTCCACCTATTCCCTATGTATGTCCCCTCTGTCCTAGTGGCAGAATATACCCTAGATTTACGGGCAAATGTTTTGTTGTTACTTCTCTTAATATACCATTACATTAAGTGTCTTTGCCCTGAACTAACTAGGTCCTCTGACTGATTATTAAAGGTAAACACATTGGTGGGGGCTGATTAACTATGTTTTGGGGAGATGTAGGTACCCACAGTTCGTTGAACTTAGAGCAGTTGTCCTGCAGATATGTGTGGGAAGGCGCTCAGCCTTGTGGGTGGCTGAGAGGAAGGAGTCTAATGATGTCAACTACATATAGCTCTTGTGGTGAAGGGAAAGGGAAAGGTGGTGGTGGTGGTGGCGGTGTTGGTGGTGGTGGTGGTAGAGGGGATAAGATGGAGAGGTAACAGGAAATAAGCAATTATCTAGTAATTATTAGTAGTTATCTAGTAAAATTAGTAGTAGTTATCTAGTAAAAAAGCAGCTACTAGACACTGGGCTAAGCACTTGACAAATATTATCTTATTTGATCCTCACAACAACTCTGCAAGGTAGATTCTATGATACTCAATTTACAGTTGAGGAAACTGAGGCAAACAGAGGTTAAGTGACTTGCCCAGGGTCTCACAGGTTAAATTTGAACTTGTCTTCCTGTTTCCAGGCTCAGCACTCTGTGTGCTGTAACACCTAGCTGCCAAATACCCCAAAAGTTTGAAGATTGATAATTAGGAATTTTACAGGAGTTAGAAGTAATTTTTCTAACCCAAGTCAGATGTCTTCCTAGGGATTTCAGATTGATATCAGAAGGGTCAAAAGAACTGACTGTCTGAGCCTAGGTCCTCTGCTGGCTTTTGTTTACTGCTCAAGTGTGGTTGCTCATAGATCCAGGCTATGTATGTACCAAAAGAACTTGAAGACTTCGTTGCCAGAGAAAGACTTACTAGATTTTTTACCTGAGCAGGTGTCAACAAAAAGCAGTGGATTGACTTGAAAAGGGTCAATATCAGACCAGCAAATGGTACTGGCAGCTAGGTGGCACTGCAGTGGATAGAGCACCAGGCATGAACTCAGGAAGACTCATCTTTCTGTGTTCAAATCTGGCCTTAGACAAGTCCTAGCTATGTGACCCTGGGCAAGTCACTTCACTCTTTTGGCCTCAGTTTCCTCATCTGTAAAATGAGCAAGAGAAGGAAATGGCAAACCACTCCAGTATCTCTGCCAAGAAAATCCCAAATGGGGACATGAAGAGTCAGACACAACTGAGACGGCTTGACAAATCAGCAACAACAAATGGTAAGCAAAGAGCTGCATAGTGATTAGGAGACCAGAATAGATGCCAAGCTGAGACCACAAGATGATGTGAGGTACAACAAACATGATAAAAGGCCAAGCAGATATAGCAGCTAATAGCAAACAATGCAATGACATCAGCAGAGGACAGTGGCAGTTCTGTAGACAACAACAGGTCTCTCTAAAATGGAGAATTCTCTAGAATATATTACTGCTGCCTCAGTAATATATGGGCCTTGGCCACATGTGCCTCCTATGTGT
Organism: Petaurus breviceps papuanus; assembly: GCF_028583685.1. NCBI lineage: Eukaryota > Metazoa > Chordata > Mammalia > Diprotodontia > Petauridae > Petaurus > Petaurus breviceps. Next base: position 877,431 of record NW_027187369.1, on the reverse strand, counting down.
CCCTTCATGCATATTGCCTGGCCATGCAGGTTTTCTGATCAATGTTTTCTACACATATGCCTTCCATATATGTTCCCTGGTCGCCCATGCTCTGTGTGTTCTCCTCCTCACTAGAGGTATGGGAAACAGTGAGAGAGTGTATACATCCCACTTGTGAAAGGAGGAGGGGGCAATCATTTCTTGTCATTTCATTTGTCATATTTGATGAAATAACATTTGCTTTGAAATAGCATGCCTTCTGGCTTTGTAAACAAACCATCTAAACTTACTGGCCTCCAAGAACTCTTGCAGAGTTTGCTGGTACACTTTGTTAGAGGGGTTTCCTCATTGAGAGTTCCCTAGCCAGTAAAATGAAAGGTCTGGCCCACCAAAAAGATAAACAAATGAATGCACGAATGAATAAACAAGCAAATAAATGAATGAATAAATGAAATAAATACACAGCTGGGAGGGAATGACTCATAAGCAATGCATTTGTGTGAATGCTGAACCCTAAAGTATCTCAGATCTGTGGGGGGAGGTGGCTTGCTGGGGGACCATATATCAGGGAGGCCCTGGACACTACACTTTCATCCCACTCTATTCAGCTAGCATTTCAGCACTTCTTAGGACAGGGACAGAGTCTAAGGAAGGGGAACTAAGCTCTATTTGAAAATACTCTTCCTTATTACAGCAAGGAAAATCATGCACATACCACTTCTCATTCTTGAGGGTCCACAGAAGCCATTCCACTCCTTTGTCCCCCTCCCCTACTCTGAGCACTGCCAGGGGTGAAGGTACAGAATGCACTGTATTGCTGCCTCTTACCCTTCCTTCCCACCTCAGAAAGCCTGCAATGCAGCTGGGGGCTGAATTTGCCTCTGTCCTGAACTTCACAGTTACAAACCCAGGAACGCTGGGCCCCTTGGCAATCTCACCTTCTGGCCCTGAGTGCTGGAGATTTGAACACTATGACTCAAACCAACACCATTCATCACCAAATGACTGCCAAGCCTTTGGCTTAGGCCCCTAATAAGAACCCTGACCTGTTCAGCTCCTTGGTGGAACACTGCTCCCGTGGCATCAGTTCTATGTTAAAGACAGAAACAGCTTTCACTTGTCACGTTCCCTCTCCCACCACCCTTCTTTTTAAGACATAAGACAGCTGTTTATTTTCTCCATAACAGAGACAACCTAAGACACAAAGGAACACATGAACAAACACAAAAACATCAAACACTCAAATAGCCCACTGTACTCATTATACCTCTGCATGTCACCCCCATGTGCCTTACCCTTCCCTGCCTGATCTCTCCCCTCTATGCCTCTGTCTATCCTCCATTTCTCTGCCTGTCTCCTCTTCCTCCCTTTCTTCTTTCCCCTCCCTCCCAATCTTTCCCTCCTTCTGTCTGTTGTCCCTTCCTATCACTCTATGTGTCCCCTTTCTCTGTCCTTCCTTCCTCTTCCTCTGCCCTCTTCTCTGCTTGGCTCTTGTCTCTTTATCTGTTCCCCTTCTCTCTGTCTATTCTCCATTTTCTCTACCTGCCCCCCTCTCTCCCTTCTCTCTGTCTCTCCCTCCTTTACCTCTGCTCCAGTCCTTACCTCAGCCTGGCTCCTGTATCTCTGCCTGTCTCCCTTCTATTTCCCATTTTTCTGGCCCCCCTTGCTCCCTCTCCCCCTCTTCTTGCCCCCTATCTTTCTACATTCCCTCTTTTCCTCTCTCTCCTCTCACTGTCCTTCCTTCTCTGCCTGCCTTCATCTCTTTCTTTCTCTACGTACTTCCCCTCTGGCTCCCCTTTCTGTTTCTCTTCTTCCCCTCCTCTCTTCTTCCTTCTCTCCCTCTCTTTCTCTGCCTCCCTCCCTCCCTCCCCTTCTTTCTCCTTCCTTCTGTAGTGAAACCCCCACAAACCCATGTTTTCTTACTGCAGATTTCTGTTTTCTTTTAGGCATCCTCTTAACAAAATGCTCAGCCAAAAGAAATAGCTTCCCTGCAGGTTGTGTGGGCCACTTTGCTTTCAAGATGAGAAAGACAAAGAAAGCAGAGGTTTTACAATAAATAAAAATATAACTTCAGACTGTCTATACTATGCACACACTCTCACATATCCATTTACACAATCACATGAACTCACACTCACTCATAATCTCTCACAGTTAGACTCAGTTGTCCTGAATTGTGGAAAGAACCATTCACTAACTAATTCCTAGTGTGGCTCTTTCAGTCCTTGCCCTTCATCTGTCTTCTTTCTCTGCTCTCTCTTTCAAAGAGCTCATGATTTAGCCATCACCTCCATCTGGCTGCCTCCTTAGGGCCTCTCTCTAGCCCTGACCTCACAAGAGCTCCAGCTCCAGCCTCACCTTCCCAACTGCCTGGGGAATATCTTCTGGGCTCCACCACCTTCCTGTCAAACTCCACATGTCGGAAACTGAACTTGTCACATTTTGCATAAAAAAATCTCCCCCCATTCCCTTGTTGACATCTCTATTTCTGTTCATTCTTTCACTCACCTGAGCTTGCAACTTCAGTCATTTTTGACTTCTCCCTCTCCTCTCACTCTATACATCCAGTCCTCAAGGCCTCATAGAGCCTTTCTTCAATGTCTTTTATACCTTCCCTTGCTTTTCACTCTCAGAACCATTACCCTAATTGGGACCCTCTTCCAGACCTCACACTTAACCTATTCTAGTAGCCTCCTGATAAGGAGAAAAAATAACTAAAAGTAGGGAACCTAATCTATTAGACACACACTATCAGCTTAATCTCAATATAACAGGAAATACCTATACCCTATCTGATAAGTAGGATGCTATACACCTCAGGTTGACCCCAGTCACGAAGTTGAAGGGTTTAGAAAGCAGTAGTACAGTCCAGTATAGTACAGGGGAGGCACAAAGAAATGAGAACAATGGAAGAAGTCAAGGTTAAAAGCGATGAATGGCGGCCAGGGCAATCTCATTCCACATATGACCTGTCTTCAATTACATCCAACCACTCTACTGGTGATGAACAAGCCAAGAGGAAAGAGCAGATTTCTCTCAGTCCAGCTAATGAAAAGGTCTAGTAGAAGGCAGAGGGAGGATGGGGTATTGTTGCCTGTTTCAGAAGTGTAACTGTTAAAGGTGGAGGCACTGGGGGATACTGTCTGCATCTGTCTGCCAACTTCACAATGACCCTTAAGGAGGCAGAGTATTTGAAGACTATCTTGTACTGCATGGCCAATAGGACCAAATAACCGAACTGTCTTTCCTAAAATTCCTGGGCTCAGATTATGCCTATCTATTGACTGTGGGTGGCCTAGACTATGGGCATGTACCCTATAGTAATTTAAATTGGTGCTGTGATTTTTTTTCTTTTATTAATTCCTTGCTGATGAGTAAAAACACTGTATATAGTAGGCATGTTTAAGCATAGTTGACATAATGAAGGGACAATGAAATAACACAAATTCAGGGAGGCAGGATATGGGAGATTTACCCAGAGGGAAAACCTAATTAAAAACTAATAATTAGAATTTTATAAGATTATAAGGCTCTTAAAGTGCCTTGTACTATTTCATACACTATTTCATTTGATTAAATTAATCCCAAGACCAACAGAATCCTTCAGGGCCTAAAGTTTAGGTTAACAACATAAGAACTACCACCCAGCTAGAGGCAGAAATAGGTCATCCAGGCCCTGATAAATCATATGTGGTTTGGTACTTCTCCAGAGCTCCCTCTGGTGTTGGGTGGAGTTCATAATCACCAAAGTGAGCTTGGGACTCCGCAGGGCGGGGTGCTTATGGTGAACACAATCAGGATAGAGACAACAATACCATCTGGTGGTTAAATTGGGATCAGGGATGTAGAGGTAGAAAAGTCATTAAGGATCTAGTCCTGCCCCTCCCCTGTTCAGCAGGGAAGGAAAGTGTGACTCAAGAAGAAGGAATGGAATTGCCCAAAGGTAGTGAATTACAAAGGAAGGATTCAAAACCTAATTCTTCTGACTTCCAACTGAGTGTTCTTTCCACTATGCCACACTACTTTGAAAACACTGCTGTGCACATATCACCCTTTCATTCAAAGTCTTTTAGTCATTCCCAATGGCTTACAGGACACAGTTCAAGCTCTTTTAGCTTGTCATTCAAGGCCCTGCACATTCTGGCCTCTGACAAACTGTTCCATGCCTGCTCTACAACATCCATCCTTTCTAAACACACACCTATATTCATTGCCCAATGTGTCATTCACATTCCTTCCTTTGAACCTTTCTTGTATCTGGAATTCCCACCCCTTTACAAATGCTATTAATCCTCCTATGCCCATCTCAAATCCCACTTCCTCCTCTATAACCTGCCCTCCCTCCTCTGAGAATTTAGTGTCTATACCATTCATCTGGTCCTTAGTCTTCCTTCTCCAGCCAGACTGGGAGCTCCCTGAAAGCAGATGGCATTTTTGTTCTAATTTTGGGTCTCCCCCAACAGTGTCTAGTCAAGAACAAGGTACCCAGCAGTTGTTAACTGACCAGCTACAAACCTTGCATCCACATTTTTGAGAGATTTTTTGTTTGCTTGCTTTTTGGAGGGGAAAGGTAGGGCAATTGGGTTTAAGTGACTTGCCCAAGGTCACACAGCTAGTTTTGGTGTTAATTGTCTGAGGCTGGATTTGAACTCAGGTTCTCCTGACTCCAGGGCCCATGCTCTATTCACTGTGCCACCTAGCCACCCTGAGGGTTTTTTTAATAGCTCTTGTCTAATTGGGTTCAATTCAGTTTTCCTTCAAAGTGATTTATGTGTATAGACACAGTCCCCATTAGCCAGTTGTTTCTTGTCCCCACACTAGGCAGTCCCCTGTAGATAGAATTGGAAAGAATATTCTTTCTTTGACCACATTCTTCAAAATCTTAGTTCAGGATTATTTAAAGTGGTCTGTATTTTATGGTCCTGTGAAGGTTTCATATTGCAAGTGCTGAGCTTTAAAAGCACAAGGAACTGCCATCTGTCCTTAGAAACAATTATCAGCCGGCCATCTGTCCATACATTGGCTAATGATTTTGAGCGCTGGTAATATCTGATGGAAATATTCCCTCTCTGTGGAAGCAAAGGAAAGGGACCCATTACAAAGTGCTGATGCTTCCCAATACTGATGGGTGTTTCATTGTTGTTGTGGTTTTCATAAAAGGGCTGGTTACTTTAACTGACTCCATGGCTATCTGCACTGGACTAGATATAGAAACATGACTATTTGCAAATAAATGGTTCTATCTGCAAATTACCAGATGGGACTCAAGCCAAGTGTGAGATATAATTTAGAGCCATTCAGAATGAACCAATGTCAAAGACAGTACGAATTTTTTAAAAAGTAGTGAGTAATATAATTGTCCATTTACCTGTAGCTTGTGGTAAACAATATTCCTCAAGTATCCTAATTGGTCTCTGCCCCAAATATCTCCTTATCCAAATCCATCTTCCACATGGCTCTCAAAGTTGATTTTCCATGCCATCACTCCCCCCTCTCCCATCTCAATAAATTTCAGTGGCTCCCTAGTATCTCTTGGATCAAATGTAAGCTTCTATTTGGGATTGAAAACTCTTCAAAAAAGTTCCTCCTACCTTTCCAATCATCCTGTATATTACTTCCTCTGGCTCTCATTGATTGGATAACAATAGGTCCCTGCCCAAGTACCACTTAACGGTTATTTTGGGTCCCCATGGCACAGAGTAAATGTAAATAGAAATAGTTTCTCTTTTGGACAGCAACCCTGATGATCTTCCTCTCCCAGTTTTTCTTTTGTTATTAAAGGGGACATCCATCCCTTAACTCACTTCTTAAACAGGTCTGATTACTGAATGGGTGTTACCTCTCTCAAAGTAAGATCTTAACTTAAAAAGATCAAGGTTTCCCATTGCATGGGGCCATCTGCAATCATTCTGATCTATATTTAGTCAATGGACCCAAATGACTCCAGAAGAGAAAGCAAGGCTGATGACTCTGCATAACCCTCCCTTACTTAAATCCAATTCACTTGCATGTCATGGCATCACGTCTGTGATGTCATGGTGCTCTTCGGGAACCAAGGACAAAGTATGCACAATCACATTACCTCCTGTCACACTATTTAGGATTCAGCCATATAGGTTTCCTTGTGCTTTCTTTCTCCCATCTGCCTGTTTTGGTACTGTTCATCTGAACTCTTTCTGCCTCTCATAGTCTCTGGCTTCTTTTAGGACTCATTTCAAACACTGGCTCCTTCAGCAGGTCTTTTCTTGTCCCTCTAGATTCATCTTGTAGGTGCCAACTTATGTACATGGCTCCCATGTTAGAATGTAAACTTCTTGAAGGCAGGAACTACTTCCTTTTTGTCTTTGTATGTCCAGGGCCTAGCACATTGTCTGCCACATAGAAGGAGTTTAATAAATATTTGCTAAGTGAAAACTAGTTCTGCTGTCTTCTTCCCCTTCTTCAAAATCATCTAGGCAAAATTCTCAGGCTCTATATAGTACTTTCTAATGAAATCATTATTTTTTTTATTCTGTTCATCTCTAGTTAAAGATACATGAAATGTGTTTGCATAACCCTAAGTTTAGTCAGGAAGACTCATCTTCATGAGTACAAATCCAGGCTCAGACACTTAGTGATCCTGATAGTGATAATAGCTATGTGATCCTAGGCAAGTCACTTTACCCTGTTGGTCTCAGTTCTTCATCTGTAAAATAGACTGGAGAAGGAAATGGCAAACCAGTCCAGTACCTTTGTCAAGAAAACCCCAAATGGGGTCATGAAGAGTCAGAAATGATTGAAACGACTGAACAAGAAGTGAATCTTTAGGCCCCCTCCTTCTCAGAGCAATATGATAATTGCTTGCATCTGTATATCATTTTAAGTTTTGTAAAATATTTTACATGCATTAACTCCTTTGATCCTTACAACTACCCTGAGGAGGTACATGATATTATTATACCCATTTTACAGATGAGGAAGGTGATGCTGAGAGTGGGTAAATGACTTGCTCAGGGTCACATAACTAGTAAGTTCTGATCTTTCAACACTCTCTCTGCCCTGCCACCTAGCTGCTTCATGATATCTAGCTATCATGTCATTTCTGTCACCTCTGAAATGGTCAAAATCTCTTTGGAGGTTCTTTCCTGAATCAGTTTCTTAGAGTAATGCAGTCCTTAAGTGTGCTACCCACTCTGTCCTAAACCTAATAGTTCCAAAGCTGAAAGAGGCCTTGGAGATCATCCAATCTGATTCTCCCATTTTCCAGATAAGCAAACCGAGATCCGGGGAGGTTAAATGGCATCGTAGGACCATAGGTTTATCACTGGAAGGGACTTTAGAGGTCGTCAGATCTAATTCCCTAATTTTACAATTAAGGAAACTGAGGCTAAGAAAGGCAGGACTGGAAGATGTGGGCAGAACAGGGATTGACTCTGGGCTACTTCTGAGACCCCTTGCAGCTCTAAATCTGCCATCTTAATGGTCCTAGGGTGAAAATTCAGAGCTAAACTTTCATTTGAAACTCTTAGCTTTATATTTTTCTTTGACTCTCCCAGGGATCCGTAGTAAAATGTCTGTGAGGAGAATGAATAAAGACAAACAACTCTATTGGTTTTCCACTCCCAGTGGAGGAGGAGGGGCAATAAGAAGGGATGTGCTAGGAAAGAAACAGCGAAAAGCAACCGGGAAACCGATTGACGCAATTACCTACCTTCTAGACCAATGTCAGTCGATGAGTCATTCCCCCTAACTGGCCCTGCACCATTGGAGGGAGCTAACTGGAGACACCAGGACTGAGCTCAGCCACTGCAGTGAGAGGAGCTTTGTCAGCTGAAGTGCTGGCTCATGCAGCTTGGATGGTCTGTCCTGAAGCTCATCTCCCCAGGAAGCTAAGCCAAATCTCAGCAGAACTGTACAGGCTTTGTTAGGTGCTGCTCCTCTGCTGGGGGCCCTGCCTCATGCTTTTATCCACTCTTTCCTGCTTGGACTTCCAGCACCCTCCAAACTGACATAAGATAAGTGGAAAGAGTGTTCGATTCAGTAGGTATATGTGACTGCCTTTGTCACTAGCTGGGTGGCCTTGGGCAAATCAGTTCACCTCTTGGGACCTCAGTTTCCCCATCTATAAAATGACAGGGTTGGTCTAGTTGGTCTCAGAGCTCTAGCTCTGATCCTATGTGTGAACCTGGCCAAGTCACCTCACCAACCTTGGGCCTCAGTTTGCCCCTCTATAAAATGGGGGCTTTGGATTGGATGATCTCAGAGGTCCTTTCCTTCTCTGCATTTATAATTCTATATATGTAGCTATCAATAAGGGATTTCTGGACACTGCACCCATTTCTTTTACAACAATTGCCCATTGAGACACTCCTTTGGGCTGGGAAGGAACAGCTGTAAGCAGCCCACAGGACAGAGATTTAGGGGCAGACAAAGGTTCCAGTGGTCAGAGCTTAACATTGTATATATGATACCTGCTCTATTTATGCACAAGTTTGGCCTTGCAGCTTTTGCTTTCCTAATATGCTCTAATACAAAACTTAACATTTTCAAATGTTAATGGGGCATGGCAATATATGACATATAAAAATAAGGAGATCCAGAGCCGGTAGGGGGACAGAAACAGAGTAAGATTCAAAAGGCTTAAAGGTGCCCCCCCACACACACACACCTGACAATGTTTCTGTTTCTAACTGCTTGTGTTCAACCTAGGTCCTTGACACAATGCCAAAGATCCTTTCACATTTTCAATGGTAAAATGTGTAGCAAAAAGAATGGTGAGTTAACCTTGGACCAAGGAAGTCCTGTCTCTGACACAGACTAGCGGTGTGACCCTGGGCCAGTCCCAATCTCTCAATACCCCAGATAATCATAGATGACTGAATCATCAGTCTGCCTCAGTAGAAGGCATTTCCCCAAGAGACATTCCCTGTACCAAATAGGTATAGATCCAACCCCGCTTTGGAAGATTTCCCCAAAGCCCCTACCAAAACAACCCAAATTCATTTTATACATTGTAGCTATAACATTGTTTCATGTTCATCCTCTCATTCAATCCCTATAATTGCTCCATAAGACAGACATTATATGTATCATCATATTCCTTTTTACACATGAAGAGACTGAGGCTCAGACAGGAAAAGTGATTGTCCCAAGGTCACACAGCTGGGAAGTGGTGGAGCCAACAATTAACCTTCTAACTCCAAGTAGAGTTCTGGAAAAATACAAATATAACAGCAACAAAAGTAGTAGAAGAGGCTGACTTGCTTAAAGGCACAAAAGCATTCAGATTCAGCTTCATTCAAATGCACAAACACCATCATTTCTATTGACTGAAAATGGAGGCTCAAATGATCACATCGTTGGCAAGATGGTAGAGTGGTTGCTTTTAGCAATCCCAGAACCTCTGAAAAGGAAATTATTTGCCAGATAGAAAGTAACGAAGGCCTGAAGACAGAAGATAAGACAGAAACACGGACCAAGATATAAACCTCAGGAAATAACATCTTCAATACTTAAAGCTCTCATTCAGCATCCCTACCTCTAACCCACTTTATACCCCAAAGTGCAGAGAGCATTAGCAAAATGAAAGGCATGTGATTCAGAGTCCAGCTGTGGGGATACCAGCCTGCTCTCCCCCTCAACCCCCCACCCCGTGGCAATGACTCAGTCTGA